>NW_006777287.1:1017664-1075083 GCF_000442215.2 Lipotes vexillifer | reverse complement strand
TTTTTTTTTTTTTTTTGCGGTACGCGGGCCTCTCACTGTTGAGGCCTCTCCCGCTGCGGAGCACAGGCTCTGGACGCGCAGGCTCAGTGGCCATGGCTCACGGGCCCAGCCACTCTGCAGCATGTGGGATCTTCCCAGACCAGGGCACGAACCCACGTCCCCTGCATCGGCAGGCAGACTCTCAACCACTGCGCCACCAGGGAAGCCCCCTAGGATAATTTTTGAGGCTTTCCTCTCTCACTACATCTCACCTCACGCGAGGCCCCACTCCTTAAAAACCAAATTAGTTCCCATCTCCATGCTTTTGTTTTTGCTGTTCCCTCTGCCTGCAGAGCTGTCTCCATTCCACACCTTGTCTCAGCACCCATCCACCCCCGATCCCAGCAGCTATGTGACCTTAGTGGTTTAATCACTTTCTCTCTGCACCTCTCTCCTCACTGGTTAAATGGGGGAATCAGAACTAGAATACTCTCCAATGTAAATAAAGAATACCTGTGAGTTAATAAAACAAGTAACTTCTCTGGCCTTACCTCCTATGCGCCGACCCCCCAACTCTGTTCCAGCCACATTGGCCTCCTAACTCATCCTCAAAAACACCAGGTGCGACCCAGCCTTGGGGCCTCTGCCTTGGCTATTTTTTCTGCCCAGAACACTCTACCCCCCTCTCTGTGTGGATCCTTTCAGGGCTCTGTTCAAATGTCAACCTGTCCCTGACCATCTGAACCTGCACAGCCAGCAGGACTTAGACCCCTTCTCTGCTTTATTTGTGTCTTTGCCCTTTATCACTGTCAGGCACACTGTATATTTTACCAGTTTGTCATATTTATTGTCTTTCCCCGTTAGAATGGGAGTCCCATGAGGGACTGTTTTTGTCTGGTTATTCACTGCTGGGTCTCCAGCACCTAAAATTCTTATCCAGTACTTGATAAGAATTTATTGCACAAATGAATGGGAAAAATATAATATCAGATAAATCAGGGTAGGGTGCAGATGGAGATGAAGAGGGCATAAGAGAGCTAGTTAAAAGAGGCTGGTTGGTCGGGACTGTTCATTCAACAAACACTTACAGAGCACCTACAGAGCACCAGGCATTCTAGGTTCTGGGGATATGGGAGGGAACAAAACAGGCAGAAATTCCTGCCTTTGTGGAGCAGACATTTGCTAAGAGTGCAGACTGTATAAATAATAAGTCTAATTAGTTAGTATGTTAGACAAGTGCTAAGGAGGAAAAGTGAAGTGGAAGGTAGGAATAGAGTATCAGGGTGGTTGAAATCTTAGGCACAGGGCAGGCCTCACTTAGAAGGTGCTTCTTGAATTAAGGCCTGAAGGAGTTCAGGAAGGGAGCCATAATGCCTAGGTAAAGAGGGTACCAGGCAGAAGGAACAGCCGGTGCAAAGGCCCTGAGGTGGGATTGTGCCTGGCATGTTCAAGGGCCATGAAGGAGGCCAGAGTGGCTGGAGCAGAGTGGAGGGAGAGGTAGGAGGCAAGGTCAGAAAGGTGGTGGGAGCCAGATGGTGAGGCCATGCTGATACATATGATTGTGGGGGAGGGGTGGGGAGGGAGAAGAGTGTCACGCCAGCTAATTGTAACATTTGAGTGTCTGCTATGTCCCAGAGATAACTTTTCTAAGTCCTTTACATATACTGACCTTTAATCCTCACAAAGGCCTTTGAGAGTAGGTGTATCTTGCAGATACTTTACTTTGAGGGTGACATATCCCCCATTTTACAGGTACAGAAACAGCCAGAGAGGTTGAGTAACTCGCTCAAGGTCACACAGCTAGAACAGGACAGGAGTACGAGACTGGAGACCCAGAGAGAAGAACACATTTGCAAGGACAGACAGGTTATTCGGCACATTGGATCACACAGAGGAAGAATTAATTCTGCCTGGGAGATACCAGAACTTGATGATGTGTGTAATAAAGGGTTCATCATGTATGGGGAAGGGGGAAGAGCACTCCTGGCAGGGAGAACAGCACATACATATTTTCAGAGATGGGAACTGGATTAACTCAGGGTGCCCATGCCAAGCTTGGGCCCACCTCAGAGCCTTTGTGCACACTGTTCCCTATGCTTGAAGCACCCTTCCCACAGATGTGAGCATGGCTTGCCATCTCCCCTCCTTCAGATCTCTGCTTAAATGTCACTTCCTCAGGAAAGCCCTCCCTGCTCACCCTGTGTAAAATAGCATCCCTGTCCCCCTGTAGGACCTTACCCTTCTGTTTTGCTCTATAAAGAGCTGGTGGAGCAAGGTGTCCAGGATCACTGCCTAGTGCCAAACTGCCTGGGTTTGAACCCTGGCTCTGCTAAATTCCAGCTGTGTGACCTTAGCCAAGTTACTTTACTCCTCTGTGCCTCCATTTCCTCATCTGGAAAACAGGAGGGTAATAATAATGCCCACCCATAGTGTTGGTTTGAGGACTGAATGAGTTAAGTGACTAAAATGGTTTGCAGTACACAGTAAGGGCTCTGTGACTGGTTCCTACTTTTTAGATTAGTATTATTATTCCTGGCATACACATAGGTATCTCACAGGGCCTCTGAGACTGACCATCTCCAAAACTGACCTCCTGATCTCCCCTCAAAACTTGCTCTCCCACAGTGCTGCCATCTCAGGTGATCAGGCCACAAACCTAGAATCATCTTTGGCACCTCTCTCACCCCACCCCACCCCCATCCTATCTGCCAACAAATCCTGTTCACTCTGTCTTCAGATTTTATCCAGAACTCAGCCACTTCTCACCAGTTCCACTGCTGCCACCACCATCTCTTACGTGGACTATTGCAGTAGCCTCTTCAGCCCGTACAGTTGGTTCTTCTCACAAGAGCCAAAGGGATCCTGTTAAAATCCAAATCACAGGCTGTCACCCCTCTATTCACAGCCTTCTCATGGCTCCTGTCTCACTCAGAGTCAATGTCAAAGCTCTTCCAGGGCCCGAAAAAGCCTTAGTCTGGCCCCTGCTGCCCCTCTGTTCTCATCTCCTGCTACTTTCGCGTCACTGCCTTCTCTCCGACCACGACAGACTCCTTTCCCTTCCTCTGACCTGACAGGCTGTCCAGCTTCAGGGCCTTTCACCCTATTTCCTCTGCCTGGATGGCTGCTCCCCAGGTTGTCACAGACCTGACGCCTTCACCTCTCTTAGGTCTTTCCTCAAATATCACCTCCTCGTGACTACCCTCCCCTGACTACCCTTTCAAAAATAACTCCTTCCCTGCTTCGTTCCCCCCCCCCCGGAGTTCTTATCACCATCTGACATATTCTTGTTTATCTTGTTTCTTGTCAGTCTTCCCCACTAAAATGTGAATTCCGCCAGAGCAGGGATTTTTGACTGTTGTATTCACTGCTGTATCCCCAGCACCTGGCCCACAGTAGACCCTCCAAAAATGCTTGCTAAATGAATGAAATAAAGAGAAGTAAACACATCTGAGTGAGGCATATGACTAGAACTCTTATTAGGGGTCACGTGGGAGACGTGATAATAAACAAAATACAAAACCCCATGTGCTGCTGAGGCTTGAAGCCAACCGTCAGGTTTCACCTTAAGTAAAAGATTCTGTGGCTACTGAAAGAGGAACTGGTAAAATTGCCTGTTGTCGCCACCAGGAGTCACACTGGTCTCTTTGTGCCTCTGAAACAAACAGGCCTTCCAGATAAAAACCCAGCAAGGTCTCTGATGATGGGACTCTGATCTGGACACTTTGTGGCCTTGTGACTTACATAATTGCCTAAAATTGTGTCTGCAGAATGAACTTCAGAATGAACAGCTCAGACATAAGAGGATCAGACTGTATTTCATTACAGATTAAAGACTCAAGCTATAAATAATAGAGGGAGGTTCTTTGAAACCTTCCGATTTGGAAGGTCTTATTCTTAACCCAACAGTCCCAACAGCTGGGTGAACAGTTGATTGATGAAAGCTCATTCCTTAAGGAAAAGGAGCCTCATGTTTATTTCCAATTCACACTCAGCAAAGGGAGCAGTTATGGGGTGGGTGGGGGCGCCAGGAGGGTCCTGTTCTCTGCTCGACATGCTGAGGGAGCAGTCAGTGCAAGGGGCAGTTTAGTTTAATGGTTGAAAAGATCAGACACCTGGAACTTGGCTGCCTGCATCCAAATCCTGGCTCTGCCACTTAGGGCTGTGTGGCCTGTACATGTCATTTAGACATTTTGTGCCTCTGCTTCCTCATCTGTAAATTAGAGATAATAAGAGTACCTATTTCCCAAAGTTGTGATGAGAGAGAAATGAGTCAATAGCTATAAAAATAGCAATCCAGGTCTACGTGCCCTTATCTAAAACCCTTGGGGCCAGATGTGTTTCACAATTTTGAATTTTTCAGATTTTAAAAAGGTGACAAGGTATACATACAAGATGTTACATAACACCCTTAGTGGGCTCTGTAATCAGCCACATTCAGATTTCTGCAGCAAGATAGATGTATGAACAGTCACACCAAGTGAGGATCAGTGAAGATCACAAAAGGCCTTATTTTGTTTCAGATCAGGTTTTGGCATAGCAGATAAGGAATTACGAACAAATTAGAAACTAATATTTCATAAGAGCTTATCATACCCCAGGCATAGTATATTTAATCTATACGATAACCCTATGAGCTAGGTGGTATTATCATTATCCCTATTTTACAGATGGGAAAATTGAGGCACAAGAGGTTAAAGAACATGCCCAGTGTCACACTGCTAATAAGTAGCAGAACCAGGATTCCAGCCCTGGCAGTCTGGCTCTGGAGGGGCTGATTGTCCAGTAGGCCATATTGCCTCTGATTGGTACAATGCCTGGCATGTATTTAGCACTCAGTGAATGTTCATTATTGCTGTTGTCAAGAAGGAGAACACAGAGGGACAGAGACAGGTCAGAGGAGCGTGGGATAGAGAGACAGAAGAGAGCAGACATTCAGTGTCAGGAATTTTCATAAAGGCAAGGCCCTTGGGGCTGGTAACTGAACAATGGAGAAGGCTTCTAGGCAGAGGAAGGGAACCCAGCATGAAGTGAACAGCCTTTGCAAGGAGCTGGCAGAAGGAACCTCCTGGAAAACTTAATATTTGATGTAGTAGAAGATGCAAATGAAAATGTTCAGGTGAGGGGCCTTATTCTAGTTTTCTATTCGTGCTGTAACAAATTATAACAAACTTTTAACTGCTTAAAACACTAATTATTCTCTTAGAGTGCTGGAGGTCAGAAGGCCAGCACAGGTCTCACCAGGCTAAAATCCAGGTGTTGGCAGAGCTGTATTCCTTTCCAGAAGCTCCAGGGGATGATCCGTTTCCTGTTCGTTTAGGTTGTTGGCAGAATTCCAATTCCTTGAGGTTGTAGGATTTGTATAAAATAAATAGGCAACAAGGGTATATTGTAACCACAAAAAAAAGTTCATGTGATGAGATTGAGCTCACCCAAATAGTCTCTAGCTTAAGGCCCATAACCTTAAATTCACCTGCAAAGTTCTTTTTGCCAGGTAACATAATATACTCACAGGTTCCAGAAATTAGGATGTGGACATCTTTGGGTGAGGGGCATTATTCTGCATATCACAGTCTGCCCTCTGGACCCCAGAGGTTCACATTTGTCCCACACGCAGAAGACATTCATGCTATCCTAGCATCCCCAGAAGTCTCATTGCATTACAGGAGTCGTCCAAAGCCAGGCTGAGGGCATTCAGGGAATGGTGGTGGCAGTTGGGGACAGAGGTGGAGGCAAGATGGCAAGAAAGGAATCCACCTCCTGCTGACCTCTTCCCCTTCCTGTGTCTGCAACCTCTCAGCTCTGAGCTTTCTGCCCTCCAGGTACCCCTGGGATGGCGTGAGCGCTCGCCCAGCAATGGACCCTTCTGTGACACTGTGGCAGTTTCTGCTGCAGCTGTTGAGAGAGCAAGGCAATGGCCACATTATCTCCTGGACCTCCCGGGATGGTGGTGAGTTCAAGCTGGTGGATGCTGAGGAGGTGGCCCGGCTCTGGGGGCTGCGCAAGAATAAGACCAACATGAATTATGACAAGCTCAGCCGGGCCTTGCGGTACTACTATGATAAGGTAAGGTGTTTGAGATTAGGGCCAGGTACCCCACCCAGTGGCCTGTGCCAAACATTTAAATCAGTTATGTCATTTTCTTGCCTAAATTGATAGAGCTCTAACTTTGAAAACAATATTAAAATTTACCATTTCTTACCCCATCCTCTGGTATTCTTACACGAACATAGGGGCCCCTAAGCATTTATCTCAGTTGTTTTATTGTATTTTATTTTAGCTTCGACTAGAACCTTCATAGCACCATTAACACTGACCCCCTACTCACTCCACTCTCTCTGAGATCCCCAAAGTCCTGCTGTCGCACCATGCCCTGCACGACATTTCATCTTCTTGCCTTATTCCTCTGGCCAAAACTTTTGAAAACTCTATTAGTAATGACTCTTCCTCATCCTGGGCCAGTCCTGGGTTCCCCCAGTTATTTCATAATCTGCTCTTATCCCAGAATAAGAATTCTAGAATATCCTTATTCTTAGAATCAAAGCCTCCATGACAGCATTATACTAACCTTTCCTTACCTTATTCTCCAGGACCCTCAACGTTTTTATCAATTCTTTTTATCTCTTACTCCGTTAGCTAAGACCTCCAAAACAACATGTATAATGCCTGCTCCACACCCCATCCTCTTGTATTCCCAGAGCAACACTGGTCCACTCCAGTATTTATATCAATTATCATCTTATTCCTATAGATAAAATTATACATTTTCCTTATCTTATCCTTTCAGACTCCCAAACCAGTGCTAGATACCCCCCCATATTTATACCAGTTATTTCAGTTTCTTATTTCTTTTTTTAAAAAAATATTTGTTTATTTATTTATTTTTAATAAACCTGCACCGGGTCGTAGTTGTGGCATGCAGGATCTTCGTTGCTGCGTGCGGGACCTTTAGTTGCAGCACGTGGGATCTTTAGTTGTGGCATGTGGGCTCTTAGTTGCAGCATGCGGGATCTAGTTCCCTGACCAGGGGTCGAACCCGGGCTCCCTGCATTGGGAGTGCGGAGTCTTAACCACTGGACCACCAGGGAAGTCCCGTCAGTTTCTTATTTCTTTACCTGAAACTTCCAAAACAATATTTTTCATCTTCCAGTTTTATTGTGATATAATTGACACACAACACTGTAGATAAGTTTAAGGTGACAGCATAGTGATTTGACTTATATACAGCGAGAAATGTTCATCACGATAAGTTTAGTGAACGTCCATCATCTCATATAGATACAAAATAAAAGAAAAAGGAAGAAAAAATCTTGTGATGAGAACTCTTAGGATTTACCCTCTTAACAACTTTCATATGTAACATACAGCAGTGTGGATCATATTTATCATGTTGTACATTACATCCCTAGTACTTATTTTTCTTATAACTGAAAGTGTGTACCTTTTGACTGCCTTCATCCAATTCCCCTTCCTTTCAACCCCCTTTGAAACTTCCAAAACAATATTAATGAATCTCCCTTTTCATTCCTTTTCTGAGAAACACAAACCCACCCTGTGATATACATGAACAACACTTAAGATGTTCCCAGGGTGCTCTAGTGCCCTCCAGATGCCTCTTGTCCCCCAGAATAGCCCTGGACCTGTGCTGCACACCCTTAACTCATTTATAGCATTTATTCCATTTTTATATTTTAATCCTTTAGCTCAAACCTCCAAAACAATATTAATAATGAGGCTGCCTCACTCTGTGCTCTGAGACCACCAGAACATCCCTGAGACCCTCCAGACCTGTCTTGAAATACCCCAAATGTGCTCTGTGACCCACCCAAGCCAGCCTTAAGATTCTCCCAATATTTATACCAGTATTTTAAATTCTTGTTAGTTGCTATCAGTGACTTCATTTTCCAATTGCCTCAGCTTAAACCTCCCCAACAGTATTAAGAATGAGGCTCCTCATCCTGTCCTCCCTGATGACCTTGCCCTGTTCCACGTCTGTGTCAAGAGCTTTAAATAATCCTGTAATAATTCATGTTTATTAACAATTCATCACCACATTCTTCTACATTCATTTAGTCTCTTCCAACATTTATTATCAGTGACTTCATTTTCCTGTCTTACTGTGTAAACTAGACTCCAAAACTGTCCTGGCAGCCAGCCCCAGGGCCTGGCCCTGTTAGCCCACAGACACTCCTGGTTCCTGGAGCCAGGAGGAAAGCCTGCTCCTGGATCTACTCCCCTACGTGGGCCCCAGTGTGGAGAGGAGCCCGTGGGTGTGGCTGTGTGTATTTGAGATGGGGGTGGGGGAATTGGACAGGTGGAGATGAAGAGAGTGTGACAGAGGGAGACTTGGAGGGGCATGGACAGGAAGGAGATATGGAGTGGAGAAGGGCATTAGACTAAAGGAAGGATTATGGGTGGGGGGGACAGAAAAGGAGGAGAAGCTGGGGGAGAGTACAGAGAGGGGAATCAGGTTGGGGGAGAGCGGTATAAACTGGAAGAGAAGGGAGGAGACCCCAATTTGAGAGATGAGTGAGCTGTGAAAGAAGCTAGGAGGGGGAACCTATGGGGAGGCAGACATTGAGGTGGGACGGTGTATATGTAAAAGGACAGGAGAGGGGCACGAGGAAAGAAAGGCACCATAGGAGACACACCCCTTCACCCCCTCACCATCCACACCCTCCCTGGCCCTTTCTTCTAAGACCCTCTATCCTGTCTCCCCCTTCCCAGAACATCATCCGCAAAGTGAGTGGCCAGAAGTTCGTCTACAAGTTTGTGTCCTACCCCGAGGTCGCGGGGTGCTCCACTGAGGACTGCCCGCCCCAGCCTGAGGTGTCTGTCACCTCCACTGTGGCAAATGTGGGCACCACAGCTGTACACGCCATCCCCGGGGACACTGCCTCTGGGAAGCCAGGCACACCCAGGGGTGCAGGAGTGGCAGGCCCAGGCGGCTTGGCGCGCAGCAGCCGGAATGATTACATGCGCTCGGGCCTCTATTCCACCTTCACCATCCAGTCCCTGCAGCCGCAGCCACAGCCACAGCCACCCTCTCATCCTCGGCCTTCCACAGTGCTCCCCAACACCGCCCCTGCAGGAGCAGCAGTGCCCCCCTCGGGGGGCAGGAGCACCAGTCCAAGCCCCTTGGAGGCCTGCCTGGAGGCTGAGGAGGCCGGCCTGCCTCTGCAGGTAAGGACTAGAGTATGGAAAGTCAGCAAGAGGAGGGATGTACAATTCCCAAATGAGGGGGGCTGGGAGGAGGGGGGACATAAACGTCCTATTAAAGGAGATATAGTGGTAGGAGGGACACAGAAGTCCCCTTGGAGAAAAAGGGATGGGGAGGAAAGCTATGCAAAGCCTTGGAAGGAAGAAGGAAATTAAGCACACGACAATTAGTAGTACACCCAACATGTAGTAGGTGTCCTGAATGTGTTTGCTTAATGCACTGGTTCTCACACTTTTAGCACTCATCAGAAAGCACCTGGAGGGCTTTTTAAGCCACAGATTTCAGGGGGCCACCCCCCAGAATGTCTGTTTATGTGGGTCTGTGGATGGGTCTGAGAGTTTGCATTTTCAACAAGTTTCCAGATGAGGCGTATGCTGCTGGTCCATAAAGCAAATTTCTGAGAACCACTGCTTTCGTGAATGGGGGCAGTATCTCCTGGTGTCCCGCCCCTAAAGGCAGCTTTCAGGTGTCTCACCCCTCCCCTGCCCCCAGATAGGAGGACCTACTCCAGAAGGAGCCCCACTTCCTTGGCAAAGTCCCACGTCTTGTTGGAGGACCTGCTCCCACTACCAGGTCCTGCTTTCCAAGGGAAATAATTGGCTTCACTACCCCAGCAATCTTTAGGCAGCCCCTCTGCACTTGTTCCTCTCCCAGGTCATCCTGACCCCACCCGTGGCCCCAAACCTTAAATCCGAAGAGCCAAATATGGAGCCTGGGTTGGGCCGGCCACTGCCCCCAGAAGTCAAAGTGGAAGAGCCCAAGGAAGAGTTAGAAGCCGCAGCCACTGGGGAGGCGGGGTTTGTCCTGGAAGCCGTCAAGGCCGAGCCCTTTGAGCCCAAGGCCGAGCCAGAAGCCCCGCCCGCGGAGGGCGTGCCAGCCCGGCTGCCTGCGGTCGTTATGGAAACTGCGGCGCCGGTGGGCGGCCTTGCGGCTTCCACAACTTCCAGCACGGAGATCGCCCAGCCTCAGAAGGGCCGGAAGCCCCGGGACCTGGAGCTTCCACTCAGCCCGAGCTTGCTGGGTGGGCCGGGACCCGAACGGACTCCAGGATCGGGAACTGGTTCCGGTCTGCAGGCGCCAGGCCCAGCGCTGACGCCTTCCCTGCTACCTACGCACACATTGGTGAGAGCTTTCGAAGGGGCGGTGCTGGCACCTGGAATGAACGGGATTGGGGCCGGGTGGTGGTGGGAGGAGTTAGACTGCGAGGGCCAATACGGTTACCTTTGAGTGAGTGGGAGGGTGGAGCCTTCGAGTGGGGTTGGCTGCGCGGAGAGACGGGGCTTGATTGCTACAAGGCGAACGAGCCTGCGATGCCGAGGGGTCGGGTCCCCAAAAGGAGGGCAGGTCTGGGGAGTTCTGTGGGCAGGGACTGGGGGGCCCTAGAGGCTTTCTGCAGGAACTGTTTCAACTGGGTTGGAGCATAGCTTGAGGAACCTAAGCGGGGCTTTTGGGTCTGGGATTTGCTTAGCGGGTTTCCTGTGAGGTATGCAGGTTGGGGATAAGAGTTGGAAGTTGACCCTGAGCTACTGGGATGGTGAGGTTTGAAAGCGGCATGTGGGTGGGGTCTTGTAGGTGGTCTTGCCCAATGAGGCTGGGGTGGGCCCTCAGGAGTTAGGAGGGGTTGTCTGTGTAAAGCTGGAGAGCTGTCACGGGCATGGCCTTAGTAGTTATGGTCTAGGCCTGTGCACTTTTGAGGAGTGATCTCAGAAGTATGAGTGGGAAATCTGGCGAGGCTGGAACCAAGTTCCTTTGGTTTTCCCACGCCTGCCCTCTTGCTCACTTGCGCCCTGACCACCCCTTCCCTACAGACCCCGGTGCTGCTGACGCCCAGCTCGCTGCCCCCCAGCATTCATTTCTGGAGCACCCTGAGTCCCATTGCACCCCGTAGCCCGGCCAAGCTCTCCTTCCAGGTAGGATCAGCTCCCCCCATCTCGGAAAGGGTGAGAGACCCTAGCACGGTCCCAATCCATGACCTCTCCCTATTTCTGTCCCCAGTTTCCGTCCAGTGGCAGCGCCCAGGTGCACATCCCTTCCATCAGCGTGGATGGCCTCTCAACCCCCGTGGTGCTCTCCCCAGGGCCCCAGAAGCCATGACTATCACCACCACCACCACCACCACCCCTTTCTGGGGTCACTCCATCCATGCCCTGAACTTCTCTCCAGCCAGCTGTCTCAAGGAGAAACGTAGTTCAGCTGACAGACTCGTGCTGTGGTCGTGCCCAAGGCCGAGCCAGAAGCCCCGCCCGCGGAGGGCGTGCCAGCCCGGCTGCCTGCGGTCGTTATGGAAACTGCGGTGCCGGTGGGCGGCCTTGCGGCTTCCACCACTTCCAGCACGGAGATTGCCCAGCCTCAGAAGGGCCGGAAGCCCCGGGACCTGGAGCTTCCACTCAGCCCGAGCTTGCTGGGTAGGCCGGGACCCGAACGGACTCCGGGATCGGGAACTGGTTCCGGTGTGCAGGCGCCAGGCCCAGCGCTGACGCCTTCCCTGCTACCTACGCACACATTGATGCCCAGCTCGCTGCCCCCCAGCATACACTTCTGGAGCACCCTGTGCCCCACTGCACCCCGTATGTAGCCCGGCCAAGCTCTCCTTCCAGTTTCCGTCCAGTGGCAGCGCCCAGGTGCACATCCCTTCCATCAGCGTGGATGGCCTCTCAACCCCCGTGGTGCTCTCCCCAGGGCCCCAGAAGCCATGACTATCACCACCACCACCACCACCACCCCTTTCTGGGGTCACTCCATCCATGCCCTGAACTTCTCTCCAGCCAGCTGTCTCAAGGAGAAACGTAGTTCAGCTGACAGACTCGTGCTGTGGTCGTGGTTGGGTGGGGATTCTTAGGAAAAAGGATCTCTCAGTAACCCTTCCACAGAAAACATACAACTTCTCTCTTCTTGGTCAGTCCCCCAGTGGCCGCTCTTACACGTCTCCTACTGCAGTTGTGGGGACGGTTTATTTATTTATTTTTTGAAGGCCACTGGGAGGAGCCTGGCCCAACTCTTTCGTGGGAGGGGGGCGGTTGGCTAGGGCATCTCCCCCATCTCCACATTTTTTCCCCAAGTTGAGATAGTCGGGGTCTGGCTTGAGAAGGAACTTTATTTATTTCTCAGGCTGCCCTTGGGGAGCTGAGGGAGCCCTGTCTCCATTTTGGGGTGTGGGTAGAAGAGCTAGATTGCTGTAGTTTATTATTCCTGGCCCTCCCCAAGGGTCCAGGAAGAATTTTTGCTGTTTAACAGTTTGGGAGTTTTGGCCAAGGAAGACTCACACCCTTGGGAATGGGAATTTGCACCTCCCCGGCCTTTCTCTCAGACAGCTTGTCCTTTGTCAGCCACCATTTTTGGCTGGGGAGGAATGCCCCTTTTGTTCTTCTTCCCCTGAGAAGCCATTCCTGTGTCTGCCAAACTCCTGGGGTCCTGCCTGTTACCTCCCAATGGAGGGTTTTTTGGGGGAGTGGTCCCCGTCTGGGGGGCCCCTCCAACCAGTACTCCAGGTCTCCCTGTCCCCCACCCCCTGCCATTTTGATAGTATAATCTATTTTTAAACAGGGCTTTTCAATAGGGGAGAGGGAGGCATCTCTTCCTATATCTGAGATAGGGTGGGTGGGAAGGAAGGGATTGGGGGGGGTCTTCCTGCCGCCCCCAAGTGTTTATTTTTGATACCAAACATGTATTTTCAGCTCCCTCCCAGCCCCCCAATTTCCTGCGGGCGGGTACAAAGGGCCCTTTAAGTGTCCCTGGAGTTGGGAGGGAGGAATGAGGGACATAAAGCCTGTCCTGTGTGAATTCCAGGCTGGAGACGGATGGGTTCAAAGGACTCCTGGGTTCACTTCCCGTCAGCACCGGCCCAGCCTGGGCCTGGGGACCTGGGGGTCGGTGATTTGGGGGACGGTGCTACACCTGTCTCCACTGTTTGTTTTACTTCCCCAAAAATGGATCTTTTTTTCTAAGAGTCCCAGAGAATGGGGAATTGTTCCTGTAAATATATATTTTTAAAGGTGATGCTGGAGACTGCTAGCATTTTTTTTCCCCTAAAGCCGTTGGGAGTAACTGTGTGCAAAGGCGTGACTCTGTGTGAAAGGCGGTGAGGGTGTGAGATTGATCGTGAGAGCGAGAGAGCATAGTGGTGTGTGTCCGAAACAGTGGTAGACACTGTAGATTGGCAACCAGGTGTGTGAAAAAGAGAAAACTATGGAAAGCTGTGATTGCGCACGTTCGTTTGTGAAGCCATGTGTTGAGAGTGGAAGTTGTAACCGCAAACTTGACATTGTGCCTATGTGAGAAATCATGGCTGGGTGGCAGAAAACCACTGTAAGACTGAATGAGTGATTAAGGTACTATACAAGAAACTGGTGGTGTGTGTGAAATAATGTTTATGAGAAGGAAGTGGGGACTGCACATCAGTCACCGTTGAACAGGCTGATGGTGGGCAAAACAGACTGAGTAACCAAAACAACGTGTGAGAGCCTGTATGAGCATGAAAGTGCCATAGAGATCATCAGGGACCGTGCGTAGGTAAGGAACTTCACTGTAAGTTAGCAGGTGACTCAGCGTTTGGTAGATGGCTTGTGCATGAAACTGTTCATGCAAGGCTGTTGGATCAACTAAAGTAATGGGAGTGCATGTGTGAGAGGTTGATGGTATGAGAGAAAATGTCTGTGAGGCCAGATGGGTGCCTGAGACGAAAGATACCAGAATACGCAATTGTGTGTATGAAAACCATTCCTGCGAGACTAAACTAGCAAAGACTGCATGAGAGACTGAGAAAATGTGGCCGCGACTGGAAAAGCGTGAGAGGCTGTAATTTGTGTGTGTACGTGTGTGGGTGTATACCTGAGCCTAGTGGCAGATGGATTTGCAGTTACTACTCCAGTCTAGCCCACAGGTTCAGGGACTCTGTAAGAGAAAATGATGGTGAGACGGAGTGAGTGAGTGAAAGTGAGCTAGAGACCACCTCACTGTGAGTGAGAGGCGATGAGTAAAAAAGAAGTCAGTGCCGCCGGAGAGAAAACTGATGACTGAGCAGCATGTGAGAATGTGAAACGTTTCATGAGAGACTGTAAACCAGAGACTACATGCTGGTGAAAAACAGAGAAAATGGAACAGAGTAAATGAGACATAGAGACCATGTGATCAGTGTGTGTGAGAAACCGATGAGGCTGTAATTGTGTCTGAGGGTACACAATACGCTGGCTGGATGCAGCAGATGATGGTGTAAACGACTAAGACGGGCCATGAGAGGCTCTGTGTGTGAGACTTACTGAGAGCCTAGTAACATTGGTGAATTAGTGACAACAGGATGTCAGAGGCTGAGTGAGGGCAAGTGACCGTGACACTGATTGGGTGACTGAGAGTGAGAAAACAAGTGACTGAGAGTGTCTGAGAAACTGTGTGGGTCTGTGTAAAACTGCAAGAGACTTTATTAAAGGCTGTAGAGCAAGGACTGGACATGTTGGAAGCTGCTTGCAAAGAAATGTGAGACTAGGCGACTAAGTGTCTGAGACGCTGTGCGATTGTGTATGCGTGTGAAACTCTTAGCATAGTGACTCGGTGTGCAGAATGGGTGTGAGTGTGAAGAGGTGGGAGAAAGAGTGATTGTGGGTGTGGGTATGTGCGCGAGAAACTTCCCGAGAGACCAGTGGTGGCTATAAATCACTAACCATTTGTGTATGTGAGAAAATGACGGCCCGAGTGAGCGGTGGAAACATCCTATCAAAAGGCGTGACTCTGGGGGCTTCCCTGGTGGCGCAGTGGTTGAGAGTCCGCCTGCCGATGCAGGGGACACGTGTCCGTGCCCCGGTCCGGGAAGATCCCACGTGCCGCAGAGCGGCTGGGCCCGTGAGCCATGGCCACTGAGCCTGCGCGTCCGGAGCCTGTGCTCCGCAACGGGAGAGGCCACAGCAGTGAGAGGCCTGCATACCGCAAAAAAAAAAAAAAAAAAAAAAAGCGTGACTCTGTGTGGATGTGCAAAACTGACTCTTAAGGGTAACTGTGGTCTTGGCCAAAGGAGACCACAGTAAGACAGGGGGCCAATGACAGTAAACGACTCCCTGAGTGGCTGGGAGAGGCTGTGCATTTGAGTATGTATGTAAGCTTGTTCGTAAGAGACTATAGTAGAGAGAGACTGTAAATTCAGAAGTGTGTGTGTAAATATGTAAAAAAAAGAAAAAGAGAAACTGACTGAGGCTGAATTCGTGTGTGAGAGCCCATGGATGGAATGTGCCAGGCCTAGGGGAAAGCCCTCTTCCATCTGTCCTCTTCCTCCTCAGGCCCCTGGGCTGGCTTCTCCCAGTTCTCCAAAACGTGAAATGCTGGAGTTTGCCGGGGCTTTGCCTGGGCTTCCCTTCCCTCTTCTCACGAGCCAAGCCCTCTCCAGGTGGTCTGGTCCAGTCCCGGCACTTGAGACACTACTCCCTGCCGTGATGCTCGCATTTTTACCTCCAATCCAGATTATTCATCTTCACGCTTATCAGAATCTCTAAAGCTCTGTTTATTGCATTTATTTACTCATTCAGCAGAGGTTTATTGAGCACCTACTGTTTGCTGGTGCCCATCCAGGACCTCCAGACACAGCAGTTAACAAACCAAACACAAATCCCTGCCTTTGTGGAGCTGGCATTTTAGTGAGGACAACAGACAAACAAATACATCATATTAGGTGGTGTTGCAATGATTACATGAGGTAAGACTCAGTCTTTGTTTAAATAAGAACTCTGCAGTCATTTTATTGCCCAAACTTGTAGGAGAAGATGAAAGTGGTGACAGTCCTCTTCCCAAGGGAATCCAGTGAGTAGGTATACAGTTTAGGAACAAAGGAAGTATCGATTATAACATTATTACCAGGGCAACAGGTGATTAGATAAAGCAGCCAACCAGAATTACAGGTTTCTTGGGGAGTCTGTTTTCATAGGATAACAGCACTGATGTCTGAAGTCCTAGAAGCATAACAAGACCCCTTTGTTCAAAGCACACTTTCAAAGACAGGCTTATGTTATCAGGAAACAGTACATCTGTAACGGATATGAATGTCAACACACCTTATCACCCATGAAGCAAGACCAGTATTCTTGAGAAAGTTCTGTTTTAATGCCTGACCAAATCAAATCCTTCAACCTTGTTTTAATTTGCAGAATGGTGTTCCTCCTTGGATGCAGGGGAAATGAGACATTGCCTTCCTAATTCTTAGACTCCTTTTTGTTGATTAAAAAGATTCCTGTTTTTATTTTATTTTATTTTTTTTGCAGTACGCGGGCCTCTCACTGTTGTGGCCTCTCCCGTTGCGGAGCACAGTCTCTGGACGTGCAGGCTCAGTGGCCATGGCTCACGGGCCCAGCCGCTCTGCGGCACGTGGGATCCTCCCAGACCAGGGCACGAACCCGTGTCCCCTGCATCGGCAGGCGGACTCTCAACCACTGCGCCACCAGGGAAGCCCAAGATTCCTGTTTTTAAAGCAGGCTCTGGAATTTCACTCATTAGGACTTACTTAAAAAAAAACAAAAAAGGCTTTGTGGAGCATGGAAAATGGGCTGCATTGGAATTAATTATTAAGAGAAGGATTATGAAGAATAATTTTTCTACATGAGATCCACAAAGAAAAGTAAAGGGTCAGGAACTAGAATGATGGATCTTAAAGTGTGGTCCCCGACCAGCAGGATCAGTGTCACCTGGGACGTTGTTAGAAATTCACATTCTTGAGCCCCACCCCAGGCCTACAGAATCAGAAACTGGGGTGGGGCCTGGCAGTCAGGATTCAACAAACCTTCCAGATGATTCTGATACACATATGGGTTTGAGAGCCACTGGGATAGAGAATGAGAGGTGCCCTACAAAAAGCTGAGGAAGGCTTCTGTGAGGGAGGTGACATTTATTGTCTGCCTCTTTTAGAGCATAAATCCCTTGAGGGCCAGGATTTTGGGCTGTCTTCTTGTCTGTTCCAGCCAACGCCCAGAACAACTGGCACCCAATAGTTGCTCAGTAGATGTTGCATCAGTGTATTTAACAAACAGCACCTGCTGTATGCCAGGCACTGGGCTAAGGACTTTTAAAAATCTTAACTCCCAATCTTTGCAACATGCCCTATGATGTAGGCTGTGTATGGGGTGGGGCGGGGTGGCAGGTATTACCTACCCAAGATACTTGATGGAACATGGCCAAGCCAACCATCCCCTTCCTCGGGCCCTGAGGGTGTCCCCAGCTGGCCCCTGGGGCAGTGGATATATCCAGTTCAGTCCTTCTGAATTCTCCACCCCATACTCTTGCCACTTCCCCTTCTCACTTCCCTTGTGCTGACCTCCCCTCCACACTGCTGACCACAAAGAACCTCACTTTTAGGAAAGAGGAGGGTGGTGGTGAAGTCAGGATGGAGGATGAAGTAGGTACCTCGATGCCCACTCCACCCCATAAGGAGGGACACGCTGAGCATGCCACGCTCACTTCACCCTTGTTCAACACCCCCGTGAGGTTGGCCCTGTCATTGTGGTAGAGGGCGTGCATTTTACAGGTGGAGAAACTAAGGCTCAGAGGTTCAAGTGACTTGTCACACAGCGAGGGAGTTCAATCTTGCTTCCAACTTCCAGGCTTCACTTCCCCCTCAGTAAGAATTTGTCCAAAGAGCATTGATTGAGTGCCACTGGGCTGCTAGGCGGGGCCTGGGGTGCTGGGGACACAGTGACAAACAAAACAGACCGAGCATGAGGCAGGAAGTAGGGAGGGGAGAGGAGAGGAGGAAGCTCAGGGACAGAGGTGGCAAGGGAGAGGTTGGAGCTGAAGAGACCTGCACGATACCCTCCCCTCCCCGCCATCCCCCATCACCACCGCTGCCCTTCACCCTCCTAGTTCCTCCTGCCCCTGGTTCCTCTTTCCCACTGACTCTAGGATCAGATAAGCCCACATAAAGCCGGGCCTCCTTTCTGGCGGGGCTGCAGGAGTACAGTGCCCAACATGCCCACCCGAGCGCAGGCCCATCGGTTACTGCTGCTACCGCTGCCGCTGCTGTTGCTCACCCTGCCAGCCACAGGTGAGTGGGTGGGGGCCCGGCTGGCCCCCAGGGGTGCCTGGGCCCCCCCACACCCCTGACCGTGCTCCCCCAACCCGTTACAGGCTCAGACTCTGTACTCTGCTTCACCCAGTATGAAGAATCCACGGGCAAGTGCAAGGGCCTCCTTGGGGGAGGTGTCAGCACGGAAGACTGCTGTCTCAATGCTGACTACGCCTTTCAGGAGCCCGGCAGCAAGCTCTGTATGGCGTGCAGGTTAGGGGGAGCCTGGGGTTTGAGGGGGGCAGAAAGGACTGTCTGCCAGGCGACCCAGAACTTGGGCTCTGGCCTTCTCTGATATTCTCAAGCGTGGCTCCAAGGCCCTGATCGTGACCATGGCTCCGGGTCTCTCAGCCTTGGCTCTGTTGACATTTGGGGCCAGAAAATTCTTTGTTGTGAGGGCTGACCTGTGCTTTGCAGGATTTTTTTTTTTTTAAGATGTAATTCTTTTTTCTTTTCAAGAAACTCCTTTATTTATTTATTTATTTATTTTTGGCTGTGTTGGGTCTTTGTTTCTGTGTGAGGGCTTTCTCTAGTTGTGGCGAGTGGGGGCCACTCTTAATCGCGGTGCGCGGGCCTCTCACTATCGCGGCCTCTCTTGGTGCGGAGCTCAGGCTCCAGACGCGCAGGCTCAGTAGTTGTGGCTCACGGGCCTAGTTGCTCTGCGGCATGTGGGATCTTCCCAGACCAGGGCTCGAACCCGTGTCCCCTGCATTGGCAGGCAGATTCTCAACCACTGCGCCACCAGGGAAGCCCTGCAGGATGTTTTGTAGCATCCCTGGCCTCCCACTAGATGCCAGTAGCAACTTGGAACAACTAAAATGTCTCCAGACAGGTAAAAATCATCCTGAGTTGAGAACTGCCATGGCTTACATGTACTGAGCGCTTCCTGCATACCAGAAGCATTGTGGGTGGGGTGCAGCTCAGGTATTTCTGAAGGTAGCTCAAGTCCCCAGATGGTGATGACAGCTCATACGGAGCACTTACTGTATACAGACACATTGCTGGAGGGGGAATGTTTGGGCAATTCTGAGGGCAGCTGCAGGTCCCTAATTATAATGACACTTCATATTCATTGAGCACTTCCAGCATACCAGATGCACTGCAGAGGTTGGGGGTAGCCAGAGGATTTCTGAGGGTAACTCTAGTCTCCTAATCGTGATGCCAGCTTACGTGTACTGAGCCCTCTCTGTATGTCAGACATATTTTCTAACTCTTTACTATATATATCCCAGGTACACCATGGGGATGGGGAGCTTGGGGATTTTTGAAGGCAGCTCTGGGCTCCTAGTCGTCAACAGGTCCCATCTGTCTAGCATTATGCCGTGCAGGGGCTTGGATCTGGGGTATTTCTGATGGGGTCTCTGAGCTCATTGGGATGATGGCTCCTATTTATTATGCACTTCCTGTTTGCCTGCTACCGTGCATGGCTGTGGCCTGGTAGGCTCCTGACAGCAGTTCTGGGCCCCTGGTCCTTGTACTTGTTTACTGTGTGCCTGGCACTGTCCTTGGGGGACTTCAAAGGGTAACTCCAGGTTCCTGATCATGAAGGTAAATGATATTTAAGTATTTGCTGTGTGCCCACCTCCTCCCCAACATCACGAAGAGGTAGATACTCTCATCACTCCATTCCATATACGTTTATCCCGCACCCCTGTCTGTGCCTACCCACACTCTGTGGTCCCATACACCATCCTTGTCAGAGCGTGCCAGGATGGGACATGTGCTTCTCTCTGCAGGCTCCCACAGTGGTCACCGTGGTCCGAGTGGGCCCCCTGCTCAGTGACCTGCACGGAGGGCTCCCAGCTGCGGCACCGGCGCTGCATAGGCTGGGGCGGGCAATGCCCCGAGAAGGTGGAGCCTGGGACCCTCCAGTGGCAGCTGCAGGCGTGTGAGGACAAGCCATGCTGTCCTGGTGAGAAGGAGCAGCAAGGCGGGCGAGTGCTGTCAGTTACCCGGCACTGGGAACTATCAGGGCAGAAGCCCTGAGGGTGGGAGTGTGCTTCCCGTTTGTGAGGTCGAGGAGGAGGCTGGCGTGGCTGAAGGAGAGTGGTGGCAGGTGAGGTCAGAGGGGGACTGATCCCTGTGGGCCTCAGTGAGGATGTTGGCTTTTACTCTGAGTGATGTAGTGATGGTGGAAAAACATGATCTGACTTGAGTTGTGACAGATCCCTCTCGCTGTCAGGACGACAGACTGTATGTGGTGAGTAGTGAAGCAAAGGGACCACTGTGAAGCCTACTGCAATTGTCCAGATGAGCAATGATGGTGGTCCAGGTGTGGCAGAAACAATGGGCACAGGATTAGCTGATGTGGGATACATGAGGAAGCCTGGACCCCTGAATGACACCACCACCTCCATCTTATCCCCCTCTTTTCTCTCCCACAGAGATGGGCGGTTGGTCCAACTGGGGGCCCTGGGCATCTTGCTCTGTCACCTGCTCTAAAGGGACCCGGATTCGTCGTCGAGCATGTGATCGCCCCACCCCCAAGTGTGGGGGCCACTGCCCAGGAGAGGCACAGGAGTCAGAGGCCTGTGACACCAAACAGGTCTGCCCCAGTGAGTGAGGGCAACCACAGGGCAATGATGTGGGCACCCAGGGTGGGTCTGGGGGCTACAGCAGGGAACTTCCAGGGTGGGAGGACTTCAGCATGCATGCCCACACTTGGCATCTCCCCACCCCCACCCCATCACAGCACACGGGGCCTGGGCTGCTTGGGGCCCCTGGGGCCCCTGCTCAGGCACCTGCCACAATGGACCCAAGGCAGCTGAGGAGAGACGAAGCCGCACATGCTCTGCACCTGAGCCCTCCACGCAGCCTCCCGGGAATCCCTGCCCAGGGTCATCCTCTGAGCAGCGGGCCTGCACCGGCCTGCCACCCTGCCCAGGTACTTGGGGATGAGGCCTCTGACACTCTGCTCTTGATTTAGGCACAGATGCTCTGCCATTTCAAGGGACAGCGATCTGAGACCATGTGACCATGGAGCTCTTCGTTTGGGGGCAGTCCGTCTCAAGGGTCTAGGGGCTGAGGGGGGAGATTGAGGTGGCCTTTCTCCTCACTCCTGTCTCCCCCAACAGTGGCTGGTGGCTGGGGGCCATGGGGTGCTGTGAGCCCCTGCCCTGTGACCTGCGGCCTGGGTCAGACCCGGGAACAACGGACATGTGATCGCCCTGTGCCCCAGCACGGGGGCCCCTTCTGTGTCGGAGATGCCACCCGGACCCACATCTGCAACACGGCCATGCACTGCCCTGGTCAGTACCCCAAGATGCACCATTTCTATCCCTAAGCCCCCCACCCATCTCTGCTGCTCAGTTCCCGCTGTTAATGCCTTGTTCCTGTCTCTAATTCTTCCATTCCTGGCTCCGATGCCTTGGTTCCAATTCTGATCCCTCTTTCCCACATCTGATCATTCCCACCCCGTCTCCCAGCCCCCATTCCTTCCTCTGAACCCCCTTTCTGGCTCCTTTCTTTGGTGCAAGCCCAGCTGCCCCTGTCTCTGCAGTGAACGGAGAGTGGGACCTCTGGGGGGAGTGGAGCACCTGCATCCGCCGGAGCATAAAACACATCAGCTGCCAGGAGATCCCAGGCCAGCAGACCCGCTCCAGGCTCTGCAAGGGCCGCAAGTTTGACGGACAGCGATGTAGGGGGGAACAACAGGACATCCGGCACTGCTACAACATCCAGCGCTGCCTCTGTGAGTGCCCCCAGAGACCATGCTGTGAGCGTGCGGCAGCCCGTGCAGGGACAGGGGCTTTCTGACTCTCTGCCGCAGACCGCATGTCCCTGCAGCCTCTCTCTCATCACCCCACCAAGACCTCTAATTCTGACTCGGGAACCCCTCCCCTCCTGGCAGGGAAAGGCTCCTGGTCGGAGTGGAGTACCTGGGGGCTGTGCATGCCTCCGTGTGGACCCAACCCCAACCGCACCCGCCAGCGCCTCTGCAAGGCCATGCTCCCCAAATTCTCGTGAGTGAGGGGGCAGTGTGCCTTGGAAGGGGTCTTGATATTGATATGTCAGCAGTCAGGGTGGGAGAGTTGGCCACCCCCAACCAGGGCTTCCACCACTGGGTGGTGGTGCCTGTCTGGCCGAGTGCCACCTCCCAGCTGTAGGAAGAGGGGAGAAACTAAAGAAGAAGCTGAGAAAGAGGTTGTTGAGGGGAGAATCAGTAGCCTCCGTGCCCTTCAGTGACTCATTCAGTCACTCAGCCATTCTCCCATTCACTCCGTCCTTCCTGTGTCCATGTGCTCTGCCCCCTCAATTACCCAAGCTTTGACTTGCTCGTTCAGTCACTCATGCCTCCATTCACTTTCTCATTCCCTCAGTCACCCGTGCCCCAAAGCACTCTAAGACCTTTTTGGGAACAACAGTTGCAGACACACAGAACCCAGATCCCATGGATTCCCCCACGGGATCCAGGTCTGCTGGGCCCTGACAGAAGGCATCTGAGAAATGGTTGGTGTGTGGAAAAGGGACTGCCACCTCAGTCTGGGTCCAGGAAGCTGATTGGGCCTCCCCTGGCAGGAGGGGGTTGGGGAAGGCTTTCCCACCATCAAAACTGTGTGAGCAGAGTCCTGGACACAGGTGATCAGCCGCCCGAAGTGTTTCCAGGTGGCCAGGGTGACCCAGGTGTTGGAGAGGGTTAAAACACTCACTTATCCCTTCCTTATTTCCACATGCATCAAACTACTAGATTGAGTGGCCTCTTCCCAACTCATGGAAAGCCTGCCATCTGGTCTCTGGGTGTGGGGTGTAGAGTGGGTCCAGGAGATGAGTTAGGGGTGTTGAATGGAGGCATGAAGGGCTTGACAGAGGGAGGGAATGAATGGAGAAAGGACTGATTGAGAGAATCGGAATGGGAGTGAGCGGAGAGCTTGCCTAGTGGGACAGATAACCCAGGCAAAGACCATTTTGGACATGCGGCTTTGAATAAAGTGGAAGAGAGAACTAGAGATTGACTTGGGGGCAGGGATTTGTGCCTAACAACAAGGCTTGAATGCCAGGGCAAGGCATTTGGGTTTTTTCCAGTGGGCAATGGGGAAATAAATAAAAGGTTTTAGAGGTGAGAGAAGGTAGCTCATATCAACAAATAATTACCAGCATTTATTGAGCACTTATTGTGTACCTGACATGATTCTGAGCACTTTACCTGAATCAACTCATTTATCCTTACTCAGCCCAGTGAGGTGGGTGTTACTAGTATTCCCATTTTTCAGATGAAGAAAACTGGGGTACAGGGGAGATAAAGAAATTGCCCAATATCTCACAGCTTAAAAATAGTGTTGGGCACACAGTAGGCACTCAATAAGAGTTTGTTGAATGCATTCTTGCCTTCCCTGAGCTTCTCGCCTTCATCCCCCACCCCTAACGCACCAGGCCCACCGTTACCATGGTCGAAGGTCAGGGTGAGAAGAATGTGACCTTCTGGGGGAAACCGTCGGCATTGTGCGATGTGCTGCAAGGGCAGAAGGTGGTGGTGGAGGAGAAACGGCCATGTCTACACGTGCCTCCCTGCGAAGAACCCTGAGGATGAGAAGCTCTAACATCTCTCTCTTCCACTCTGACCCCCTGACCTCTCAGACTTCAATAAACCAGGCTCTTTCCCAGGAGTGGGGCCATGGCATCTTCTAGGCCAAAGACCGCAGCACAGGCAAAGTCGCAGTGGCCTGTGGTGGAAAACAGTATTTTCCACCGTGGCCACGGTGTGACAGGAGGGAAGGCGAGTGTCCGTTCCTGCTGTAGCCCTGATATCTGCCCCTCTGCCCCGCAGTGCCCTGGGTCACCCAGCACGTCCCTCTGCAGAGTCCTGATTTACGAATTACGGGCTTCCTGATTGGCTACCCTCCCTGGCAGGCACTTTCTGATTGGTCGGAGTGCTTGTTTTCCATCTCCCCGCTCTTAAAGCTCCCTCCGCTGGCGGATTGCGCGTCATTCGGCGATGAGGCCTGGCAGGGGTTGGCGCCCAGCTGAGCGAACACCTGCACCTACCCACTCCCAACAGCCCAGCTCCAACACTGCAATTAGCGGCGACAAATAGCTCCCGCGAGGCGGGGGGGGGCGGACCGAGGAACTGCCTACGAGGTGCTTTGAGCCGGGACAGGGGCAAAGAGAAGCTAGAGTCAGCATCTGCCAGGAGGAGCCCCCCAAGACACTCAGACACATTCCTTTAGCATTTGTTCATTCATTCAACACTTATTAGCATCTACTGTATACTAGAGCTAAGTCTGGGCATCGGGTGGAGGAGGGCTGGTAGAAGGGGAGGACATCTAAGCAAGGGAACAGACTAGAATGGGTGATCCTTTCATTCGAACATTTTATTCAACACTTACCAACGCCTACTGTATACTAACAATAGCGCTGGACATCATGGGGGATGGGGAAGAAGAGTCAGAGCCGTATGTGTCTCCACAGTGAAGGGAACAAACCCAGGCTGTGTGCCTGGTAGTGTTTTAAGACTTTCCATAGCATGAATTCATTTAATCCACAATGAACATATGAGGTCAATATTATTATCCTCATTTTACCAAGGAGGAAACAGGCACAGATAGGTAGTGGGCTGGACGTTTTTGAAACACCATGTCAGGAGCAGAGTTTAGGACTTTGTCCTGTGAGTGGAGGGGCACCTCTGTGTGGGAGGCTTCAGATGGGAAATCTGTGACACCCAGAGTCTAAAATGGGTCAACTGATGGACTGGGGTGAAGATGAAATCGATGGATATTCGGTTATCTTGGAAGGAATGAGCCTAAGTGAGGGGTTCCGGTGCTACTGCCAGGGTATGGGAAAAATATGTGTTTATAAGAAAGTGGAAATTTGGCTCTATGTGTGCGTTGTGAGGCACATATCTCTGTGAATGTGTGATATGCAGACCTATGGGTCTGTGCAGGAATTAAGGATGTATTGAGTGTATGTGGAGTGCGTGTGAAGTTACAGCCGTGTGCACATAACAATGTGTAAGTTATAGGAGTGTGGGTGTGTGTGCATGCTCATTAAAGTGGCATGAATATGTATGTGTGAGTTATAAACATGGGTACAATACTGATTACGAACATATGTCAAGAGTGTGTGTTTCAGAGTCATTGCTCACCAATGCACAACAAAGAAGAACATTCTTGGAGCCCCTTCTGTATGTGCCTTCCTGTTGGAGAAAATGAAGCCAGTACAGAGGAGCCTTACCTCTGCCTCAGGGAGTTGAGACACTCCTTGGGTGGGGGTCGGGGGAATCTTCGTTCTTCTGCGAAACAGTCTACAAAAAAAATTAATTTCTGGAAAATGAGCCACCTGGAGAAAGGGAATGACACTGGGGGACATGAGTACTAGGAACCTGGCAATGGGGCTACTGGGAAGAGGCAGACTGGAGACAGATTCCTAAGGAGCCCAACTTCTCACTCCCAGAGGAGCCAGAAAGATCTGTAGACCTGCAGCTGCTCCCATCCCCCAGAGAGGGCACCACGGGCCCAGCAGAGCTTGTTTGCTTGTGTTACTGAGCAAAAACTGGGGAACACATACTTCAAAATGTTGGGAGATACCCAATTCCTGGAGAGCTCCCCATTTGGGGAACACTGGGATATGGGATGCCAGAGAGGGTATCCATGAGAGGGGGAAGGAATGGCCAAAGCAGAGGCCTTCAGGTGGACTGAAGCTGGCTGCGATGGAGGAGGGAACAGAGATAGTGGACTGTGAGAGCCTAAGGGAAGAGGGGACTTCCTGGAGACCTAGGCCAAAGATGATCCTTGAGAGAGAGAAGGAAAGGACATCCCTGGAAGAGGTCACAGCACTCCCCCACCCCCACCCTCTTAGAGTTGGGTCGGGTGATCATTTTTACAGATGAGGAAGCCAAGTTTCAGAGGCCAGTAAGTTACTTTCTTAAGAGTATAGTGGAGGCCCAGTTTGAACCCAGGCTCTCTGACTCCAGACCACACACCATGACCTTGTTTAAACAGGCCAAAGATTTAATGAATGAAGAATGTATAAATGAATAAGTGGATGATTCACTTGAAAATCCTGATGGCACAAGGGACTCTAAATCTGCCTACTTCTTGCCATATCTTCTTCCACCTCACTTGGACCACCATTATCGCTCACCATGGCCCACAAGGCCCTGCTCCATCTGGTCCCTGCTAACCTCTCTGACCCCAACTCCTGCCACAATCTCCCTCACTCACTTTGTTCCAGCCACACTGACACCTCTTTCTGGCACATTCTTAAAAGAAAAAAGCAAATGTATGGATCACAAAGTGAGCATGACCCTTTGGGAATGAATTGGAGTTCGTGGATTCCATCTGTAAAATGGAAATCATATTACCCGCCGCATAGTATTGTAGTGAGGGTTGGGTACAATTGGTCAACAAATGATTATTTTTAAATGGATTTGTGTTTTCATTGTAGTCAGGATCTTACAGGAGCTTCCACAGCCCACCTCTGCCCAACCTACAAGGATCATTTGCTCACGTGGCAAACACTATTTGGCACCTACAGTTTGCATACCCCAGGATGGGTCTGCCTCTGTCTGTGGAAAGTTCTCTGGTGCAGAGGAAGATGGCCTTGGGCACTGACAATGCCAGATGGTTATTATCGTGGTTTTTGACTGTGTCCAGGGCAAATGGATGGGGACCTATAGGCCAAGTGTGTGTGTAGGGGGGTGAGGTGGGGAGGTGAACACACATCAAGGCTAGAGCTTCAGGAAATGTGTCTGTGTGGTGATCTAGGTTTGTCCCTGATTGTCTGTGGGTGTGTTTTGTCTCTGTGTGCATGCTCATGTGAGTTTCCCTGGGTCTCCGTGTGTCCGAGTGGTGCCTGTGTGCGTGTGTAGGCGTATTTGCATGCATGTATGCATGCATGTCCATGACTGTTACCCCGGGCTTATGTATGTCTGTATAGATACCTAGATCGGTGTGTTCTCTCTCTGCACATGCCTCCGTATGTTTCCTTACTTTTGTGTGTGTCTGTGTTTCTCCACATATGTGGCATTCCCTGTGTGCCTCCAGCTCCCCGCCCAGCGCAAGGGTATGTACTCCCCACAAGTGTCCACGTCCCCCTGTCTGATGCTGTCTACACCACCCCCGCATGCATCTCTCTGCCTAGCTGAGCCTATGTGGACGTGGGAAACTGATCTCGTGGAGTACTGCATGTGACCCCCCAACCCTCGCCGTGAGGGGGTTATTTCTCTACTTTTGAGTCTCCGGGTGTTCCCACCCCGCCAAATGCCTCCTGTGGTGAATATCAACACTGGAAACCGAGTATCTGCGGAGGGTCCTGTGTGTGAGTGCGAGTGCGTGTGAAGACCAGGATGAGGCGGGGTGGGGGCTTGCCTGACGCACCCACCCGGACCCTCCGGACAAACACCCACCCCGCCCCCACTCCCCAAATTGCGCATCCCCAATCGGAGGCGGGGGAGGGGAGACAGGATGCGGCGTGGCGCTTGCGCAATGACGCCTTCAGCACCACGGACAGTGCCTTCGCCCCCGCCTGCCGGCGCGCGCCACCGCCACCCCAGCCCTGAAGGCGCGCTGACGTCACTCGCCGCTCCTCCGCAAACTCCCCTTCCCAGTCGCCTTGGTCGCGTCCGCGCCGCCACCGGCCCAGCCGGACTGCACCACGCGGGGCGCGAAAGAGGGGGTCACAGGCGCGACCATCCGCGCTGCGGCGGCGGCGGCGACTCAGCGCTGCCTCAGTCTGCAGCGGGCAGCGGAAGAGTCGCGTCGTGCCTGAGAGCACAGCTGTGCTCCTGGGCCCCGCGCGGTCCGCCCCCGCGGTCCTGACCAGACTGCTCCTAGGACCCCCTGCCCCGCGTCGCAGCCATGAACTACCTGCGGCGCCGCCTGTCGGACAGCAACTTCATGGCCAATCTGCCAAATGGGTACATGACAGACCTGCAGCGCCCGCAGCCTCCCCCGCCGCCGCCCGCTGCCCCCAGCCCAGGAGCCACGCCCGGTCCTGCGACCGCCACTGCTGAGAGGGCCTCATCGGCAGCCCCCGTGGCCTCTCCGGCTGCCCCTAGCCCCGGGTCCTCTGGGGGCGGTGGCTTCTTCTCGTCGCTGTCCAATGCGGTCAAGCAGACCACGGCGGCCGCGGCCGCCACCTTCAGCGAGCAAGTGGGCGGCGGCTCTGGGGTCGCAGGCCGTGGGGGCGCTGCCGCCAGGGTGCTGCTGGTAATCGACGAGCCCCACACCGACTGGTAAGCCACTGCTGCGGACGTCCCCCCACGGTTCTGGGTCCCCAGATCATTCCATCATGAGCAATTATCGAGCGCCGCTTGTGTGCCCTGTGCCTTGGCCCCCTAGCCCAAACCCTTTTCCTTTAAATTATTATGCGAAGCGCTTCATGTGTGCCCCGCCCTTGCCTCCCCCCTCCCCCCACCCAGACCTTCTAGATCCATACAGGGAGCAGTTATTGGGCGCCTGCTGTGTGCCTCCTTCCTAAAAGCCTTGACTTCAGTAAGTATATCCTGTGAGCAATCAAGAGCTTGATGTGCCCTGCACCCCCAACCCGTGCCCAAAGGTCTTGTCCTCTAATGGATCTTGTGAGCATTTATCAAGTACCTGGAGTGTGCCTCAGTGGGAGCCCTTCCTCAAGGCCTTTGGCTTACGTGAATTTTGTGAACATTCATTGAGAGCTTGATATGTGTCTTGTCCCCCTCGGTCCTTGCCCTAAGGCCTTCTCTGATCTTGTGAGCATGTATCCAGAGTGCGCTATGTGCCCGCAACCCAGCCCTCACCTCAAAAACCTTTTAAACTATTCACTAAACATTGATTGAGTACCTGCTGTGTATCCCATCCCAGATTCTCGCCCAAAGCGTTGCCTTTAATGGATCCTGTGAGCCTTTATTGAATGCCTTCTGTGTGCCCCAACTCAGTCCCCCTCTCTAAGAGCCTATTTCTCCAAAGGATCTAGGAAGCATGTATTAAGTGCCTGGTGTATGCCCCACCCCCAAGCCCCTTCCTCAAACATATTTTCCTCAAATGGGTTCTATGAGCATTTTTGAACCTTCTGTGTGGGGCTCATCTTCAGACTCTCTGCTCCAAATACTTTTCCTACAACGGATCTAGAAAGCATTCATTTGAGTGCCTCCCTTATCCCCTATTCTCAAGCTACTTCTTCAAAGACCTTTCCTTTGGTGGACCCACTTAGCATTTATCAACTGCCTGATCTAAAGATGTGAGCCTTCTCTAAAGGCTCTTTCCTTCAGTGTATTCAGCAAGCAATTATTGAGTGCCTGCTGTTTACCTCACCCAGACCCTTTTCCCAATGCCTTTTCCTCCAGTGGCTTCAGTCTGTATATATTGAGCACCATCTGCATGACCCAACCTTAGACCTTCTCCATAAAGGCCTTTGCCTCCAATTAATAGTGATCATATATCTGCACTTACTGCGTGCACCGTTTCAATCTTTCTTTCCAAAGACCTTTTTAAAAAATCACTCCTGGAGCATTTGTGGCACACCCACTGTGTGCCTGATTCTGTGCCTTCTCCATAAAAGCCTTTCCTCCCAAGAATGGAGAATCAAGCTTACATAAATCAAGTTACTGTATCCCCATTCCCCTTCCCCCAAAGACTTTTCCTCCAGTGGATCCAGTGATGATATGCCCATCTCTAGCCACCCCACTTCCCCAAAGACCTTTTCTTTTAATTGATCCAGTGAGCATTTAGTCATTGTCTGCCAGGTGCTCGATTCTAAATCACCTTCCCCCGAAGGCCTTTTCCTCTAATAGCTCCTGTGAGCATTGATGGAGTGCCTTCTGTGTGTTCTATAGTCACACCTCCTCCCCAAAGTGCCTTTCTTCCAGTGGGTCCAGTGAGCACGTATGCAGTACCTGTCGTGCGTAGGAAGTAGATTCCCCTTCTTTACTCCTAGGATAACCTGTGCCAGTCATAAAGCCTCTCCCCAGGGTCCTTTCCTTCAATAAATCTAGAACCATATTTAGAAGGGTTACCCTTCTCCCACTCCCTTCAGTATCGCTAGGATTCCCTCTCCCAATCTTAAGTCTATACCCCAAGGGGCCTTTTTTTCTATTTAAGCCAGTAAACACTTACTGAGCGCCTACTATATAAGAGCCATTCACAACTTCCTCTTGCCAAGCTTGGAAGTTCCTTCCCTTGTCTCAAGAGCTCTCTCTCCAGGGGTCTCTTTCAGCCTGAATTTATTGAGTACCAGCTCTTTACTGGTTAGTCACCCCTCTCCCAAGGAGCCTTTACCCAGAAGCCTTTGTCTCTATTCAGAGCTCTCTCTATTTATTCATTCTACAGATATTTATTGCATACTTTCCATGTGTAAGAGTATGGGAGGCATTTACTAAGCACTACTATATACTAGGATGAACCCTCCTCAGTTCCCTTTCCTTCTAATCCCAACCACCAGCTGTATTCTCCATACTTTCCCCTCCACTCAGCCCCAACAATCTTAATGAACACTTACTGTGTACTATGGAGAACCCCATATTCAGTGCCTCTTCTCCCCCTCCTGTAGCCCTAACTCCCCCTTCGACAATCTCCATCCTGCCTTTCACACAACACAACCGAAAGCTCATGATGTGTACCTACTATTTTCTGGCTAGGTTCCCTCCCCAACATAGTAGCCATCTTCCCAACTGCCCCTTTCCCCCAATTAATCCAAAAAGCATTTATCACTCTTTTACTGTGTCCCGTTCAAACAACGACGTTCCCCTCCCTGCAGCAGACTCCTCCACTCTCTTCTCCCTCAATCCATAAAGCATTTATTGAACGCATGTTGTAATTCCTTCACTAACACCCACTCACACAGATGCCATCTTCCTGGCTAAATTTGCTCTATTGAAGTCAACAAACCTTAACGAAGCCCCTGCTGTATATTGGTAACCACCCTCCTTTAGACTTCCCTTCTTCACTTCGACCCTCCAGGCAGGTCCTTTGCTGCCTTTTCCTTCGTTCCATCAAGCATTTATTAATTATCTACTGACTACAGACAAGACCCTTCCCCTTTCCATAATCACAACTCCAGTGTTTTCCACTTTTTTCTTCTAACTTGTCTAGCGAGCATTTATTGAGCATATGCTGAATTCTGTGAACAATTCTTCCCTTCCACTTCTGTATCCCAAAAGCCCTCCTTTATCCCAGCAGCCACTCCAGTCTTTTCTTCCAGTCAACCTAGCAACCATTTATTTAGTGTCTGCTATAGGTGGGGTGGGATGGGCAAAGGGAGAGAGCCTATGTACACCAGGTTCAGTGTGAGGAACAGAGACCTCTGCATCACCAACTTGCAGACATTCAGAACCACGCAAGCTTAGGGATTTCAGCCTGGAATAAAGGAGGAGTTGTGCAAACTCTGTAATAGACTGTACACCTAAGTACAGTCTGATGCCTTTCCCACCAAACCTCACCACTCTCATTCCTTCCTGGGTCTTGAGTCCTGTGTGGTTTAAAGTTGCAGACTCAGTTGAGACTCGTCACCTCTTTTTACAGATAATTTAGTCCAGTGTTTTTTTGGCTGTGGGTCACCTCTTGGCTTGTGACCAGCATTTCATTTTCTTCATGAAATGAAAGTAGAACTATGATAAATAATAATATCGATACATGAAAATAGTAACAGAGTATATTGCACATAGTAAGTGCAATTATTATTTAGTGAAACTGAAACTGTTACTCCAACAAGAAATGTAATCAATAATGTATACCATATATATTATTTATGTTCTCTAATACATTTGTTATATAATGAGCTTATAGCATATAATACATATATATGTGTATGTTTTTCTTCATGAAATGGAATAGAATAGGAAATATCAGACTCCACTGCAAATACTAAAGGTAATTATTTACTGAAACTTTCATTCTAATATATGCATATTTATACACATTCTAGGTACTGTAACACATAATATATAATATGCAATATGTTATATAAGACATCCTATGTTAAATTTTCTGTACATTATATGTCTTATATAATATATATTACATATATAGGATGGGTTATTATATAAATATGTATATGGTGGGTTATATATTTCTTCTTGTGGCTTCTTTTCTTAGACTTTCCTGGAAGCAGACCCTGAGACTCTGAGATTTGTGTGCAGATTGATCGGAGAGAGCTCTTGGGAATAACACCTGTTGCAGGGGAGGAGTGGGGGAAGCAGGATTTGGCAGAAGGAAAGGCTGAGCTGTGATGCTTCACAACAGTTGTCCCAGCCGATCATCTGGGGAGCTCTGGAGCTGGGGTGACCCTTCAGATTTGTCCCAGTTGAGATCGGGTGGCCAGGCTTTTGTAGTCCTGCATCAGTCAGTCATTGGCTGCAGGCTGCCCTCTGGGAGGAGGCATAATCTTGCGGAAGGTGAGTCCCTGCTGCAGAGGGCAGTTCCCAGGGACGGACAGCACTGTGAGCCTTCAGCAGCAGGTATTCTCAGAAGCTGGGGGACAGATGTGACAAGAAGGAGGAGTGTGAAGATCTGGGTGGAGCGCACAGCCTACCCCCTGGACTGCTCAGATTCACTTGCTTTTTAGAAGTAAGTTCACCCATCTGGGAACAGCGTTTCCAGGATTCTAATTGATCTTGTTTTCTGGGGGACACTTGAAAGAGCACAGTTAGTTGGACAAACTACAGCCTCCACTGCCATAGTTGATAAATGTGGCATAAGTAAATGATGCATTGTTTCCTTCCTCTACCTCACATTCTAGATTCCCCTCACCCTCGGCTAGCACCCCGCCTTGGTCTCAGTGGCTTATCTGGTGAGTGATCCATTCCCTCATCCTTGAAGGATCCCTGAGCTCTTGGTCCGCATCCCCTCAGGCTGTGGCTGCTGTACTCGTCCATTTGCCATCAATGTTAAGCAAGGAGTACCGACAGATGCCCAAGCAGATCACCTGGGGGCCAAACATATTCCTCCCTGCCCCCACTGTGTAACAGCAGCCCTATCTCCTCCTGATGATTAGGGTCACGTGCCCCTGCCAAGACAGTGACTCGTCTTCCGTTCCGTTGGCATGAGAAGCCTGAAGTGTCCAGGTAGCAGTCAAAGCTTAGAAGGTAATGGGATTCTTGCTGTGTCCCCTGGTAGCAGTGTTCCCCCTTGGAAAACCAGGACCTCTAACCTTGCAGAACCCTGAGGGAGCAGGAAGCACACATTCCAAAAGTGGATCACTGGGATTGATGGTAAGCTGGGCCACTCCTACTTTCACCTCCGAGTCCCCAGACCAGTGTATTCTACCTCTAAAGAGCACAGCACAAACAACAGATTTAACGTGTACACTGTGTTTTGGAGGATGGTATCCCATTCCTGCACAGTATCACCTGCAAGCTTAGGTCTTAGCTGTGGCTACACCAGGTTGTTCTTTCACTCTATCAGGCCAGCAGCTTCTGGGTGGCGCGGTATATAATGTCATCAGTTGATTCCATGGTCGTGGGCTTACTTTTGCACCTCCTTTGCTGTAAAGTGTGTCCTTCAGTTTGATGCAATGTTATGCGGGATCCCATACTGGTGGATCAAATATTATGTAAGCCCTTGGACAGGGATGCTGGCTAAGGTCCTGTAGTCAGGAAGGGCAAACCCATATATAGAATATTCCAGTCAAAATCAGTCATTCCTCTTTCCCGAGTGGAAGGAGCCCAGTGTAGTCAGTTCGCCATGGAGTGGCCGGTTGGTCTTCTTGAGGGATGGTGCTGTGTCAGGGACTCAATATTGGTCTCTGGTGCTGGCAGTTTGGACATCAGCAATAATGCCATAGGCCTCACATGCTGCCTCTATCTCTGTTACCCTTGCCACTTCATACGTGTGCCCATCTGCCAGCACTGGCTGATTCTAGAAGCTGGCTGACATCATTCGGCTGAGTCATTCTGTCTACCTGGTTGGTTAGTGCCACTTCAAGGGTGGATGCTATCTGGTGGGTGTTAACACACAATACAAAGATCTTCAATCCTCACTCTGTTTCATCTCCACTCCCGAATGTCCACCCACATTTCGGTGTCCCAGACCTCCTCTTCCTGATCTTCCAATATTGTTCATTCAAGGCCTCTGTCTAATCAGCCAAGCCATTTACCACTGCCCATCAGTGAATATGTATTCGAATCTTGGGTCACTTCTCTTTCCCCAAAAAATAGATGACCAGGTGCACAGCCCAAAGCTCTTCCCATTGGGAGCTTTGCCACTGTTTGTCAAGACCACTCCGAGTGGGGCTATATCATCGTCACTGTCCATTTTTGGCTTCCACCCACGTACCAAGCCAACCCATTTGTGAACCAAGCTTAGGCTTTTTCTTCCTCCATCTGCTGGTTGTAAGGTGTTCCCTTAGTGAGCTGAGGGAGGCACTAACACAACAGTGTGGATGACACGGGCATCCGGGTTACTTGCTCAGGCAGCTTGCATGGTCCTGCTGGGGTCGATCCTGGCTCCTGGGCCCATCTGACTTCATTACTTGGTGGGCCTGGCAGGACCCAGCTCATAATAGGCACCAGAATACGTGGTTCCTTGGTACCCCACGGTCAAGCAGTCTGTCTCTCTCAGGGCCCAGTACTGCACCAGGATTTGTTTCTCAAAAGCTGGGTAATTCTCTGCTGCAGATGGCATGGCCTTGCTCCAGAGCCCCAGGGGCCTCCCACTCAGGCATCCCATAAGCTCCACACTGCATTTTCCCCACTATCCAGTATTGTAGGATCTGCCAGATCATATGCCCTGAGTGGCAAGACTGCTCACACCACAGCCTGGACCTGCTCAGGGCTGGCAGCCTTACGTGTCACCTGAAATATGGATCGGAACAGTATTTCCAGGTGTGGAATATGCTGCCTCCAGAACCTAAAGAGACCTCTCCTCTGGACCTGAAGAGGCCTTCCTCATGGTGGAAGGTGCAAGATGCAATGCTTTGTGTGATTATTTGGAGGGGCTGTCCTGGCATACCTTGGCCCACTGAATCCCTAAAAATCGCACTAATGTGGCAGGACCCTGAGTCTTTCCAGGATTTATCTCCCACCCTCTGGAGTGCATGTGTCTTATCAAGGCAATGTGCTAACCATCTCTTGCTCATCTTGGCCAATCAATATGATGTAATCGATATAGTAGTCCAGTGTGATATTCTCTGGGATGTACAGATGGTTCATGTCCTCTTGGACTATATGATGACATAGGTTGAGAAAGACAACATAGCCCTATGGCAAGACCATCAATATATATTGTGGTCAGTCCCATGTAAGTGTGAAATGTCTCTGATCCTCTCTTCTGATCAGGATAGAAAAGCAGTCATTCACTAAATCAGTGCCCACCTGCTGAGATCCTTTAATTTGCTCCAGCAATGGCAGCATGACCAGTACAGCAGCTTCGATCAAGGCTACTACTTGGTTGAGCTCGCAGTAGTCTACATTCTTTAGGATCCATCCAGCCTCCTCAGGGCCCAGACTGGTTAATTCAGTGGAGATATGATGGGACTAACACCCCTGCGTCCTTTAGCTCTTTCAGAGGAGCACTAATTTCCACCATCACCCCTAGGATAGATACAATATTGTCTTTGATTTACAGTTTTGATCAGGGGAGGGGGGTATAATTTCTGAGGCATCCATTTGAACTTCCCCACTACCATAGCTCTGCCCCGGCAGGCCAAGGAACTCGTATAGGGGTTCTGAAAACTACAGATATGTCCATTCCAATTATGTATTTGTGAGCTGGGGAAGTGACCACTAGGTGGACATGTGGACCCAATGTACCCACTGTGAGCAGGACCTGGGCCAGGACTTCATTTATGACCTTATGTCTACTCTGCTTCTCATCATGGCTGGTGCCACTCTCACCAACATATTCCTCACTTTGTAAGTCGGGTATATCCTCTGGGCCCTCCCATAGAATAGAGTCAGCTGGTTGGTTTTCCAGACTTAAGTAGTGTATCTACTCTAACATCTGCTTCTCTGAGCCCTTTGATCCTTTCCTCCACAATCTGCCATGGAAGTCTGGTATTTCTCCTTCACTTGGTGTGGGCCACTGTTTTTTCCAAGCTTCCACAAGTCATCCAAAATTGTATCAGCAACATTTCCTGGAGTCATTGCCATGGTTTTAAGTTCTGTGTCCTGGGAGAGTGCTCCAAGTTCATGCTTCACTCCCTTGGTCCATTGTCCTCAGCATCCAGTCTCAGGCATGCTTTCCCAGCTCCTGCTGATATATGTTAGCCAGATTCTTCAGCTTCTGTGTATCATTCCTTTCCTTCCTTTGCAAGCTTAGAACCTCTCCGGTCAGGTAGTGCTAGGATTTGACCCTGGTTATTGATCTGGTTGCCGAGAGGGGAAGGGAAGTTGATTCTGAAAGGGGTAAGAATTGTTTTATAAGACACATGCTTCGTTCGAGGCCTCTGCATTATTTTCAAGCAAAGGGAAGTTTCTGTATTCTAACAAGGAATGGGCTACTCCAGCAGACCCAGTGGGTTCAGGTGAATCTGTAAGTTCAAGGTGTTACACGCATCTTTCCAGATATCCCCATCACAATCTCAGGGCTCCACTCCTGTCCTTTTAGGGCCCTGAGCATGGCATAGGAGATGTACTGGGCCTGAGAATTCAACCTTCTCTGAAGTTCGACTACACTTACAGTTAAGTCCTAAGTCTGATCTTCTGTGTCTGCCCTCTGGTTGCAGAAGATTGAGGTTTCCTTAAGTACAGCCAAGGAGGTCTTCTGCCTTTTACATTTTGCTTTGAACTGGTGATTATTCACACTGAGCATGTCATATCTTTCTTCAGCTAATCAAGGGTGTTTAGCGAATAGTCACCCAAGTCTGGTTACCATTTCCCTCACACCTCTCTAGTACCAGGAATATTTCACCAGCTAGTGCATTCCCTTCCACTAGTATCTCATTACAGTCCACCATCAGTTAAAGTTACTTCTGCTTCAAAACCCCATAGGCCTGCACTATAATTCTCCCACTCAGGAGAATCAACTCCGTACTGCATCTTTTCTTACTACAGACATCTCCAGTATCATAGGGTTTGCCAGATCATATGGTTCAAGTGGCATCCTGCTTGCACCACAGCGCAGACATGTCACAGGGCGCTTTGTGTTGCTACAGCACATCAGGGACTATTGTGCTCCGCCCCCACAAATGATGCTTTGTTATTGCCTGCTGGCTGCTGGGTGGCCCGGCTCCAGAAAGGCAGTAGAGTCTTCTTTGTAGTTTGACTTCTCTGGCCCACTGTTTTAGGTTGGGGTCTCTGAAAACAGATTTTGAGGCAGAGAATTGCACACACAGGCTTATCGGGGAGTGCCTTTGGAATCAGCACCTGTAAGGAGGGCAAGGTTGAGCAGAGGGAGAAGTGGGTCCCCAATGCGGTTGCATCCAAGGCCTCAGCTGATCCTAAGGGGGAGCTCTAGAGCTAGGATGGTCCTTCAGAGTCAGCCTATATTGAGGCAAAGAGGCTGGCCTTTGTACTCGCTCATAGACCAGATATCAGCCATGGGCTGCCAGTAGGTAAGTATAACCTTGGCCAAGGAAGTTCCCTGTGACAGAAGACAATTCCCAAGGGGACACAGCTGTGATCTTTCAACAGCTGATATTCAGGGTGCATTGGCCCTGAAGAGGAGATCTGAGCAGAACACCACAGTATCCACTACATTTATGGTCAAAAAAGTTTTAAAAGTTTTTTTAAAAAAAGTGATATATATCATATATATACACCACAGTATCCACTACGTATGTGGTCAAAAAGTGATATATATATATATATATATATATATATATATATCTTTTATTTATTTATTTATTTATTTTCCCATTCATCTAATTTTTAAATTTTTTTAAAAAGAATTTTTATTGGAGTATACTTGATTTACAATGTTGTGTTCGTTTCAGGTGTACAGCAAAGTGAATCAGTTTTACATATACATATATCCACTCTTTTTTAGATTCTTTTCCCATATAGGCCATTACAGAGTACTGAGTAGAGTTCCTTGTGCTATACAGTAGGTCCTTACTAGTTATCTATTTTATATATAGTAGCGTGTATATGTCAATCCCAAATTCCCAATTTATCCCTCCCCCCCTTTCCCCCTGATAACCATAAGTTTGTTTTCTACATCTGTGAGTCTATTTCTGTTTTGTAAATAAGTTCATTTGTACCATTTTTTTAGATTCCACATATAAGCGATATCATATGATCATCATCATTTTCTAAATGAAAAATGCACAGGTCTAAGAGATTCTCTTCCAACATCTGTGAGGGGACAGTGTCAGTGATGGAGTAGGGGGTAGGAGGGAAGAGGGAGAGAGAGGAGAAAATAGCTGTACTTGGGGTCTTAGAGGTATGTCAGTGAAATCACTAGGGCCAGTTGTGCTGTGTATTTTTTTAAATTTTTTTAATTTTTAAAAATTTTTTTTCGGGCTTCCCTGGTGGCGCAGTGCTTGAGAGTCCGCCTGCCGATGCAGGAGACGCGGGTTCGTGCCCCGTTTCGGGAAGATCCCACATGCCGCGGAGCGGCTGGGCCCGTGGGCCATGGCCACTGAGCCTGCGCGTCCGGAGCCTGTGCTTCGCAAATGGGAGAGGCCACAACAGTGAGAGGCCCGCATAACGCAAGAAAAAAAAAAAAAAAAAAAAAAAAAATTTTTTCTTGTTTTTGATAGATGCCCATTATGACAATTTAAATTCATGTAGACAACTTTAAGAAGCATTTTATTGGCAATAAGATAGCAGCACTTTCGATTTTAAAAAATCAAAAAAAATATGTTGGCAAAATTTATTTCCAAAAGGATATAGCATCCAAAATGTACATTCGATAAGCAATTGACACACAGGGAACCTTACTCAATACTCTGTAATGACCTATATGCGAAAAGAATCTAAAAAAGAGTGGGTATATGTATATGTATAACTGATTCACCCTGCTGCAGAAAGTAACAAAACACTGTAAATCAACTCTACTCCAACAAAAAGTAAATAAAAATTCAAAAATAAAAAAATTCAAAAGTTTTTATTGAATAACAAATGGCACACTTCAATTTTCATAATTGATATAAGAACTCTCCCCCAAATCAGGGTGCTCTTTGGTGTATTACATGGGTAGACTCCCTCTTTAGGGAAAAGAGGATAGCATAATAGCTGGTGATAAATGACCATCTAGTAGATTGCTCTAAAGTGACACGATGATTCCATGTCGACCTCTTCAGTCAATTATTTCAAGTGTGGAAGAATCATATCAGAGATAAAGGAAAACCTGACCTCTAATTCCAGTTAAGGAAGTGGTTACTTAGATTCTAGGCTATATTTTTTGTTTTGTTTTGTTTTTTGTTTTTTGTTTTTGCGGTACGCGGGCCTCTCACTGCTGCGGCCTCCCCCGCTGCGGAGCACAGGCTCTGGACGCGCAGGCTCAGCGGCCATGGCTCACGGGCCCAGCCGCTCCACGGCACGTGGGATCTTCCCGGACTGGGGCACGAACCCGTGTCCCCTGCATCGGCAGGCAGATTCTCAACCACTGAGCCACCAGGGAAGCCCCTAATTTCCTTCTTTAATAATCAAATATGAAGTATATTCAATTACTTTTAGGACTCAACTTTACTAATTAATTAGAAAAACCCACACAAGTTAAACCATCTTCATATAAAAGGACTTTGGCTTTCCTGGGAGTTAGTATGTTAAATTTTAGTCTCTGGCACATTTACATACATATCTCCATTTTTTTATTCTTCAAAAAAATGTATTTAGAAAATATTTATTGGAGGTTTATATCAATTAAATCCTGTTGTCATTGAAGACCTATTTCTGAATCTACTCTATAGAACTAAAAATAAAATTTAATGGGTAATAGGATTATCTGATAGTCAACATTAAATTAATAAGACATATCCCTAATAAATAAAAGTATCTAAAAATTCACCTTCACTGAATCAGGACCTTCACTGAATTAGGGGTTTTAGGGATCAGATACCTAAAGAAAGGTTTATAGCAATTATTTTTGTATAAAACCATTGTTTTTCCAACAAAATTCATGAGCCCAATTTCCAAGTTTCAATTTCTCTGTAAATATGGAGTCAGTTTGACTAGAATTTAATAATCCTAACTCTTCTGGTGTTGTCTCAAAATCAGCAATAAAGGGACTGGGATCCAATTTTATTTCATTATCTGTAGAAACTGGTGTAAGCTACACTGATTTCCTAGAGGCAGAACATTCCAAAGGGATTTTCTGAGGGTCACAATGTATATTCCTAGGGTTAAAGTACACCTCTGTTTGAAAAAGGAGCGTTTCCTCTGAAACAACCTTTGTCCTGATCCCACAGTCATGCACAGGGTATATAAAATCATAGGCATATGTTTGTATCTGAGTCACAGGGCAACCCGATCCCAGATATAATTCATCAGCAAATATATACAAATTGCTGCTGTACGCACATGGGCTTACAGAGACCATCAACCAGTCCATAGAACAACTTATTTTCACGTTGATGTTCTCAGCGCAAGGCCAAATCAAGGCAGCAAGGAGAATCAAGATTTCTGAAGCCATAGAGACCTCCATGTGAGCAGACCCCCAGCCCAGGATTTCTTGGGAAAAATCTGTGCTGTGTATTATCAGAGACCCTGATTGTGTGCATGTAGGCAATCCCAGGAGTGGCTCCTCCCCTCAGCCTTCTTCTACGGGAAACCTGATTGGGGATGAGCTTCTGTCTGTGGAGAAGTCTGTCAGGAAGGAATCCTGGGCCTGGGGGAGAAGCCCATATGGGAATGGGCCCAGGGACAGTGACTTAGCAGTTCGTGATGTATCTACTGCTGTTTCTACGCCTCTCTGATCCTGTGGCTTCCCCTCATTCTCAGCTGCATTCCTCCTCACCCTCATCATGGCTGACTCTGGCTTCTGTAGAACCCCCACCAGCCTGCACCCCTCAATCTGCTCCTCCTTTTCTAATGCAGCTGCCCACTCATGGCTGCTGTGTCCCTCTCAGTGCACAACCACACGTGGTGAATGTGTTCTTCCTTGGGAAAGGGCTAGAGAGCAGAGAGATGCTTCAGGCCACACAAGCAGACATAGGTGCTGACACATACCTGGGCACACTCCATATATATATACCCCCTAAGGTTCTTTGCCATTTACAAACCTCCATGCAATTTCAAAGTATGTTACACTTTACAAAGCACTCCTTGTTTTGCAAAGCTTTTCGGATAGTGTGACAAGCAGACCATACTTTGGGAAATGCCTGCTCTCTGTGTTTTAAGAATTTGTTTTATAGTTTGCAATCTCCTTTGACATTTACATACCTCCACAAGGATTACAACAGACTTCATTGTTCACAAAGAGCTGTTCCGTTTTTCAAAATATTTCAGCAATTAAAAATCACATTATAGTTTCTCTAGTGGCACTGGAGGGGCAAAGGGGTCAAAGGACCAGCCTGGGTTTCGTCTTCCTGAGATTGGAGCATTGACGGATGTGCTCTGCTTTTCCTCTTCAGGGCGAAATACTTCAAAGGGAAAAAGATCCATGGAGAAATTGACATTAAAGTAGAACAGGTTAGTTGGGGCAGGTGGACATGGGGGTCAACTGTCCAGACTGCAAACTGAGTGGTCTTTTTTGTGTGATGTGAGTGAATCCCTGATTTTTTTTCCTTCCCAGGCTGAATTCTCTGATCTCAACCTCGTGGCTCATGCCAATGGTGGATTCTCTGTGGACATGGAAGTTCTTCGGAATGGGGTGAAGGTTGTGCGGTGAGTGTAAAAAGGTTACCTTGGTATTATGGGGGAGGCATAAGGGCTCCCTTAGAGCTGAGGGAGAGTCCCCACCTCCCCTCCCATCCTTCTGTGAGCAAGAACTTAGGCACATTGCAATAGCCAACCTAAGTATCCATCAACAGATGAATGGATAAAGAAGTGATACACACACACACACACACACACACACACACACACACACACACACAATGGGATGTTACTCAGCCATGAGAAAGAAGGAAATCCTGCCATTTGTGACAACATGGATGGATCTTGAGGACATTATGCTAAGTGAGATAAATCAGACAGAGAAAGAGGAATACTGTATGCTATCACTTATATGTGGAATCTGAAAGAGCCAAACTAATAGAGACAGAGAGTAGAAAGGTGATTGCCAGAGGCTGGGGGTGGGGTGGAAGAATAGGAGAGATGTTGTTTAAGAGTACAAACTTGCAACTGGTAGACAAATAAGTCCTAGAGATCTAATCCACAGTACGGTGGATACAGACAACAATATTGTATCATAATCAGCAAACCTGCTAAAAGACCAGATCTTGATTATTCCCACCATGAAAAAAGAAATAATTATGTGACATGGTAGAGGTACTAACTAATGCTACAATGGCAATCATATTATAATATATAAATGTATCAAATCAACATGTTATACACCTTAAACTTATAGAATAATTGACATATAACATGCCAATTATATTCCAATTTTTAGAAAAAGAACTTAGGCACAGAATGTAAGGAGATAGCTTCTCTTGTGGAGAAGAGCCAAGGATCCCAGAAGACCACAAGCCAAACTTTTCAGTTATTGGATTGGCCAAAAAGTTCATTCGTGTTCTTCCATAACATCTTACAGAAAAATCCAAACGAACATTTTGGCCAACCAAATATTAATTCAACAAACATTTCTTGAGCATCTACTGCATGTCAGGTGCTGCTCTCAGCATTTTACATTCAACAAATATTTATTGAGTATCTATTGTGTGCCAGGAGCTGTTGTACATGCTGAGGTCCTGGCAGTGAACAAAACAGACCCCAAAAAAGACAAAATAAAAACCCTCTGCTCGGGGCTTCCCTGGTGGCGCAGTGGTTGAGTCCACCTGCCGATGCAGGGGACACGGGTTCGTGCCCCAGTCTGGGAAGATCCCACATGCCATGGAGCGGCTGGGCCCGTGAGCCATGGCCGCTGAGCCTGCGCATCCGGAGCCTGTGCTCCGCAACGGGAGAGGCCACAACAGTGAGAGGACCACGTACCACAAAAAAAACAAACAAACAAACAAACAAACAAAAAAACCCTCTGCTCTCATGAAGCTTACATTCTACTGTGGGATACACACAATAAACAAATAAAGAAGGAAATGTCAAAGTGCTAAGAAAAAATATCAGCAAAGGGATATAGGGATTGGTGAAGGGATTGGGGAAGGGTCTGCAGTTTGGTTGGAGGTAGACCAGTAGTGTGAGAGACATTTGAGGAAAGACCTGAAGGAGGTGGAGGAGTGGGGCATGTAGAAATCTAGGGAGGAAGCGTTTCAGGCAGAGGGAATAGCCCATGTAGAGGCCCTGAGGCTGGAATTTATTCTGGGCAGCATCCTTCGTGGACAGAAGTAGTCTGAGAGATTGTGACTGGGAGCTGTGAGAGCTGAGCGGGCAAGTTGCAAGCTCACCTTGGTGAGGAGAGGAGCAAGCAGGAAAGGCTTAAGAGGGCCACCAGATGAGGAAAGGGTAGGAAGGGCACATGTGGTGGAGGGAACAGCTTGTGTATGTGGCTGAGGTGAGAAACCACTGTGTAGTTTCTAGGAGCTGTGGAGATTTCAAGACTTGACCTTTATTCTAAGGGTGGTGGGGAGCTTCTGGGAGGACCATCTACACTCTACCCTTGCCACCCCAGGTCTCTGAAACCAGACTTCGTGCTGATCCGCCAGCATGCCTTCAGCATGGCACGGAATGGAGACTACCGCAGTTTGGTCATTGGGCTGCAGTATGCCGGAATCCCCAGCGTTAACTCTTTGCATTCTGTCTACAACTTCTGTGACAAGCCCTGGGTGGTAAGTGACAGAAGGGTACTACTGGCAGAGGGAACAGCTCATACATGCATGCGGGAGCTTGAAACCACTGTGATCTGGGGGAACGGAGGAAGTTTGGAAGCTTGGAGTCCCAGCTTGGAGACACCCTGCAGGTAAAGGGACTTGCTGACCCGTCTCTCCTGCCTCTCATAGTTCGCTCAGATGGTTCGACTGCACAAGAAACTGGGGACAGAGGAATTCCCTCTAATCGATCAGACCTTCTACCCCAATCACAAAGAGATGGTGAGTCTGGGGAAGGGGAGTGAGCTGGAGGGAAAAGCATCATGCCTGTTGCAATAGTATTGCCAATGGATGTATTACCAGTGGTATGCTATCAGAGAGTGCAGCCGGCACATGCACATGGAGGGTGACATTGCTTCGTGATAGGGTTTATTACTACCAGGAATTTACTGTGTAGTTACAAGTGTGATTAAATCATTGATCCTGTTGTAGTATCTATTCTCACCAGTATTAAAAAACTGATTTCTAATGTAAATTAACAGAATTAATGTAATGATTCAGATTATGGTGCTCACTTCGGCAGCACATATACTAAAATTGGAACGATACAGAGAAGATTAGCATGGCCCCTGCGCAAGGATGACACGCAAATTCGTGAAGCGTTCCATAATTCTAAGATCCCACATGCCTCACGGCCAAAATACCAAAACATAAAACAGAAGCAATATTGTAACAAATTCAATAAAGACTTAAAAAAAATGATGCACATCAGATTATGTTACATATACAAATCAAGTCATTGTTACTAACATTACCAAATATTCCTCCTGATAGAAATGTTAATAGTGTTTCAAATTAGGATTGCCAATAAAAATTATCAGTAGCAATGTTAAAAATTAGATTGTATACAAATAGAAAATTGGATTGTTGGCTACTTTTACCACAAATATAATCACTAATATTATAAATTATAACCAGTATTACAAATTACTGTTATTGATAAAAAATTGTGAGTGCCAATGTTATGAATTAAATTATAGTTCCTAATAGAAGTTGAGTAATTATTACTAGTATCATTGAAGATTATAACTATTATTACAAATTATTATCAATATTATAAATTATGCTCTAATATAAATTATAAGTCCCTGTTTTGAATTATATTATACTTAATAATAAAAATTGTATTATCATTACTAATATCATCAAATATTACAACTAAGATTACAGTTTATTACAGTGTTACAAATTAAGATCATCAATATAAGTGATTAGTACCTATGTTGTGAATTAAGCTATAGTTACTAAAAGAAATTAAACTATTAGTACAAACATTGTACTGTTACAAATTACTGCCAATGTTACAAATTAAGATTACTAATATAAATTATGAGTACCTATGTTTTGAGCTATCCTACAGTTACTAACAGAAATAATTATTAATATGGCTAACATCCCATTGATATCATAAATAATTACTAATATTAAAGTTATGTTTACTAGTATAAGTTATTAGTACCACAGTTATGAATCAGGTTTTAGTTACAAATAGAAACTGGAAAAAAAAAAAGAAATTGAATCACCATTACCAATGCCATCAAGTTTTATAACTAATTTGACAAGGTTTTTACAATGTTACAAATTATGTTTACTTATATAAATAAACATCACCAGTTTTATGAATTAAATTACAATTAAATATCAATATTGACCCAGCTTTACCAACTTAAATAAACATTGGTACTAATATTAAAAATTCTTACAAGTATTACAAATTATGGTCACTGATATAAGTCAGCAGTGCTATGAATTAAGTTTACTGACAGATGAAGATCAAATCATTAGTTCTTAGGAAACCAAGTTTGTTTATTATTATTATTATTTTACATTCACTGAGAGATAGTATAGCTGACTATGGTTAAGAACATGGACCCTGTAGTCAGAATTTCTGTATTGTAATCCTAGCTCCACAACTTATTAGCTTCCGAACATAAGAAGTGTTAGTTAAATGCTCTGTGCCTCAGTTTTCCCATCTGTAAAATATGGCTAATAATAGTTCCTGCCTTACAGAGTTAATGTGAGAATTAAATTATTTAATGAACATAAAGTGGTTACAACAGTGCATCTGACATTTATTAACTGCTACCTAAGTGTTGATGAAGTTCCCTTCTATTCTTTATTTGTTGAAGTGTTTTTATCATGGAAGGATGCTGGACTCTGTCAAATGCTTTTTCTATGTTTATTGATATGATACGGCTTTTTGTCCTTCATTCTATGAATATGGTGTATTACATTAATTGATTTTCATGCAAATTGAGCCACACTTGCATTCTTCGGCCAGATCCCACTTGGTCTGACATATAATCCTTTTTATATGCTATGGGATTCAGTTAGTATTTTGTTGAAAATTATGGTATCAATAATCATAAGGGATATTGATCTGTAGTCTTCTTATGATGTCTTTGTCTGGTTTTGGTATCAGGGTGATAGTAGCCTCATAGAATGAAATGGACAGTGTTCCCTCCTCTTCTATTTGTAGGAAGAGTTAATGAAAGATTAGTGTTTATTTTATTTTTAATTTTTAAATTTTTTTATTTTTTTTGCTGTGCCGTGCGGCATGTGGGATCTTAATTCCCTGACCAGGGATCAAACCCGTGCCCCCTGCAGTGGAAGCATGGAGTCTTAACCACTGGACCTCCAGGAAAGTCCCTAGTGTTAATTTTATTTTAAATGTTCAGCATACTTCACTGGTGAAGACATCTGGTCCTGGGTATTTCTTTGTAGGAAGTTCTTTTGTTTTTTTAAATACTAATTCAATCTCTTCACTTATTGTAGGTCTATTCAGATTTTCCATTTCTTCTTGAATTAGTTTTGGGAGTTTGTGTCTTCCTAGAAATTTGTCCATTTCAACTAGGTTTCTAATTTGTTGGCATAGAATTGTTCATAGTGTTCTCTTATAATCCTTTTTATTTCTTTAAGGTCAGTAGTTATGTCTCTTTCATTCCTGATTTTAGTAATTAGTTTTCTCTTTTTTAAAATCTTAGTTTTAAAAATAAATAAAATCTTAGTCTAAAAGTTTGCTTATTTTGTTGATCTTCTCAAAGAACCAACTTTTGGTTTCATTGATTTTCTCTATTGTTTTTCTATTCTCAACTTCATTTATTTACACTCTAATCTTTATTACTTCTTTCCTTCTGCTTGCTCTGGTGTTTGTTTTTGTTTTTTGTATAGTTTCTTAAGAAGATTAGGTTATTGATTTGATATCTTTCTTCTTTTTAAATGTAGATGTTTACAGCTAAAATTTCCCTATAAGCAATTTTTGTATGTTGTCTTCATTTTCATTCATCTCAAAGTATCTTCTGCTTTTCATGGTGAGTTCTTCTTTGACCCATTGGTTATTTAGGAGTGTGTTGTTTACTTTCCACATATTTGTGAATTTCCCAAATTTCCTTCTGTTATTGGTTTCTAATTTCATTCAGTTGTGGTCAGAGAACATACTTTGTATATTTCAGCTCTTTTACATTATTGAGATTTGTTTTGTGGCTTAACATATAGTCTGTCCTAGAGAATGTTCTATGTACCCTTGAGAAGAATATTTATGCTGCTGTTGTAGGATGGAATGTTCTATAGATGTCTGTTAGGTCTAGTTGGTTTATAGTGTTGTTTGGGTCTTCTCTTTCCTTGTTTATCCTCTGTCTAGTTGTTTTATCCATTATTTAAAGTGAAGTATTGAAATCTCCAACAATTATTGGTTTTTTGCTTTTTTTGTTGGTTGCATTGGGTCTTTGTTGCTGTGCATGGGCTTTCTCTAGTTGCAGCGAGCGGGAGCTACTCTTCATTGTGGTGCGTGGGCTTCTCATTGCAGTGGCTTCTCTTGTTGCAGAACACGGGCTCTAGGCACACGGGCTTCAGTAGTTGCAGTGCATGTGCTTAGTAGTTGTGGCTCACGGGCTCTAGAGTGCAGGCTCAGTAGTCGTGGTGCACGAGCTTAGTTGCTCCGTAGCACGTGGGGTCTTCCTGGACCAGGGATTGAACCTGTGTCCCCTGTATTGGCAGGCAGATTCTTAACCACTGTGCCACCAGGGAAGTCCCAACAATTATTATTGAATTGTCTATTTCTTCCCTTCAGTTCTGCCTGTTTTTTTGTTTCATGTATTTGGGGCTCTGTTGTTAGCATATATGTTGACAATTGTTATATCTTCTTGATGGAATGACCCTTTTATCAGTATAAAATGTCCTTTTTTATCTCTAGTAACAATTTTTGTTTTAAAGTCTATTTTATCTGATGTTAGTATAGCCATTCCAGCTCTCTTTGGGTTACTATTTGCATGGTAAATCTTTTTCCATTCATTTACCTTCAACTTATTTGTATCTTTGAATCTAAAGTGTGTCTCCTATAGACAGCATATAATTATGTCATGTTTTTCATCTATTTTGCCTATCTCTGCCTTTTAATTGGAGTGTTTAATGAATTTACATTTAATGTAATTACTGATAAGGTAGAATTTATGCTTGTAATTTTGCTATTTGTTTTCTATATTTCTTATGCCTTTTGTGTTCCTGTATTCCTCCATTAATACATACTTTTGTGTTAAATAGATATTTTCCTGTGTGCCATTTTAATTCTCTTGTTTCTTTTTCCATGTTTTTTAAAAAATTATTTTCTTTGTAGTTTCCCTGGGGATTACAATTAACATTTTAATTTATACCACTCTCAGTTTAATTAAAACCAATTTAATTTCAATAGTATTAAAAAAACTTTGCCTTTTTATAGCTTTATTCCCTCACTCTGCCTTTGTGCTATTATTGTCATACAAATTACATCTTTACACATCATATGCCCATGAATATAGAATTATAATTATTGCTTGATGCAGTTACCTTTTAAATCAGATAGGAGGAAAAAAGCATTACGAATAAAAAATGCATTCACACTGTCTTTTATATTTATCTATGTAGTTACCTTTACAGGTGCTCTTTATTTCTTCACGTGTATGTGAGTTACTGTTTAGTGTCATTTCATTTCAGCCTGAAGGATTCTCTTAGCATTTCTTGTAGGAGAAGTGTGCTAGTGACAGATTATCTAAGTTTTTGCTTATCTGTGAATGTCTTAACTTTTCCTTCATTTTTGAAATATAGTTTTGAAGGATATAGAATTCTTAGCTGACAGTCTTTTTCTTTCAGTGCTTTGAATATGTTGTCCCACTGCCTTCTGGCCTCCAAGGTTTCTGATGAGAAATCAGCTGTCAGTCCTACTGAAGATCCTTTGTATGTGAAAAGTCACTTCTCTCTTACTACCTTCAAGATTCTCTCTTTGTCTTTCACTTTTATAGGTTTGTTTATGATGCGCCTAGATGTAGATCTCTATGAGTTTATCCTATTTGAAGTTCAGTGAGCTTCTTGGATGTACAGATTAATCTTTTTCATCAGATTTGGGAGGTTTTCAGCTATTATTCCTTCAAATATTCTTTATTTCACTTTTCTCTTTTCTCTCTCCTTTTAGGACTCCCAATATGTGTGTGTTGACATGCTTGTGGTGTTTCACAGGCCTCTGAGGCTCCAGTCATTTTGGTTATTGTTTTCTTTCTGCTCCTCAGATTGGATAATCTCAGTCGGCCTATCTTCAAATTCGCTGATTCTTTCCTCTGCCAGCTCAAATCTACTGTTGAGCCCCTGTAATGAATTTTTCATTTCAGTTATTGTGTTTTTCAATTCCAGAATTTCTATTATTTTATAATTTTTATCTCTTTACTGATAGTTTCTGTTTGTTAGAACACCATTCTTATACTTTCATTTAGTTCTTTAGACATGGTTTCCTTTAGTTCTTTGAAAATATTCCAGGTAGTTGATTTGTAGTCTATTAATTCCAACATCTGGACTTCCTCAGGGACAGTGTCTACTGACTGCTTTATTTTTCTGTGTTTGGGTCATACTTTATTGTTTCTTCGCATGTCTTATAAATTTTAGTTGAAAACTGAATATCTTAAATAATATAATGTGACAGCTCTGGAAATCAGATTCCCCCTCCTCCCCAAGGTTTTCTTTTGTTGTTCTTTGGGGGTTTTTTTAGGGACTTTCCTGAACTAATTCTGTAAAGTCTATATTCTTTGTCATATATGGTCATTGAAGTCTCTGCTTTATTAGCTTAGTGGTCAACTAATGATTGGACAGATATTTCTTTAAACACTTGGATCTAGTAAGTCTCCCAGCCTTTGCTGATGAGCTCTGAGGGCATGCCTTCAATGTTCAGGCAGGCTGTTTACAACTTTACCTTAGCCTTTACTTCCTGCCTGTGCAGAGCCTCAAGGTCAGCCAGAGATCCTAGGCATGCACACAGCATTATGCATATTTATGGCTTTCTAGATTCCTAGGAATATGTCAGAACTTTTCAAAACCTCCTATGAACATCTTATTACTCAGATTTTTCTGTTAAGTTTTGGTCAGCTTGTTGATTGTCTTAACTGTAACCGTTGCCTCAAACAGCTGCTGTGTTAAACAATTGCTGCTGATTATTTTTGAAAAGCACCCCCAAGAAAAACTGTTCACACTAGGTCAATTCTGAGTCAGGTCAAATAGACAAGTCCTGTGAATGGAGTTTTCTGGGGAAGTGCCATACAGGTCAAATAAAGATAGTTTCTGGGAATGGGGCTTTGGAGGAACTCCTACCCTGTTCTGCTTCCTCCATTGGCTGCTAGCCAGCCTGCTGTGTTTTCATCAGAATTGCAAGGGTGTTGACTTTAAAATCTGTTGTGGAAGTGGGAAGAAGAAAATGGGAACAGGAAAAGTTCAAATGCCACAAAACTTACTGTTCTTAGTGAGATTCAGCCTTTTTCTTCAATAAATGCTTCCTGAATTATTGTAAACCTCTGGTCAGTTTCCAGAGTTCTGATAAAGTTGATTGTGACAATTTTTACCAATATTCTCATTGCTTTTATGGAGGAGAGGAATTTTATAGGCCCTTACTTGGCATTTCGGCCAACATCACCTCCAGGCATATCTTGTTCTTTCACAACCCTAGGATAATGGTATTTCAAAGCCAGGATCTGGGAGCTAGATGTACTCATTGCTACTGGAATGTCCTTGCTTCTAGATCCTCTCATTGTGCAGGGCTTAGGAAATTTCATTATATATATATGAAATATATACATATGAAATTTTATATATACATATATATGAAATTATATGAAATGTGTTCATACTGATACTTTTTGGGGGTTTTTTTTGGCTACACGGCTTGTGGGATCTTAGTTCCCCAACCAGGGATCTAAGCCCCCAGCAGTGAAAGCGCCAAGTCCTAACCACTGAACTGCCAGGGAATGCCCCTGATACTTTCTATTTTTTTTAGAATTAAATTGTTTTATTTCTTTATAATAAACTTATCAACAGTAGTGTGAGCAGTGACTGCCTTCTTTTCATGGCATACCTGATGACAGGGAGCCAACATTATTTCTATGCTTTGTAAATTGTCATCCTCCTTGCCAAGTTTGGATCAGCCTTCCACATTGGATTCTTTGTGTTTCCAATGTCATGAAATTCCCCCAGAGTTTTGTTAGTCTGAAATTTCCTGGCCGTGTCACTTCATCTGGGACTTCTTCAGAGTTTACTTCACACACTTTCCTCCTTCCTGCATCTCTGGGAGACAGGGGGATGTGAGCCTGAGAGGAACAGAAGCCATGGAGAGAGGGTCGCCCTTGACTGGTTCAAGATCACACGCAGGAAAATGGAGGGAGAAGGGTCTGGATTTACACGCCTTTTATCCACAGGAGGTGCCTCACCACATTGTCTCACTGGTGCAGGTTGGCCCCACTGAAGGAGAAAGGGCGCCGATCAGCAAGTCACTGGAACAGCAGGAGGGAATCATTCCTACCAGTATTAGTGTGGTGTATCTGATGAAAACTGTTGTTTTTCATTCTGGGCAGAAACTCACAGGATCCTGGTGATCAGCAATCAGTTGGACCAGGGAATTGGGAGGAGTTTCTTCTCTTTGAGCTGGGATCCCCGATACTTTCAATTCTAATCCAACACAACATAGGGTTCCTTCTAGCCTTCCCCCTTTCTATATTTATATTTCTCTTCTCTAACATTGAGAACCCTAGCTTCCAACATCATCAATATATTTACTCATTTGCTCAATCCTACAATACACAGAAAGTATTTTTAGAATTTCAACACCTGTACCACTGTGAAAAACAACTGTAGTAAGGTATAGCTTGAGATTTGTTTGCCCTTTTTATGTCTTTAGATGAGGATATACAAAGTACTGTATTCAAATGTTACATGGTCTAGTTCATTTTGTCATTCAACATGGTTATATTATTCATGTTATTTCAAATATAGTTTGTTTCCCTTTATATTAAATTTTAGGTTTTTTCCCATCTATACTGACTTAATTTTATGCATTTAAATGTAATATGTTAGCATGATTCCAAAAGTTAAAATATAAAAAGGCATACACAGATAAAATTTTAAACCTACAGGAAATGGATAATTTTCTAGGGAAACAGTTTACCAAAATCGACCCCATTTGAACTTAACAGACCAATTTCCGTAAAAGAAATAAAGTTATTAAGGAACTACCCCCTGAAAAAGCATCAGGCCCAGATGGTTTCACAGGGGAATTCTACCAAACTGTTAGAGGCCAGTTAATCCCAATGCCACATAAATTGTTACAAAGAACAGAAAATGAAGAGAAACTTCCACATTATTTTTCTAAAGCAATTATAACATTGATAACACAAAAAGAAAAGCATAGACCATTTTCAATCATAAATATCAATGCAAAAATTCTAAATAAAATATTAGCAAACAAATCCAGAACTAAATTAAGAAAATAAGATAGCATAACTGTCTAAGTAAGTTTCCTTCTTGGAATGCGAGGATGGTTTGTTATAGGTAATGTATTAATATAATACAACATATTAATAGATCTGAGGAGAAAGTCATATGATCATTTCCATAGATATTTTAAAAGCCTTTAACAAAGTTCAGCACCCATTATGATAAAATCATTCAAAAACAGAAATCAACTCATGCCTTCTTAACATAATCAAATTTGTATACCTCAATCTGAAAGTTATTATCAACTTAATAGGACAACATTGAAAGCATTTCCACTAAGGTCAGGAACAAAGCAAGGTGCCCACTGTCTCCATTCCTTTTCAACACTGTACAATACTTAGAGGTATTAGACCAATGCAGTTAGACTAGGCAAAGCAATTATAGATGCAAGAATGGGTAAAGAGGATGTAAAAATATCTCTATTAATAGATGATATGATAGTATATCTGGAAATCCCCCAGAGAACCAATAACAAATTCAAACAATAAAATAACTTAATAACATAGCAGAATATAAAGTCAACATACAGAAATCAGTAGTTTTCATATACACAAACAACCAGATAGAAGAGAAAACCCCATTTAAGGTAACAACAAAAAAGATAAAATATTTCAGGATAAATTTAGCAAGGGGTGTGCAAACTTATATGAGGAAAAGTTTAAAACACTCCTGAAAGACTCAAAGGTAGACTTACACAACTGGAAAGACATTCCTTATTTGTGGATAGGATTAATTAACATCATAAAGATGTCAGTTCCCCTTCTTAGGTCTCTATTTTTAATTTATAAATATAATGTGATCCCCCAAAATATACCTATAAGCTGTTATCTGGAGCTGGACAAGTTGATAGTAGAGTTCATATGGAAAAGCAAACATGCAAGAATAGCCAGGAAAACCCTGAAAAAGAAGAGCTATGAGAGGGGACTAGCCCTACCAGCCTACAAGGAGTTTAGTGCATTTGCCAGCAAACATTTTATGAAGCTTTTCTAATTTAAACAATATGATGCTGACACATGAATAGATAGACTAACAGACTAAAAGAAGAAAAATTAAAAACCCAGATTTAGATCCATGTACATATGGAAACTTAGTAGATGATAAAAGTAGCAAGCTTTGTTTTTGACATTTAAGTTCTTCATCCATCTGAAGTTGATTTTCCTTTTCTTTTTAGCATTCTTACAAACATCTTTATTACATGTTTTCTTTAACGCTTCTCTACATGCATTACAGAGGGGTCATCACATCCATTCACTTACATTACACTGTTCTCAATGTAGCAATCAAGTAGCACTCTTCCAAACATCTTTATTACATGTGTTCCTTGAAATTGATTTTCACATACAGTGTGAGATAGGTAGGGATCCAGTTTCATCTTTTTCCTTATAGGCAACACTGTTTTCCCCACTGATCTGGTATGCCACCTCCGTCATATCCTAAAATCCTATATATGTGGGGGGCAAGTTCAGGACTCTCTGTTCTACTCCATCGGTCACTTTCTCTATACCTGTTCCAGTGCAGTACTGTCTTAATAACTATATTTTCTCATTAATTCCTGATATCTAGTAGGGCAGATGCACCTCCTGGCTGTCTGTAGCTGTGCAGAGGCTATTTTTGTCAAGGGACAGAAAGAATAGGACTTCAGAGGCCAGGAAGAAGACAAAGTTAATGGTGGGTAATGGTGGCGAGTGGTGGCAGAAGCATTAGACTTCCCACAGGCCAGCTTGCCTCCCCTATTTCCTCTTTTGTCCCCAACCCCACTGTGCAGCATGGAGGGACAAAAGCTAGGCCTGGATTTGTGGGAACAGTCTTGCACCACCCCGTACTTTGAAGCTGGAAGACACATATCAGGACTCTGGCCCCCCTACCCCATCTACTCCCATCCAGTTTGGAGACCACCAGGAATCCTCAGGGATACTCAGCTCAATGTGTCTAAATAGTCATCAGTCAGGGGTGGGGCACAGGGAAGATCTTGTGAAGCACAGTTTGACTTCTTTTCACCCCGACTTTCCTAGCCTGGTGATCTACTTACATCATCTTGGTCATGCAGACCTAGAGGGTGGGGTGCTATGGGAATAAGGACTTCCCTTCCCTTGCTGCCTACACTCCAGGTGATTTGTGGCTCAGCAAATATTTGCAGAGGGTTCATGATGTGACAGGTGGAGTCCAACACCAAGGTCTCTCTGGATCCAGTCCCCTCTCTGGGCTCAGGATTCATGGTCCCTGTGCTATGAGGAAAGAGAGGGTGCTTTGGGGTGAGAATCAACAAGGTCAGGGATGTGGGGATTGTGTGAAAAGAGAGAGAGCAGGAGTGAGGGAGCAATTGAAGTAAAGAACGAGGGAGATATGTCAAGAGGGTGGGGGTTTCTTTTTCTTCCCTTTCTTTTTTTTCACTGATTATTTTTTTATTGAAGTATAGTTGACTTACAATATTATATTAGTTTCAGGTGTGGAACATAGTGATTCACAATTTTTATTGATTATACTCCATTTACAGTTATTATAAAATATTGGCTATATTCTCTGTGCTGTACAGTATATTCTTGTAGCTTATGGGGTTTTGTTTTGAGGGGCCAATTTCATTGAGGTATAACAAGTTCGGAAAAGGGGACATATCATGTGTACAGCTCATTGAATTTTCACAAAGTGAACACACTCCTGTCTTCTGCACCCAGATCAAGAAACACAACACAAACCAGATAGATCCCTAGCACAGTTAGAAGCTGGTGGTCTTTGGGAGGCTTGAGGGGGTAGGGGGGGGAGGTTGATGGGCTTAGATTTGTTTGTGAAGTTGAAGGAGGTGAAGCGTCCCCAGCCCACTGTGGCTGAAGAGAAGTCTGGGTCCAAGGCCAGAGGCTGTTGTACAGGAAGATTCAATAGCAGATATCAGGTCACCGGGGAAGAGAGCCAAGTTCATGGCTTCATGTTCTTCTTGCCAGTGCTCAGATAAACAGAGGTCCCTCTACGGACACTGGTGCAAGGTTGGGACTCAGGTATGTGGCTTTGCGGGGGTGGCAGGGAGGCACCTAGGGGTGGTTGGGCAGGGCACTCCTCCACTCGCTTCTCCTCATAGCTTCTGCTCCTGGAAGAGAAGGACCACAGATGCTAAGGATAGGCAGGGGAGCCAGGGACCCATGAAAGGGAATAGCAAACAGCGAGGAAACAAAGAGGAGTGGGGAGCAGAGAGGAAAGAAGAGAGCGAGGAGAGGGTGCAGCAGCGGGGCGGGGTGGGGGGGATAGAACACAGAGAAGGAGCAGGGGCAGGGGATCAGGAGAGGAAGTAGGGACCAGCAAACAGGAACAGGGAGCAGAAAGAACAGGGAGGAGCTGGAGCTGTGGCTGCAGGCATACCTGAGGGGCACACTCAAGGCCCCGGGCATCCTTACCTGTAGATATTCAAGATACTTTCCTGATATACTCCTCCCGAGCCCCTTCCAAGGCTACACAACTCAGTGCAGGTTCCCAACCCTCAAAGAGCCTAGAGGGGATGGATGCCATATCCTGATGGTTGGTAAAGTGTGACCAGATGTCATTTGGCTGGGACAGATTGTGATCCCCAGGTGGTCAGTCCCAAAGATCCAGGGCATTATGGGTCAGGGACAGAATTTGCTGTGGTTGGCTGAAATCAGGAGCACAGTATCCTGAGGTTGGGAGTATTTGGTGGAAGAATGCCCCAGGGAGGGGCACTTTGTTCCAGGGCTGGGACAGAGCCAGAAGTCTGAGGATGAGGAGTCCATGCAGGGTGGGGACAGGCTGGCTGACCTGAAATAGAAGAAAACTTCTCCCCATGGATGTCACCACCACTGTTCTTGGTGGGTGTGTAGATAGATACAACCACATTGCTCTTTATATTTGGGTACTTTCATGACCCAGAGTTTCAGAACCCCTTTCAGAACGTTGATTGTCTGTGAGGGGGGAAAAGAGAGAGGGACACTGGGACTGAGGAGCATTTATGGGGTGAGGGGCTGGGTCTTAGTATCGCATCATTAGCTTTTGGATCTCAAAGACCCACCCTATTCCCTCAGTCAGAGCAAGGTAGGGGATTGTATTTTGGTGGGGAGGTGGGTACAGGGAAGAGGTGAGCAGGGAGCCCTGGTTACTTGATCTCATAATGCCTCATGGTCTCAGTGAGAAGACCCAGGAATTAAGCCACAAGGACTAAGGGTGGGAGAAATGTGTCAGGGGACCCCTTGGGGTTCAAACATTCAAGATTTTCCCTGTCCCCAAGACTCTTGGGAAAAAAAGGTTTGCAGAGCAGCTACCATCCAGGTTCAACCACCTCAAGGGGCTTTATCCACCCTTCTGGAACCTCACTGTGAGTCCCTGCGTTGGAGGATTCTCTGAGGTCTACCCAGACTTACCCACGTCTGAGTTACAATAAGCAGTATGAGGGCCAGCCCAAGGGTGGTCAGGGATAGAGCCAGGAGCAAAGCAGGGACCAGCAGGAAGTCGGAACTCATGGCAAGGGCCTGGAGACACAGTGGGGGTGGGGGGAGTTGGAGCATGACTTTTCCCTGGCCCAGCTCACCCCCAATCAAGAGAAGATTCAGGGAACATTTAATTAACACTACTACTTTCCAGGGGCCTGGGGTCAGGGGAGGCCCCCATGGTGTGGTGGCAGGGAAAGGACACTGAGACTGGGCCTCTGGTACCAGTGGCCCCACGTCCATTCATCAGAGCTGTAGCTCTCCACAGATGTTCAGCAGG
>NW_006777287.1:1014453-1017540 GCF_000442215.2 Lipotes vexillifer | reverse complement strand
CATTCCTGCCCATTTGAACCCTCTATTTTACTCTTATAAGAGATCATGTCTTCAGCCTTCTATTGGAGTGGGGATTGGTATTTGGGGCATGTCTGGGGTTCTCACAGCTTCTCATGCAGACTTTCAACTAATCTCTTTTTTAAACTCCACCTTCACCCCCACATCCAGAGAGAACTTGTGCCCTAATCATTTCCTTTGGTGGGCGCTCTACAGTATAACTGGGGTTGGTCCTCAGATTTCACCACTACTGGCATAGGAAGTGTCCAAGGCTGGTGACATAGGTGTCAGGATTGATAAAAAGGAAGGGTTGTTCGTATAGAAATCTACCTCTTCATCTGTCATTGGGGGGTGTGGAGAGATGTTTCAACATATAGGGTAATATATTGGGAGCTGTTCCAGCAGGTAGATTTTCCAACTAGAGATATCTAAGGATGGGGAAATGTGTCAATGGGGGGAGTCAATCAAGAGGGGCTATATGGATGGATGAGGTTTTATGAATGGAAAGGTTTTAAAGTGGGCTTATCAATGAGGTAGATATCAATGGTAGGTATTCCTGAATAGGAAGATTGACAATGAGAGCATTTTGATAGGCATGTCTGAATGGGGAGATATGCCAGTAGAATACATGGGAAGATTTGTCAGTAGAGGTTGTCAATGAGAATTATGTCATAGAAAGGTATTTATGAATAGAGAGATTTGTCAACTGAGTGGTCATAGGAGATATGCCAATGGATTAGGTAATTATGAAGAGAGATATTTGTCACTGGGGTCCATGAGTGGGTGATAGATTACTGCTGGGTATTTGTGAATGGGGATATTTGTCAATGGGGGGGGTCTTCAATGGAGATATGTCAATGGGATATTTATGAATAAAGAGGGTAGCTCAACAGAGGTATTTGTTAGTGGGGTATTTGTGAAAGAGGTATTTGTACAATGAAGAGAGGGGACTTTTCAAAGGAAACATTTACCAAGGGCTTAGAGATTTGTCACCTGTAGTTTTGGCAGCAATAGAGATTTATAAATGTGGTGATTTGTCCACAGTGAGGACTTCATAGTGGGGAACGTTATCACTGGGGAAGGGGGTTGTCCTCAGAAGTCTTTTTAAATGTTGGTATTTTTAAGTGGGGTGATTTGCACACTGGGAAGCAGTGTAAAAGTTTCATAGTAATAAGAAAAAACAAATGAGCATATTAAATATTTGTAACATCTGTGGGGGAGATTATCAGGATCACGAGTTAAACTAAGGTTTCCAGGGTGCATTCAATTATTACTACTGATATTATACATTATTTCCAATATTGTAAATTATCATTCCTGACATTAAACGTGATTTTCAATATTATAAATAATCATTAGTGAGACGAATGATCACTACTAAAGTTATACATTAAATTACATTTATCTTACTACTACTAATACTTGTAAGTGCTATGTGCCTAACACAGTTCCAGGCACTTTACACATAAAGTTACATTGTCCCTAGGAGTTAGGCATTCGTTTTATACCAATTTTACAGATGTGGAAACTGAGGCATAAAGAGGTAATATGATCTCCCCAAGGTCTCAGAGCTAGTACATGGAAGGGGCAGGATTTGACTGCAAATGACCTGGCTCTAGTGTTTAGGCTCTTAACCACTACACTACACTGCCAGTCTAGAAATTAAAATCACTGTTAGTAATCTTACACAGGAAGTTATTGTTATGAGAGTTTCATGTGTTTTGACCCCCCAAAAAATACCCAATGAATGAATGCACCCATTAATCATCCCCCAACCCTAGCACAGACCTCAGAAGCATTCTGGGTAGGGACTGTGAGACCCATTTTTCAGGGAGAAGTACTGAAGGTTGGGTGAGGGTAGGGCCAGCCCCCAGGCTACCCATGGAGCTGGACCCCATGCCACACCCCCTCAGCATTGGTCCCAGGGTGCTCCCACCAGGTCGTCTGACACAGGTTTGTTCCCAGACACTACACAGGGACACTGCCTGCTAAGTGGTATTTCTTTATTTCATTGTCTTGGAGAAAGAAAGGCGGGAGTGGGAATGGGGGTGAACACTGTGCAGGCTTCAGCTTCTGCTGGGGGCAGGATTCAGGCCATCCGGGGCCGCAAGGACTGCCAGGTGCACAACCCTGGCTCCCGGGGCAGGCAGGCAAGGTGGCGGCTCTGGAAGCCCTTGTCAGAGCCTGTGAGGAGCTGGTCCGTCCACAAGCAATGAGTGTCACTCTGCAGTTTGCAGGGGATGGATGAACAGGGAAACACCTGGAGGAGGGGAGGGAGACACATCTGAGGGCTTCTTCTCCTGCCCCTACCTCCCCTCCAGAGGAGAACTTTCTGCTCCTCAGCTTTTAACCTGGAGCTGCTGGAGAGACCTGGTGTCACCCCACTGGGTACAGACTCAAGAACGCTCCCTCCCATTCTGGGGAACAGTCATTGGGCTTGAGGAGGTGACAGCAATCCAGGGAAATGATCAGCTTCCCGGAATGGTGATGGGGGAACAGTCAGGCAGGTCTCCTGGGGGACCTGTCCCATTGGATAGGGAACAGCTGGCAGTAGCAGGGAACAACCGGTGGGCAGGAAACTTAAGCATAAGGAGACGTGGGGCTCAGAGATAGTCACTGGGGACAGAGAACATTCAGGGCCATCAGGGAGCAGTTTTGGAACAGAGTGGCTGAGCAGTCACAAAGGGGAGTCAGAGGGACAGGAAGCAGCCAGAAAGTCCAGGAAACAGCGAATTCCCAGGTATCAGACACAGGGCAAAGGAACAAGCAGAATGTCCAGGGGAACAGTCTCAGATTTGAGGGAACAGCAAGAGAGATCAAGGACATCCCTAAGGTTTGGGAAGCAGCCATAGAGACAAGGAATAGTCAGAGGGAACCAAAAACAAGCCATGGTTTGGGGAAGAGCCCAAGGACTGCGCTCCAGGTGGCAGGCAATGTCCAGGCACTCACTGTGCATTCCTCACAGCCAGCAGCATAGGCCTTGGTGAAGCCCCGGCGCTGAGCGGAGCTCAGACTGTTCCAAGGAGCCACGAAACTGCAGGTGGTGATGTACAGGTTCCCGTTCGACAGTTGTCCTGCGGGGGGGGGGGG
>NW_006777287.1:991151-1014301 GCF_000442215.2 Lipotes vexillifer | reverse complement strand
TCAACGGGCAGATTCTGATTGGCTGGGCCAGGGACAGAGTGGCGCCAGACTGGTGTCCCAGGACCACAGACCCCGCTAGGCAAAGCCCCAGCCTTCTGATAGGCTGAAATTGGGGCGGTCCCCATTTCAACTGGGACCATTCCCACAGAGCCTCCCCTCCCACCCTTGCAGTTGCCAGGCAGCAGTGGAGGGGTGGCGTGGCACAGGGCGATGGGGCGGGGCCTCACCAGCTATGAGAAACTCCTCACTGCGGTTCTGGGACCTGTGGAAGTATCCGCAGACGCTCTCCATGGCGGCGGTGTAGATGAACCGGATGTCAGAGGCATCCCCCAAGGCATTGAACCCTTTGAACATCTGTCAATGGATGAGGGGAAGAATCTTTTACTGACATAATCCTCCCACTCCACATTCTTCCCTGAAGTCGTATAGCACTCTGATATCACAGCTAATTTCCTCGCCAAACCAGTGGCCAAAGGCTTTTATTTTGACAGGGAGGAAGATTTTAGGAACTGCTGGGGGAAGGGCCAGGAGGGATACCTTGGTCATCTTGATCTCATAACGCTGGTATAAGGTGGTCTGGTTGACTTCTGCAGTCCCCACAAACTTGGCCCTGATGACTGCAGGAGAACAGGGGAAAAAGACGAGTAAAAGGGACTGCATGAGCCAATAAAAATAATCACAATGATAATACTAGCAAAGCACATACTTAAATAGGGATTGCTGAATGCCAGACAGCACCCTAGTGACTTATGCATTTGTTAATTGCTTCATCTGTATGTTGGTGCCTACTCTTAGCTAAGCACTGCTTCAAGCCTTTTTCACATATTCATCATGTGTTCGTTCACTCAACAAATATTTTGGAGTGCCTGCTCTGTGTCAGGCACTGTTCTTGGTGTCGGGGACATAACAGTGAACAAAACACAGAAATCCGTTCCTTGTGGAGCTCACATTCTAGCCAGGAGAAGAGAGACTAAACACAAGCAAAATAATTAAGTATATAGAAAGTTAGATGGTATTGTGATGGGGAACTTCAGAGCTGGGTGAGGGGATCAGGAGTAGTAGGGGACAGGGGCTCAAGTTTTGAACAGGGTGGTCAGGGAAGGCCACCCTGAGAAGGTGACATTTAGTATACCCATCCCCCCCATGTGGATACCTGGGGGGACGGGTATACCAGGCAGAGGAAGTAGATAGTACAAAGGCCCTGAGGTGGGATTGGGCCTTGAGTAATCAAGAAAGTGTGAGGATGGCAGAGCGGCTAAAGCAGAGTCAGTGTGGGGCTGAGTGGAATTGTTCTAGAGGTAGGCACCATTGTGAACCCCACTGGACTGAGAGGGAAACCGAAGCCCAGAGTGTGTGGGCAGGGCGGATACACTCACCAAGGTCGGAGCTGCAGAAGGCGGTCTGTGGGTGGGGTGGGACACAGGTACAGGCTCGGCTGGGGGCTGTCAGCCACAGCAGCAACAGGATGCCAGAGGCCAGGGGTGCAAAGGGGGCCATGGTGCGTTCTGTGGGGGTGGGGAGGAGGGTTCAGAGGGCCCCCAGCTCAGCCGATCCATGTACCTGGGCAGGCCTCCCACCTCATTCTACCCCCACACACACACCGCGTTGGGGAGTTTGGGGATTTTAAGCGGCTTGGGGATTTGAGAGCCCAGGGGAGTCTAGGTGGGTAGGGAGTAAGGAGAGTTTAGGAGTTGTGGAGTTTGAGGGATTTAGGGGACTAGGTGAGTGGGGGAGTTATGGGGCTGTAGCGTTTGGGGAATAAGGGGGCTGGGGAGTTTGAGAATTTAAGAGTGTTGAAGAAGTCGGAAAGTGGGGGGCTGAGGAATTTGGGCTTTGGGGAGCTGGAGGAGTTTTCGGGGAGGCTGGGGGTTTGGGGGCTGCGCATATTGAGAGGTGGAAGAGGTGGGGGAGTTGAGGGAAGTTGAGGAATTTGGAGGAGGTTGGGGATTTAAGGAGTTGACGGAGTTTGGGGGCTTAAGGGAGTGGGAGTGCCTGAGGGATTTGGGTTCAGAGGAAGCTTTGAGTTTAGAGATTTGGGAGGCTGGGCGAGTTTAGGGAGCATCAGGGGTTTGGGTTGCTGGGGGACAGGGAGGGAATTTAGAGGAGTTGGCAGCTTGGGAGGCATCTGATGTTAGAGGCTCATGGCTTTCGGGGAGCTGAGGGTGGATGTCGGGTTCAAAGGAATTTGGAGTGTCGGGATTGGGGGAGCAGTTCCAGCCCCCCACCCTCTTCCCCTGGACCAACCTAGGCTCCCGGTACCCGCTGGCCAGGCTGAGCAGCCGAGTATCATCAGGCAGGAAAGCTCCAGCCCAGTTCCAGGCCCTGCGGGCCGCCCAAGCCCCTGCCTACCTCTGGTGTAGCCTCTCTGGGCGCTGGGTCTTCGGCGATGGCGGCAGGGCCGGAGCAGCGGAGGATAAATATCCAAGCGAGGGGCGGGGTGGCAGCTGGTAGGAAACCACAGGCCTCCAGGCTTCCTGGATGCATTACTCATCCGCCCACCATCCGTGGAGGCCAAGGGGCGGGCCCTGGGCTGCCGAAAAGGAGATGCACCCTCCTCCTCTCCCTCCCCCTGAGCCTCGCCCTGACCATCCCCCTCCCCCATCTCCACGTCAGGCATCAGTCCCTGCAGGCGGTCTCACGGAGGGCTTACAGGCCGGATTCCACCCAGTGCAATTCCCTAAAGTCTTCAAAATCTATCCGATCACCCACATTCCCGAAAATCCCCATGGCTAACACCCAAATTAGTTCATTCCTTCAATATGCATTTCTTGTGCACCTACTGTTTTGGGGGGGGCTGTGAGCGGCAGAGAGCAAACAAGTAGAAGCAGTGGAGGGAGATAGGGCAGGTGAATGGAGGAAGGATACAAGGTGGGGAAACTGAGGCACGGAGAGGTTAAGTGATTTATCCAAGGTCACAGTTAATAAGTGGCAGGACTGGGATTGGAACTCAGGAGGCCTGGATGGAGCCAGAGCCTGGGTCTTACCCCTTCTCAGAAAAAAAAAAAAAAACACAGGCAAATAGTCAGCATTTATATAGCACCAACTGTGTACCGGGCAGCACTCGGCATAATTTATCTCACTTAGAGCTTACGATAAGCCTCTGAGATGGTTATCGGTATTATTCCCATTTCCCAGACGAGGCATAGAGGAATTGAAGAACTTTCCTAGGACCACAGGGCATGGCTGGGATTTGAACCTAGGCTAACTGGCACCAGGATCTTAACCCAGGCTGGGCACAGTCCTGGCAAGCGGGAAGGTTGCTGGTGAATGAATGAGCATTGGGGTGGGGGAGTTGAATGGTGGTGAAAGAGGCCAGTGAGTCAGTAGAAAACTGATCCCCTCCCATCCTGCCCTGCCCCTTCCCCACCAACCCTCCCACGCCCCTGGTGGGGGTCAGCATGAGGCAATCTCTGTCCACCAGTTTCCAGATGCTGCCTGAATCTTCCCTGGGGTCCTGGGAAAGGGCTCTGAGAGCCGATTAACATCCTTGGTTAGGTCAGGGAGGACAGGCCAATAATAATAATGATGATGGTAAGTGATGATAGGAGCCACTTATGGAGCGCTTACTGTGTACTGTGCCCTGAAGCCTTTGTGTAGTTCTCTCGTCCAATCCCCATTACCCCCTTGCTAATTAAGCTTGATTAACTCAGAGTGGTTAGCACAACCATCACCACCAACACTACCACCACAACAGAAACTACCGCCAGCACTATGAAGTGCTTACTATTACTATGCAACAAACACAGCTCTAAAATCTTTGGAAGTACTTTATCTGTCAGTCAATCCCGATTACCTCCTTGTCAATTAATACTGGCTAACCTAGGGATATTAAACCAATAATAATAATAGCACCCAACACCTTTTGAGGATGGAGGCTTCCTGTGTGCCAGATACTGTGCTAAGCATTTTGCCCAAAATAACTAATGTGTTCCTCACAACATCTGTGAGTTAGAGACTGTTCATGTTCTCATTATACCAATGAGGAAAATGAGATACACAAAGGGGTCAAGTGATCTGCCCAGGAAGGAGAGTGAAGAAGTGACTCTGTTGGGGGGGCGGGCAGGATCAGCTAAGGGGAGAGCGGAGTAAACCAGGAATCTGGAGAAGCTGATTGTGAAAGTGGGGAGTGAGAGTGAATGAGATGGGGGCTAAGTCGGTGGTGGGTGCAAAGGCGAAGTCCTGCTGCAGCATCATGACTTTGAAACCTGAGTCAGCACAGAGTTTTGCCCACTGTCTACATGTGAGGGGTTGTGTGGACCCGGGTTATTGTGAAGGTTTTGAAACTGGTGGGGTTTCATGGATGGGTGTCCGGCTGTATGGCCGCCTGGCGAGCTGGATGGGTGTGGGGGGCGTGGGGTCCAGCTGGGTGTGCACAGGAGACACCTGGAAGTCCCCACACACACCAAGTGCTTGGGCCTGATTGTACCCTTTATACAGATCAGGAAACTGAGGCCCAGAGAGGGTTAAGTGACATGCCTGGGGTTGAACATGGCCTTAGGAAGAGGAGAGGCCAAGATTCAAACCTCGGGTTGGCCAGGGGATCCCAGTGTTCAGAGCTCCCTGCATGCACACATGTGTGGGCACACGCATACACATATACACAGTGTTGTGTTCAGGCTCAGGTCCAGAGAAAACAAGGAAGGTTTATAAAAAGAGCCTAAAAACCTTGGGGCGGGGGGCGGTGTGCATGTGTGCTTGCACACAGTTTCCTGCTGTGTCTCTGCCTCTGAGGGTTGCGTGTGTGCCTTTAGGTGGTGTGTGCCCCTCTGTGGTGTGTGTGTGTACTTGAGTGTACCTGAGCCCAGTATGGTTTTTTTGTTAGTGTTTTTTTTTATTGTATTATTTATTTATTATTTTTCGCTGCATTGGGTCTTCGCTGCTGTGCGCGGGCTTTCTCTAGTTGCAGCGAGCGGGGGCTACACTTCGTTGCGGTGCATGGGGCTTCTCATTGTGGTAGCTTCTCTTCTTGCGGAGCATGGGCTCTAGGCGCATGGGCTTCAGTAGTTGTGGACGCAGGCTCAGTAGTTGTGTCACACGGGCTCAGAAGTTGTGGCACGTGAGCTCAGTAGTTGTGGCGCACGGGGCTTAGTTGCTCCACAGCAATGTGGGATCTTCCCGGAACAGGGCTCGAACCCGTGTCCCCTGCATTGGCAGGCGGATGACTAACCACTGCGGCACTGGGGAAGTCCCAAACCCAGTATGTTTCGTGCTGCTTCTGGAGTTGTGCCTGCCCCTGTAAAACAGGTCTGGGTTGCGAATGGAATTGAGGATGTGCTGTCACCTCTGTGAGCTGTGTGTGTGCCTGTGTTACGTCACCTGCCATTTCAGCCTGGTTTCCCTGGAATGCTAATCAGAGCATCCTGGTAACAACTCAGTGCCTCTCAGCGCCCCATACTGACACCAGTCATTTGGGAAATGAGGAAGGTGGGGGGGGGGCGGCGTGCAGAGGGAGGGTGAGGCCTGAAGGCCAATTGGTCACCCTGACCCTGCGGGCTTCCTGTGCCTGTCGGGAACTGGGAACCGCCACCGCCCCCAGCAGCCCCTCCGGGAATGCCATCCTCTACCCTGTCACCCCTGTCCGCACAGAGGAGGAAGGGTGAAGCCCTGCATGTTCATCCGTGTATGGTGGCGCTGGGGTCGGCCAACTAGGTCCCCTCTACTCCACCCAGGGTTGGGGGAGACTTGAGGTATCCCTACGCCTGAATGTGAGTGTGTGTGCATGTACACACCCCGGGGTGTTGTCCATGTAATTAGGAGGCTGTGGGTGTCTCTGGTCGTGTGCATGCCTCTCCATCTGTATATATGGCAAGGCACGTTTTTTGTGTGTGCGTCCCTACATACACTTTGCATGTGCCTAGGAGTATGAGTCTCTGTGTTGTGGGTCTCAGTGGTTTTGTGAATACCTAGAAGTGTGAATACCTGGAAGTGTGTATACCTGCCCATGTGGTGTGGGTCCTTCTGTTTGTTGTGCGTATGCCTAGGACCGTTGCATGTGTATCTGTCAGTGCTGAATATGTGCCCAGTTCTGTTGTGTGTGCCTGTCAGAGTTGTGTGTGCCTCTGCATGCTGTGGCTGTGCCTCTGAGGGTTGTTCGTTCGTCTCTGTGTTGCATGGATAACCTTCGTGTTGCGTGTCCCTCTGTTACGTGGATTTGGGTGAGAGGAGGAGGGCTGTGTGTATGTCTCTGCCCAGAAGTGTTGATTGCGTGTCTACGAGTGTTGAGTGTGTGCTGCTGGGCTGGATGGCTGGCTGTGAGGGTCTCTGTGCAGCCACACAGCAAGGCATGCTCCGGAACTGGTGTTGGTGGTGGATCTTTCCATTGCGTGGGTCTCAGCATGTGTGGGAAGCTCTGGGTTTGGCTGTGTAGATCTGAGTTCTGAGGGTTTGTGTGTCTCTGGATTGTGTATGTGTGTGGAGGAGACACACACAAGGCCTGGCTGAGGGGTCCAGTTGCTACATGCTCACCACTACACACCCACGCACTCACAGGCACACACTCACTTCTCTATCATCCATTCACTGTAAAAACAAACTTTCCTTTTTCTGGAAAATTCCCCCACCCCTATCCCATGCCTCTGCCCAGGAAAGCAGAGGCGGGAAGTCTGGGACTTGTGGGTGGTGGAGGGAGGGACAGGCAGGCAGGGCTCTGGGTTCAATTCTGGGCTCCAGGGTATTGTGTGACCCCCAGCTGGTGGCTGGCTGTCTCTGACCCACCTCTTCTGGGAAAATTGCTCTCAGTGTGGCTCCCACTGGATGGGCTCCCCTCAGCACCACCCCCAGCCATGGCTGTCAGCCCTCCTGCCCTGACCATGCTCTCCCTTTCCACCCTACCAGCTCAGCAGCACAACATACCCTGTGGTTGTGAAGATGGGGCACGCACACTCTGGGATGGGTAAGGTAAGTCCCCGGGTGGGCTTTGTATGTGCGTGCTTGTAAATGATGCATGTTCCTGGCATCGTGCGGATATAAGTACAGGCACACCTCGTTTTATAGCACTTCACTTTATTGCGCTTCACAGATACATTTTTTTTTCACAAATTGAAGGTTCGTGACAACCCTGCGTCGTCAGATGATGGTTAGCATCTTTTAGCAATAAAGTATTTTTTAATTAAGGTATGTACATTGTTTTTCTTAGACACTTAGATGTATAGCACACTTAACAGATTACAGTATAAACATAACTTTTATACGCACTGGGAAACCAAAAAATTTGTGTGACTTGCTTTATTGTGACCTTCGCTTTATTGCGGTGGTCTGGAACTGAACCCACAGTATCTCCGAGAAGGTATGCCTGTTAGAAGTATATTGTGTATTCAGTGCACACAATAATTCTGTATAATTGTGTGTCCTTTATCTATTTGTATTTTTCCTCATATTCTTACATTTTGGTGGCCCAATTTTCTATCATGTGTTCAGCCAGTTTTGTGTGTCCTGTTATTTTGTTAGTGTATCCAGCACTGTGTCTGTATATAGGCAGGCCTCTGTGTTGAACACACACTACATCATCTTTTACATTCAAGGGTCTTGGGGTCCTGTATGCTGTCCATCCAATTTTGTCTGTGTGTCCATAGAAAGCAGACTTGGCAATTTGTATGTTTGAGTGTGTCCATGCTTCTGTATGTTTATATATTGTGTGTACAATTGATTTTGTATGGGTGCCCACATGCATATACTGTATATACACACAATTTTCCCCACAGCTTTATTGAGATATAATTCACATACCATACAACTTAACCATTTAAAGTAAACAAGTCTAAAAATCGGGTTTTGTGTGTTCACAGAGTTGTAGACACCCAATTTGGTGTCTGTGTGTACATGTAAAAACCAGGAGACCCAGAATTAATGCATGCTTGAGTGCCTTGGGGTGTCCACCGAATTTGTGCACTCACCTCACCTGTGTCATTTGCCCTAAGGCACCCCGACTGCCGCCCCCTCCTGACCGGGCCCTGCTCCCCACCCCACTCCCACAGGTCAAGGTGGACAACCAGCACGACTTCCAGGACATCGCAAGTGTCGTGGCACTGACCAAGACATATGCCACTGCTGAGCCCTTCATTGATGCCAAATACGATGTGCGCGTCCAGAAGATTGGGCAGAACTACAAGGCCTACATGTGCGTAAGGAGACCAAGGCCTGGGTAGGGGTCCCCTGCCCTGCCTTGTGCAGCCCAGGCCCCCCAAGCCTCTCTCCTCTCTCCTCTTACTCTCCAGGAGGACGTCAGTGTCCGGAAACTGGAAGACCAACACTGGCTCTGCGATGCTTGAGCAGATTGCCATGTCTGACAGGTGGGCGGCCTGAACTCGGGGGTCGGGGGTAGAAGTGTAGCCGCCCAGACCAGGCACTGACGGGCTGCCTTGCCTTGTGTCTTGGCAGGTACAAGCTGTGGGTGGACACGTGCTCAGAGATCTTTGGGGGACTGGACATCTGCGCAGTGGAAGCGCTGCATGGCAAGGACGGAAGGGATCACATCATTGAGGTAGGAGCACCCCAGAATTTTGTGGGGGCACAGAGCGGGGAGCAGGTGCAGAGCAGCAACACTGTGAAGCACGCCAGGGCCTAGAAAGCCCTCAGCGAATGGCAAAATGTAAAACTGTAAAGTGCCTTGTGAACCGGGACATCCCTGGCAAATGGCAAAATACTTACTAAATTCTAAACTGCTCTGTGAACTTGGACATCTTTAGTGAAGAGCAAAACACTTGTTAAGCTATAACGTCCTCTGTGAACTGAGACACTCTGGTGAATGACCAAGCACTTAGTAATCTTTAAAGTGTTCTGTGAATTTGTACTTGGCCAACAGCAAAGTACTTTGTAAGCTATAAAGAACTTTATAGAGAGTGGTGGTTGATACTAAAGCATTCTGTAAACTGTAAAGTACCTTAGGAAGGTACTGCTTGGTGAACAGCAAAGTACTGTATAAAATTATTTTAAAGAGGAGCTCTGTAAACTGGGAAATCCTCGTTATTGAAGCAAAGCGCTTTCAAAGTTCTAAAGCTCTTTATAAGCAGCAGTGTCCCCGATAAACAGTAAAGCAATTTGCAAACTGTAAAATACCTTAAAACTTCTGAGTGCATGGTAAATGGTAGCACTTTATACATGGTAAAGCATCTTGTAAACAGTGGTGCCCTTTGCAAAGCACTTTCCAAAGTCTAAACACACCATATATGTAACAGTCCTTTGTAAAGGGCAAGGAGCTTTGTAAACTGTAAAGTACCATGTAAACCACAGAGTTCTTTGTAAAACACAGAGCACCTAGCAAACTATAAAGCAGGGACTGGCAAACGTTTTCTGTCGAGGCCAGACGGTGCGTATTTTAGGCTTTGTGGGCCATACAGTCTCTACTGCAGCTCCTCAATCTGCAAGAGCAGCCACAGACAATATGGCAAGAAAGGAAGGGTGGCTGTGTTCCCATGAAAATTGGTTTATGGACAATGAAATTTAAATTTCATATAATTTTCACGTCATGAAATCTTTTGATTTTTTTTTCAATCATTAAAAAATGTAAAACCCATCCTTAGCTCCGGGGCCTGGGGCTGCACAGAAACAGGTGCTGGGCCGGATTTGGCCAGTAGGCCCTCATTAGCTCACCCCTGCTAGTATGTCCTAAGCTGTAAGGTATCTTGTAAAAGACAAGCCTTCCCCACACTGCATAATCGGTGCTTCTCATACTGAAGCTGGCTTCCTGGGCAGCCGCCAGTCATACCTTTTCCCAACTTACAGCACTTCGTCATGGTCACCCTCCCATGCACTTCCTGCTTCTCTCCTCACTGGATCCCTTCTCCTCCCCCAGGTGGTGGGCTCCTCCATGCCGCTCATCGGTGACCACCAGGATGAAGACAAGCAACTCATCGTAGAGCTTGTGGTCAACAAGATGGCCCAGGCCCTGCCCCGGCAGCGGCAGCGGGATGCCTCTCCCGGCAGGGGCTCCCACAGCCAGGTCAGGCCCCTGGCTCTGGCCCTTGGAGGCTAGTGGTGGGCAGACCAGCCCTTGGTCATACTGTGTCACAGAGCTGATAATCAGCAGGCTAAGGGCATCGCCATGATGCACCCGTGTCGCAGCAGTTACCAACTATTTTAAAAAATGATAAATAGCTGCTACCCTGACTTCCCTGAGTGCCTCCTGACCCCTCCCCTGGGAATGAGTCCTGCACCCCACAACCTGCCATCCCCTCAGCTCAGCCACAAATGCGGCAACACCCAGCACACAGGGAACCCATGTCATTCTGATTGGCTGATGCTCCACCAGCTGGTAACTATTTTTAACCTCTCCTGCTCCACTCCTCTGCCGCAGACTCCGTCCCCAGGAGCCCTGCCCTTGGGCCGCCAGACCTCCCAGCAGCCCACGGGGCCCCCAGCTCAGCAACGACCCCCGCCACAGGGTAAGTGAGGGGCCAGCTTCCTCGGCCCCGACCCTGCCGGCAGCCCCCCACCTCTCACTTGCTCGCTCTCACGTGTGCACTTTCTCTCTGTCCCTCAGGCGGCCCTCCACAGCCGGGCCCAGGCCCCCAACGCCAGGGACCCCCGTTGCAGCAGCGCCCGACCCCGCAGGGCCAGCAGCACCTTTCGGGCCTTGGACCCCCAGCTGGCAGCCCCCTGCCCCAGCGCCTTCCGAGTCCCACATCAGCGCCCCAGCAGCCTGCGTCCCAGGCCACACCGCTGCCCCAGGGTCAAGGCCGCCAATCCCGGCCAGTGGCGGGAGGCCCCGGGGCACCTCCAGCAGCCCGCCCGCCCGCCTCCCCCTCTCCCCAGCGCCAGGCAGGCCCCCCACAGGCTACTCGTCAGACATCGGCCTCTGGTCAGGCTCCGCCAAAGGCCTCAGGGCCTCCACCGGGTGGTCAGCAGCGCCAGGGCCCACCCCAGAAACCCCCAGGCCCTGCCGGCCCCACACGCCAGGCCAGCCAGGCGGGTCCCATGCCCCGCACTGGGCCACCCACCACGCAGCAGCCGCGACCCAGTGGCTCCGGCCCCGCTGGACGTCCCACCAAGCCACAGCTGGCCCAGAAACCCAGCCAGGACGTGCCACCACCTGCCACCGCCGCTGCCGGGGGACCCCCACACCCCCAGCTCAAGTAAGGGGACCCCACAGCAGCCCTCGCCTTGCTGCTCACAGAATGCGCTCCTGCACCTGGAGGGCAGCCCCAGCTCCCAGGTTCCTCAGACCCAGGTCCTGTGCACGGCTCCTGAGAGCTCTCTCTCCAGTTCCAGTCTGGGCCAGACCCCTCCCAGTTCACAGAGGCTCCTGCCCTCCATCCCAGAGAAACCCCCTTTGAAGTGCAGAATCCTCCCAGTAGGCCCTGGGAAAGCCCCCCAGCCCAGCTCCTCTCGGCCCACCCCAGGCGCCTTGCTGACCCTCCTTCAGTACTTCCCTGCCAAACCCATCCTCCTCGTGCCCCACCTGACTCCCCCCAGCCGAACCTGCAAACTCCTCCCGGCCCAATCCACAGTCCTCCTCTGTTACTTCACTCTTCCCAGTCGTCCTCATGCTTTTCCTACAGTCTAGGCTCCCTTCTAGCCCATCTCAGTCTCCTCCCAAATCACACCATCCTCTCTGCCTCTTCTGGTCCATTCCAGACCTCCTCTCTTAGCTCCGAAGTCCTCCCTGCCCCACCCAACTGCTCCCCCTTAGATTTGCCCCTTCCAGCCTGTCCTTGGTCCAAGCACCACCCCCCCGCCCCTTTTCTCGACTCCTCACTCTTAGACTGGAAACCTCCCTGCCCATCGTCACCTTTATATCAAACTCCTCCCAATCTAGCCTAGAATTATAAGAGGAGATTCAGCCCAGAACCCTTCCCATCAATCCCAGGCTTCTTCACCTTGGATCCAAGTCCTCCCAGCCTGGCCCAGGGCTCCTCCATTCGTCCTGAGAATCCCTCAGGGTCCAGGCCCGTGCTGGGGGGGTGGGAGGGTCACAGGCACAGCCCCAGGACCAGAGGGGCAGGGCTGGGGCCGGGCCTGGGGTAACATTGTGTTTCTCTCCCCTTCCTCCCTTCCTCTCCCCCCCTTCCTCCCACGCCTCCACCTTGTCTCTCTCTAGCAAATCCCAGTCTCTGACCAATGCCTTCAACCTTCCAGAGCCAGCCCCGCCCAGGCCCAGCCTTAGCCAGGACGAGGTGAAAGCTGAGACCATCCGCAGCCTGAGGAAGTCTTTCGCCAGCCTCTTCTCCGACTGACACCCCACCCCGAGAGCCCCCAAATCCCTGGGCAACCCCTGTCTGGGCCCTGAATCTGTTTCTCACTTTTGGAATCTCATTCCTTGAGAAGCCCTCTCCTGGGTCGCCAAGATCCCTCTTCTCACTCCTCAGAATGCCCAAGTCCCTGGGGAAACCTCACTCCTGGTCCTAAATCCAGTTCTCATGTTTAGAATTCCCAAGTCCTTTCAAAAACTGAGACCTACTTCTCAGTTTTAGAACCTCCAAATCCCTGAAGACCTCCACTCCTGGTGCCCTCAGAATGCATTTTCCTTTCTGGAAGCTCTCCCAAACACCAGGCAACCCCTCCCGGAGCCCTGAAATTCCTGGAAAACCCCACTCCTGGTACCAGATCTCTCAAGCACACCTTGTTCCCCATCAAAATTTCCCAAATCCTTAAGAAACCCCTACCTTTGAGACCCTTTCTATGGATCTCCCATCTCTGGAGATCCACCTCTTCAACTGCCCCCACCCAGCTCCCCAAAGATTTCCCTTCACCCCCCCCAACCAACCCCACTCAACACACTGGGAGCTCCTCCCACTGCTAGGACCCCTCAGTTCCCCAGGGACCCCTGCCCCACTCTCCTGCCTCTGACAGCTGTCTTTAAATATGCAAACTCCACCCATCCTCCCAGAATCCTTTGCACACAGGCCAGTGGTCCCCCACTTCCCCACCTTTGCAGTGATGTCTGTGTCTGTGACTGACGTGGCCTCCTCTCGTGCCGTGCTTGGCATATGTGGTCCTCGTTCATCGTGCCGCCTGTGGTGATGCGTGCAGTGGCGCTGTTTGTGTGGTCCGCACCTCCCCCCAACCTCCAACCCTTGCCTGGACTCACCCTCACCCCTCAGCGGCTCTGAACCCCATGAGAAGAGTCGGGAAGAAAAATAAACAAGCAAAGGCCCAGCAGAATTCTGTGCTTCTTGGTGAAGAAAGAGGGGAGTCCTTGAATGGTGGGAGACAGAGGGGACCCCCAAAATCCACATGGGGTGCTGGGGAACCCCAAAATCCAGTGGAAGGCACATCAGGCACAAATAATTCCAGAGAGGTTCTGAGTGGAATCCCTGCCACAAATCCCAGCCATTGGAGATGGAGGAGCTCCCGAATTTAGAAGTATCGCCAAAGCCAAGAGGAAACTGAATTATGGAGGAGGCAGGGGTCTCGGTCTTCGAGGGTCCCCCAATTCCAGAGGAACTTGAAAAGTACATGGGCACCCCCTCATCTCCCAGGGCAGGGATGGGGGATCCTGAGGCAGTAACGGGGCAGAGACAGAACATTGATTGGTTGGTGGGCAGAGCTCCTTGGCGTGGCAGGTTGAGATTGGCTCCCTGGTGGCTGGGGGTGAGACCTAAGGCACAAGGCGGGCTGCGCTGAGTAGGCAGGCAGGCAACTCATCAGCCTGGGTACGGTGCAAGGAGGGTTCGGAGGCACTCCGCTCAATCTTGGGGAGTGACCGCTGCAGCAGCTCAATCGTGGCCAGGATCTGGGGGCAGGGGTGGGTGAGGAGGGGTGTCCAGAGCCGCGTAGGCACCCCGACACCCCCAGACCCCAGCCTAATGGGGAAGCACACACTCACACACATTGTACACCTCGGAGCCTTGAACACAACACAGTTCACATTCACACCTCAGAGTCCTTCTCCTCAGAGGCTCCCCCCCCAGGGTGTCCAGCCCTCCTCCTCGGCCCACCTGGGGGAAGAGGGGCCGCTCCTCCCGCTGGAACTTGAGGCAGTCAGACAGCAGGCGCCTCATGGCCTTGGGGCAGTTGCTGGAGATTTTGCTGAGGTCCGGGGACAGATAGCCACGGCCCACCATAAAGATAATCTGGGAGGGGTGACAGGAATGGGGTGATCTGGGGGTCTGGGCTGGGAAGCCCAGAGAATTCTGGGTCTTGAGGGACCTGGAGGGCTTTTAGGAGAACTGGGTATTGGGGCCCAAAAGATTGTGGGTATCTTGTGGATCTAAAGATTCTGGGTCTCTGAGGACTTAGAAGGATTCTCTGCTTACAAAACAGAAGGATTTAAGCTTGGGGGAAGTCAAGGACTGTAGGTGTCCGGGGCCCAGATGATTATGGGTCCACAGGTTTCTAGGGGGCTTAGGGGCCTAGAAAGTACTGAGTCTGGGGGAAATATGAAGTTCTGGGTCTGGAGGAAGCTAAAGGATTCTAGCCCTCAGTAGTCTGTATTTCTGTAGAGGTCTGGGGCCTACAGGACTATGGGTCCATGTGGTCTGTATGACTGTGAGTGCTCAAGACCCAAAGACTATTGGTATGTGAAGCCTACAGGATCCTGGGTTTCTGAGGGTCTGGGAGATTCCAGGCCTTGAACCTGGAGAAATGTCTGGGGCCTAGAGTACTGTGGATTCAAGGGCCCTGAAGTCTGACAGATACCTAAGGCCTGAATGGTTGTAGGTATCTGTGAGGATTCCAGAAGTACAAAGGGATTGTTTCTGCGAGAAATGGGATTCTGGGCTTTGGGGACTTTGGAGAGTTTGAGTACCCAGGCCAGAGGACTGTGTGTGTCTAGGGGTCCAGAGGGCTTCTGGGCTTTTGGGGGCCTAGGGGGATTCTGGGTATAAGGGATTCAGGAGATTCTGGACTTTGAGTTCCCAGAGGAGTAGATGTGGGTGAAGGAGGGAATTCTGGGTACGGAAGACCCAGAGGAATCTGGGAATCCTCAGCTCAGAAAACTTGGGGTTTCTGGGGGAAGTGTGGTGTTCTTGGTCTATGCAAAGGTGGAGATCTGAGGTTTGGAGGCTGAGGGGATCCCTTGGCCTGGGAGATAGCAGGGCAGGTGTAAGGCATGGGGCTCACCTGGTCACGGCTGCCAATGTGGCTGTAAGGCAGCGAGCCGGTCATGAGTTCGTAGAGCACAACCCCATAGGCGTAGACATCCGACTGGAAGCTATAGGGGTTCGGGTCCTGCATACGGATCACCTCAGCTGCCTTCAGTAGGCCAGACCGGGCAGGAGGAATGTGGAGGTCAGCAAATGACTGGCCCATAGGCCCAGGGCCCACCAGCCACACTGGGTGTAACTCAGAGCCACCCACACGGGGTGAAGCATGAGCAGTCCAGACACCCACACCTCGGGGTGCAGGCATCCCCGGCCCCACTCGGCCTCCCACATCCTAGCCCAGCAGCCCATGTCCCTATATGCCCCCAGTCCAGCCTGGCCCAACTCACCATCCATAGCACAGAGCCCGAGGGCTGCTCCAAAGGCTGGGCCCCACTCCACCGCGTCTTCACTGTGGCCAGGCCGAAGTCCCCGATCTTCACCGTGAGCCCCTCGTGTAGGAAGATGTCCGCCAGGGTCAAGGGCCACTACAGGGACTCCCAATAGCCAGGCTTCTCGCCCTGACTGGGAGGTTCTCGTTGACACCTCCACACCAGTCATGCCTCTAACCCTGACCAGAAGCCCCGCAATGTCACACAAACTAGCCACAACCTTGACTTGGGTGGGGAGCTCCAATTAATGCCCCCTACACTTGGCCCTCCTGTGACTCCTGACTAGGAAGCTCCTCTAATGGCACCCACACTCACCATGCCTGTGACACTGGTCAGGAGCTCCCCCTAACGCCCTCCACAGCTGCCGCTCCTCAGACCCTGACCAGAGTCCCGAAGAACAGCACCTGAACCAGCCAAAACCCTGACTCCTGACCAAGAGACTCCCATTAAAGGCCCCTCACCAGCCACAGCTCTGGCACCTGGCAAAGGGAAATGCCACATGTGCCCCTCCCTGTTTGCCCCCAGAAAGCCTCCCACAAAAGCCATCCTTCTAAGCCCTCATCCTGTTTGATGCCCCCCACCCCAGCCCAGCCCTTAGAGAGGGACATGTAGATACTGTTAGACTTGAGATCTCGGTGGATGATGTTCTTGGCATGGAGATAGCTGTTGGGGTACAAGCAGGTGTCAGACTGTCTGGGGGCTACCTCATCTCCCCACCCCCAGATCCCCCAGCCCCCTCCCTAGTTCCCGGGCCAGGACGCTCACTCCATGCCCTGGGCAGTCTGCCGGGCCACATCAATGAGCTGGACCATGTCGAAGCGTGTGTCGGCCACGTGCAGGTGGTGGTAGAGACTGGAGCCCTCGCACCACTGTGTGATGATAGCAAATCCCGGCCGGGTCATGAAGCCCATGAACAGCAAGATGTTGACGTGACGTGTCTTCCTGCAGGCAGGGCAGAAGGTATCAGGGCAGGGAGGGTAAACAGCAACTTTCTGAGAATTGGGAATGGCGCTGTTCACTGCTGCCTTCTGCCATCATTCCCACCCTGGCTTTCAGGAGGCTCAGGGCCAGACTATGGCCAGATTCAATGAAGTTGTGAGATATGTTTGCTGGGCTATCATTCCACACTGGGCGCTTATGTCCTGGGCTTCCTCATCCAAGTCTCCCAACAAAAGCAGGAGGGAGAGATTACCCCTCACCCACTACTGACCAGGAGTGTCTTACTCATCAATACCTGCCATACCTCTGACCCTGACCATGACCTGAGCCTGTGACCATTTGAGATGAGAAAGTGGAATGCCAACCTTCATCAGTGATATATCAACATAATATTGATAAATGCTGGGTAAAAATATCAGTGATGTGTGACTATATCCTGTTAACCATGAGAGGCTTAGAGGTAAAGAGCTTGGGATTTGGACTCAAATTAGATCCTAAGTTCCAATCCAGGCTTCCCTGGGTACTCACTGTACAATCTCAGGGAAGACACTTAACTTCTCTGTGCCTCATTTTCCTCAACTGAAAAACTGTGATAATTCTGTGAGCTACCTGACAGGGGTGTTAGGAGGAATATGTGAGTAAATAACCTGTAAGGTGCTTATTAGAACAGCTGAACACAAGCAAGAAGCACCCTGAAAATATCACTGTCCTTGCTGTTATCACTACTGGGTACCTAGGTTACCTGACAGAAACTCTGCCCTGTATGAATGGAGCCACCCTCATTTAGAAGAAAACTTTCATTCCTTATAGAAGTATTAACTGCAGTTACAACAGTAACTTACACGCAAAGAACATAACAACACTCTGCAATTTTGCTCACAGCACGTTAGTATTCTTCACAGCAGTTAGGTTATAGTTCCAATACGAACATAATGCAAATTCACAGCCCGCTCAAATCACTGCCATTTCATAGAGAGGAGCAGAGACTGAAAATTTCCTTACTGTGGCATCCATTATGAGGATGAGTATTAAAATAGCATGAGGAATTATGATAATGTCAACTCTGCAACATAATTGTGCCCACTTGTCAGAGGGGAAAGCCCACACTGGCAACCCAAGGAGTGGTAGGAACTAGGGTGGCAAAAAGGGAGCGCCAGCGTTTCTTAGCACAAATGAGTTAATATAGTATGAATGATATATTAGGTAGAGCAACCACAATCATTAATCAATGATTAAATTATGGTTCTGATTATAGTTCTAATACTGTCCTTTAAAGTATGGTATTGTTATAATTAATAACAAGAAGGCAACATAATAAACATATACTAATGATGCAGAACAAGCAGAGGAGAGGCAAGGACGCCAGGCTGCCTGACGATGCAGTTAACTCACATTATGCTATTGATGTAAGTACCACAGTAACATTAGTGATACCCATTTCACAGCAGACAAATGAAAAGACCCACATTTTGGAGGCAAGGCCATTAATTAATATCAGTATTTACACAAACACAAACACCAATGTGACCAGAGGTCCTCTAAACATACCCCTTTCCCAGAGGGGAAGGGGGCTTCTCTGATAGAGAAGAAACTTACCATTATGGTTATAACACCACACAAACACAGGGGATGTGCAGGAAGTGCCTTCAGCACTGCCTTTCCCCAGAGAGGCACCAAGGCGGTGCCCACCGCCCCTGCCCCCATCCCTGCGCGCGAGCAATCTCACCTGAGCACCTGCATCTCGTTCTTGAAGGCCTGGGCCTGCTCAGCTGTGGGTTGGGCCACCTTGAGCACCTTCACGGCCACATCACCGTGCCACCGCCCACGAAACACGGTCCCAAACGAGCCCGTCCCGATCCTCTTCAGCAGCTGCACCTCACTGGGTGGCACCTCCCAGTAATAGCCCGAGTCCCGGTACCCCAGATTCTTCTGCGGGCCACAAGGGCGGCATCTCAGGGGCCTGCCCACACCCCTCATCACTCGGCCTGCGGTGCCCCCACCAAAGGTGCCCCCTGGAGCTCACCACTTTCTTCTTGTCATCGGCCAAGGACTTCCGCTCCCGCTGCTCTGACGGGGACTTGGAATGTGGGGACTTCCTCCCCGAGGACATGCTGGCTGGGCTGGGGCTCCCCCGGGGGGTTCCATCGCCACCACCTCTATTCCCAGCAGCTGCAGTTGCGGAGAGGATGTGAGTGGAGCCGGGTGGGGTGGGGTGGGGGACTCAGGGTGCAGGTAGCAGGGGGCTCACCGTCAGTGTTGAAACTCTGGGCAGGGAGCTGGAAGAAGAGGGCTGGGCATCAGAGAGAGTACATGGAAGACAACAGGAATGGCCCTCCCCTCTGCCCGGTGCTCCCCTGTGACCTCCCGCCTCAACACCAACCTGGATGAGGCCGGAGTCCATGGGGGCCGTGGTGCTGACCATGTGGACGTTGGGGGTAGATGTGGAGCGGATGCGCTGGAGGGGGGCGTTGGCCGGGGCAGAGAAGGGGAAGTGCTTGGGGTCGCGGTGCTGGGTGCAGGAGCTGGCAGGGGAAAGGCTGTGAAATCACTGTCGAGTGAATGAGAAAACCAGTAGAGCTGCCACCACCGCCCACGCCCTGCCCCGTCCTAAGTGTGTGTTTAGCTCACACAGAGTAAACCTCCACTGTCATTACTATTAAGCATTTGTTCAAGAAGCGTTGACTGAGTGCCTGCCATGTGCCAGATACCATTCTATGTAGTGGAAATAAAACTGTGGACGAAACAAATAAAGGTTCTACACGCATGCTGATTTGAACTGTACTAAAATTTTAAAATTAAAAAAAAACAAATAAAGGTTATTGCCCTCATGGGGCTGACTGCAGCAGGAAAAAAGAGAAATAAAAAACAAAGAATATTTAATATGTCCAATGGTGATAGGTGCAATAAAGCAAAAACTAAAGCAACATAAGGAGACAGGAAGTGTCCCTGGTGATGTCAGGAAAGGCTTCTCTGAGCAAGTGCCATTTGAGCAAAGACTTAAAGGAAGGACAGCAAGCCATGCAGATAGTGGGGGAAGAGCAATATATAATATTGTATAACTATATGTACTATTCAAATATATTATGTATTATATAACATACAGTATGTTATCTATATTAAAATTACAATGCTTTACACATATTATAATAATGTTATATGTTATACATACACATCTGTTATACATGATATATACTAAATATATTATAATGTTACAAAAATATTTCTTAATGGTCCCTTCACTATCCTGAAATGCTATTCATAGATAATTTATTCACATATACCCATAATTAAAAATAACATAATGCTCTAACTTTACTATTTCATACATTACATAAAAATGTTTGATGTTCTACATTATATGAAAATATTATCAACATAACACATAATACAATAGCATAAATATATCATATAAATATTGACATTATAAAATATAGATATATGAAATGCATATCATATGAACATGATATATTAGAGCAATAATATATTTCAACATTGAAATTGAAAGGGAATTTACGATAAAATAATATGTATTTCAAAGTGGAAAGGCTTGAGCATGGTTATAATGGAAGAATTAACTAAGTAGTTAGATGCATATATATAGATATATATTATAATTAATAAGAACTTATCTTATACCAGATCTTGTTCTAAGCATTGGACATGTCTTAACTCATTTAATCCTCACCAGAACCCTATGTGGTCATTATCTGCTCTTTACAGATGAGAAAACTAAGGCCCAGAGAGATTAGAGGACTCACCCAAGGCCCCAGAGCTCCATGCCCTTACTCACACTTGTAGGTGCTAAATAAATGTTCATGGAGTAAATAAATGAATTAAGTATGGCTTGTACTCTACGGAGGCCTCCAGATCTTCTTCTTCTGACAGCAGCCCTTCAGCTAAGGCGTTCCCTACCTGGGACCCTGAGGGGTGAGTGGCTCATTCAGGGGGCGGTTCGAGGGAGCCTCATGCTGTCTGGAGCCTCCGGACAAATCTTGGACACTGTGGTAGAACCTTGAGGGCATTCAGGGTGTAAAGCAAGGGAACATGGGTCAGCTGTCTATAAGAGCCTTGTGGCTGGGCCTCTGTCCTCCCCATCCCCCTGCCCACCCCAGGCCAGGCTCACTGTCGGCGGTTGGTACTCATGTCAACACAGACTGTGGGGACCTTGGAGGAACAATGCTGGTGGAACTTGTATCCACAGGTTTGGCAGCGGAAGCCATGGAACAGAAACTTAAGGCAGAAGTCACAAAAGGCCAGGCTGAAGAATGTCTTCCGTACCTGCTGTCACAGAGTAGAGAAGATTGGGGCCTGGTCAGGGACCCTCCCGCCACACCCACGGTCTGCCCCCACTTTCTACACTGCACTCACAAAATTGTGCATGGTCAGGGGGACGTCTTCAAGGACCTCCACAATGAGCTCCTCGCCATCCAGGGGTGCAATGGCTGTGTCCCAGGCGGTGACTGTCTTTCGACTGCAGAAGGCATGGAAGGGAGTGAGTGGGAGGGTGGACGGGGCCATGGGGAAGAAGGGAACCCCCCAAAAGTCCCTCCAAGATTGCCATCCATGCAATAATAGATGGCATGTTTCATTCTCAGTACAGCAACTCTAGGAACTAGTACTATCCTTGCCCCCATTTTACATATGGGGAAACTGAGGCTCAGGGGGATGAAATGACTTGTCCAGAGCCACAAGGGATTGTAAGTGGCAGGACAGTACGAAGAGTCCATGCTCTTAGCCATAAGACGAGGAGCAAATGAGACTGAAGAAACAACTAAATCTTAGAAGTCCTGAGCAAGCCCCCAACAAAGCAGCTGGTGAGGCACTGAAATAACAAATAAAAAGCAATGCGTGAATTGAATACAAAAAAGTTAAGGAACTCTAAAACAGAGGAATAAATGGAAGGTCAGCGAGGCCCACACAGCAGACAGAGAACAAGGAAACGGAGGAAGGAGAGGGCTGACAAATTGATAAACAGTGAAAGATGAAACAGATGAATTCCAGGAGGACATGACGGAGCACGGTGAGGATTTGGGGTGCAAGAAGAAAATGAGCTGCTGACCTTACAGGCCAATAAACTAATGAAGTAATGAGACAAAAGCTGGATGCACTCACGGATTCACTGAATGAAGGGAAGACTAACGGAGACTGCATAGCAGAGTGGAGAGTCGCATGACTCTGAGGAGGGGCTGGAAGGCTGCGCGCCCAGTTGGAGGTGGCGGTGCCACACTTACCCCTTGATGAGCCGGTAGACCACACAGCAATCCTGATTGAGTCCCCGCACCTTGAGGGCCTTGTCTAAAGAGTCGTAGACACTCATGCCATCCCGGACAGTCACCTGTGTGTGTGTAGATGTGAGGAGTCAGCGCTCAGTGGGGTCCCCAGCTGACTCTCCCAGCCCTTGTCACCTTTCTGATCCAAGATTTACAACCAGGTCCATGCCTACCCCTTGCCAGTTTTGCTCCCGTCAGACTCACCACTGTGCGTTGCTTGTTGGGCAGGTACACTTTGACAGTGCCCACTGCCCGGGATGGCTCGGCCCCGTTGGCAGGGGGGGCCCGTGGTGGCTCCATGGAGCCTAGGACTTTGTCAAGACGGGCTAAGGTGGGGCTGGGCAGGTGCCATGGGGCTCCTAGAAGACAGAGGGAAAATTCAGAGGTCCCATAATGATGGTCTGGAAGCAAAGTGGCAGGGGACAAAAATTCAATCTCCCAGCTCCACGTCACCCCTTGTAGCCTAATTTCCACACAGCCCAAGGGATCCAGTTCCTCCTCTGCTCAGCCGCTCCTGTTGTCTGTCTCACACTTAAGTGCCAAGGTCTCGGATTCACTGGGTAGGGCAGGGTGGGGTGGGGGGTAGGACATAGTGAGAGGTACACACACTGTCCCGGAGGGCACAGGAGCACGTAAGTCTCCGTGCTAGGGACTAACAGGGAAGTCAGCACGCACTGCACTGGGGCCTGTCAGGTACGTAATGGACATGAACAGGCTGCCCTGGTTTTCTAATGGAGAAGGGGGTTCAGATGTTGTGGTGTGGGGTGAGTCACAGACAGGGTGATGGGGAACTAACAGACGATCATCAGATACTGCCCTTAGTTTGAGGGAAATGGGAATTGCACCAAACAGTGCTCGTAAGGGCACTGTGGGCATCCGAAAGCCCTGAACTGTAATGATGGTAGGTTCATGGATACTGTGTTAGGTGGCTAATGGGAGTCACCAGACTGTGATGGGGAGTTCATAGAGGCTCAGCAGACACTACGCTGAGGGGAGATGTAACAAGGGTCACTAGGGACTGTAATGGGAAGAAGAGTGGATAACGGGTGTCACCAGACACTGTCATGGGGGAAAGGAGGGTAATGGAGCATCACCAGACATGGTTGAAGTGAGATAAATGGGGGTAAAGCGCGGGTGGGGCGGAGGGCGCTCCAAAATTCTCCCTGACAACTAATGAAAGGGTCGCAGTTATGTTACTGGTGATAATAGAAGGAGGCTGGGGAGGGTTAAAGAGGAGGAATGGGGGAATCCTCAAACATTCTCCTAGTGAGCTAGACATTGATCCAGAATAAGGAAAGCGAGAAGTGAGCTTCGTCTTCACGAATTCCCCGTTGTCGGTAAGCAAGGGTCGGGTCATCAGATACCTTAAGGAGGTTAAGAGGGACTGCACATGACAAGACACCACAGCCCAAGCCCCATTCGGCCTGGCCCCGCCCACGGAGGGCCTTCCAGCTCTGCGCAGGCGCGCTGCCACGCGCGACGGGCGAAACCATCCCCCGCAGCCTTGCACCCCTATTCCAGTCTACCCCCCC
>NW_006777287.1:981107-991020 GCF_000442215.2 Lipotes vexillifer | reverse complement strand
CCCTACTCCAGCCCCCCCCCCCCCCCGCGTTGTCGAAGATGGTCTCACCCCGGGTCAAACCACTCCTCCGGTTCCGGGCGGGGGGCATCGGGGCCCAGGCGCAGCCATCCTGGAGCTGAGCTTTCGGTCCCGGCTCCCTACCCGAGCCCAGCAGTCGCTCCAGAAACCTAACCCTGCCGGGCCTGCCCTCACCTGTCACGCCGCTACCGCCGCCGCCGCCTCCATCTTGGGCCTGTCTTCTTGTTTCCTTACAGAGTCCGCCTCCACCGCCCCTCGGACTTTGGCTATTGGCTCCGGAGGACTCAGCCCTCCATTCTTATTGGATTAGGGTCACGCCTGTCAAGGCAGGACCGGCGGAATGTGGGTCGTGTTCCGCATTAGGAGGGGCTGCCTGAAACGTCAGGGTCCAGGGCAAATTCGCATGTCCTGACTCGCGCAGGCGCAGTCGGGAGGAGACCTGCGTTCCATGGGCTTTAACCCCAATCGTGCCGTAGTGGAATCAAGCAGGGTGTTTTGTTTTGTTTTTTTGGTCACCTGGGGCTGACTTTAGGGATCACCGAATTTGGGAGGAGGATCCTTAAGCGTCCTTTTTGCTCCAGTGTGACCCAGCGCCCTAAGTACCCATTTGGGATTTTCCTATGTCTCAGTTTTACCGTCTTTGAAATGGGTTAGAATCAGACCAAATATCTGCAAAGTTTTCCAATTCTAAGAGACTGTAGTCATAGCCTTTGATAACAGCGAGTCTCTAGTGTGGCCGTGGCTGTGGCTCTAGGAGTAGCCGCCTGCTGTTTGGGGAGGCTTCCTTTAGGAATGGAGTTGATAAGGATTTTGAAAGACTAATAGTAGAAGGTCAGGGGAAATTGTGGACCTGGAGTAGGGCATAACGCAGGGAAGAGGGTGGAAGTATCGTAGGGTAGACACAAAGTTTTTAAAAGTTGAATTTTTCCTGGTGTCACAAGTGAAAGAGACTTTCCATCCTCCCTTTTCTTGGAGTATTTCCTTCAGAAAACGTGTAAATTTTTTCTCCGTACCTTCAAGATATATGTAACTCCTTAAAAAAAGCTAAATAGGCCTCTTGCCAGTTTTACAACTCAGGAATGTTGTTCTTGAGGGCCTGGGAGCCATCTCTTTGAAATGTAAACGTCAGCAGAGATAGCGTCCTATCTCCACGGCCCTAGGAATTTGACCTAGGAGGCTGGTTCCAAGTCGTCACCTGCTTGTCAAAGAGATATGTGTTTTATTCTTCCTTTGCCTAAAGGCAGATGGCTACAGCGATTACCAGGGAATTTGAGATGACCTGTGTGTAGTAAATGGTGCTGTCAAGTTCTCTTGAGGGCAAGTTATCATCTGTCTTAAGAACATGTATGCAATGGGTTGTATCTGCCTGGCTATATAAAAGGATGAGGTTTCTTTCCTTCTCTGAAATCTGTTCAGTGAATTGCTTGTGATGCACATCACGAGCTGGTTTAATGCTTATTCGACAATAAAACTATTTCGTTCTTTTCTACCTTTGTTGAGCGAATTCACTGGGTTGGCACAAGATTTTATTTTTAATTATTCCCCAACAGTATGAACGCGGCCTGTTGTGCTTGAAGTGACTACCTTCTCCCATTAGGAGCCTCAGCATTCCTCTGCAATGAAATGGGAAAGATCAGGGAAAGGGCATTATGTGAGGGGATCTCAACATGCTTCAACTTGTATTTACTGAGGACTTTCTCTGTCTATAAGGAGAGAGACAAATGTACAGCTTACTGGGCTTCCATATAACCTCCATTTCCCATCACCCCTCTTCTATTCAGATCTTCTTTAAATGGCTAAAATTAAAAAGACTGACAATACCACGTATTCATGAGAATGTGGAGCAACTGGAACTTTCATATGTTGCTATTGGGAGTGTAAAATGTTACACCACTTTGAAAACAGTTTGGCAGCTTCATATAAAGTAAAACAGACATACCATGCAATCCAGCAATCTCACTCCTAGGTATTTGCTCCAAAAAAAAAAAAGAAAGAAAGAAAACGTATGTCCAATGGTGTGCTGATAAATGTTTACCAACCAGCTCTCCGGGGGAAAAAGCTCTAATTTGTAGCGATTGTCAACTATGGTGTAAATACTCCCATCATGGCTTATTTCAAACTGTGTACCAATATGACGTCAGAGAACCAGAGTTGAGAAGAGATTTGCAAAATTGACTCTGGTGAGCCAGCCACAGCATGCTACCGCAATATGTCCACACAAAAAACTTGTGCTCAAATGTTCACATTAGCTTTCTTCATGATAGCAAAAAAACTGGAAACATCCCAGGAGTCCAACAACGTAAGAATTGACAAAGAAACACAACAATGGGATCATGGAATACTACTTAGCAAATGAAAGGGACAAACTACTTGTTCATAAGCACAAGGTTGAGTGAAAGAAGCCAGGCACAAAATAAAAATACTGTAATTATTCCATTTGGATGAAATTCTAAGCCAGGAAAAATAATCTGTAGTGAAGGAAATCAAACTAGTTGTTGTCTTGGGGGAGAATGACTGGGGTGAGCATGAAGGAATTTTGGAGGTTGATTGAGCCGTTCTCTATGCATTTGTCAAGATTCATTGAACTCTATACTGAAAATGGGCATATTTTATTGTATGTAAAATGTACCTTGATTTTTAAAATGCATGACAAAAAATGGCTTCAAACGTAATTCTGAATATTTGATTTCTTATGAATTCTTATTGATTAGAGGATTTAAAAAACAAATTATCTATTCTGAAATTGGATCCCTGGACCAGGCATGCCTGTCTCCCAGTACAGGAGCCCTGGCGGCCACCTTAGTGCCACATGGGGTAAGGAACAACTCCAGCTGGAGCTCAGTGAGGAGCTCCAAAATGCTCACCAGGAGAAACAATAATTTCATGGATGGGGAGAGTATATTTTAAATTTCAATTCATTTAAATATTATTTAATTTGATTAAAAACTTTAATTTCTAGGCAGTATTTGAAGAGAGATTTCTGACTCCTTTGCACAACATTTATAAAAAGATGAGCAAAATACCAGGGTAAGCTCACTGCACAGTGCTGTGTGGGGAAGAGGAAGGGTGGGGCGGGGGGATGGGGGATGGGGGGGGCGCGAGGCTCACTCAAAGGCAATCCGTTCTCTCCAAAGACTCATAGACTCACTCGAAACCCACCCCAACTAACACGACTTCAGCCATGTACCTCACAGGTACCTGACAAGCCATGAAGGCCATTAAAGGGATTTGGGTTTTTAATCATCATCATCACATTAAAATCATCAGAAGCACCATGTATTAAAACAAAAATTAAAACCCAAACTAGCTGATTATGGTTTTCTGACATCACCCTCGAAATTATCCACCTAAAACTTTTAAAAGATTTTAAACTCGTTGTTGATTTTAAATACTGAGAAACATTCAAAACCTGAAGTGTTCACCGACTGCTGTTGTAAGGCTACCCATTTTACAGCTGAGAAAATTGAGGTTCAGGTTGCCCTTACTGGACAGAGGTGAGGGAGCCCCAGGAATAAACGTTTGGTTAACAAAAAATGTTGAACAAGGGTGAAAGCCTGGGGCACCTCCTTAAGGAATCTTGGATCTACCCCAGCAGTCCTGCGTGCCTGAGGCTCCCCTCTGAAACCTGCCAGTCCCATTTCCCAAGGCCACTGCTCGCCCCTGTGGCCGCCAGGTTAACGCCACCCCTGAAACTCCATCACCCTGCCTCCCGCTCAGCAACCCATTACAGGAGAGATGACTGCGGGAGGGGACTGCGTATACACATTTTGCTGAGTGACAAACCAAGACTTAGCAGGGAGTCCCACAGTCCTGGCTCAGCGCCCTCAATTATTGGCTCCTCTAGGCCACTGCAGTGGTCTGCAGGGAGTCACTCTGAGCCCAGGTGGTCTTTGGGCCGTCCCAGCCAATGAGAGGTGGTGCGGGCCTGAGACTTGCTGCAAACCAGCTTTAATGTTGCTCTTAGATGAGTGCCAGTGCAACTGTAATTGTTCCATCTAAAGCAGAGTGTGGAAGTTTCCATTTCTGAATATTTCTTGAAGACATTTTTAATATACAACCCAGGGGTCAGAAGTGTGGGAAATTTGCAAGTGAACCGAAACACTACCTGTAACATTAATATTCCTTATTAAAAAGTCTGTCCTACAAGATGCATTGGGTGGTAATTTGAATTTGCTATCCCTGTGATCCAAATGGATGAGAAACATACCATTAAACCAACAGACAGGGTTCTTTTGTTTTAAATTAATTTTTTTAAAAGTTCCTTATATGTTAAATATGATACTTCCATGTTTTCATAAAACGTGCGGTTTTGTATATTTTCAGTTTCCAAACTCAAGGACCAGATGAGTTAAAAAAAAGAAAAAGTCAACTATTTCTCAATAAAGCTGGGGGAAAAAAGAAAAAAATAATTAAACCAAATAACAGGGCCTGTAATTCTGTTATTAAAGTTTACTCTGATGAGGAAATCCTTCGGTGGCTATGTTTATTTCTTAGAAATAAAGCAAAACTCGAATATGAAAATATTTAATAGTCAAACAAAGGGATCAATATAAACCTACAAACTGATCAGTGGAACCATCTTTGAAATGCCATGAACAGTGACACACACCTCTGGCCCTCCCTGGTAGCTCCTTTGGTAGGGATTGCAATTCAATATGTTCAGCAATTATTTAAAAACTTTTAATTAAACAAACAAAAAGCAATTTCCCCAAAGGAAGTGATTCTGAAATGTTTGCTTTTGGTTTTGATCAGAAATGCATTTGGTAAAAAATTTCTCAAGGTTAGCATATTTATTCCAAGCACATGTACACTGACCCACAGGTCCATCAAAGGTGAAAAAAAAGTTTAAAATCTGTTGTTTTACTTCACACATATTCAATAAATTTTTATTCAATTTGTAAAACTATTGTAAATGAGATTTCAGACAAATATGCCCCAAATAAATTTTCATTATTTCTGGATAAATGACCCACATGTGGTCTTTGCTATATCATTCTTCGTATTATATATGTATTATATTCAGTCCTTTGTATATATAAAAATTCCTCATAGTTTTTGGGCCGCCCATATACATGTTGTGTACCATCATGTAGTATGAGAAGATCAATTCTTAAGTTACCCAGAATGTCTTAAGAGTTGACCTTTTGTCTAGTTAGAGTGTGAGTATCCCCATGTCCTGCTATGTAACTGTGTGACCTTGGACGAATTGTTTCCTTTCTCCGTGTCTCGGTTTCCTTATCTTTAATATATATATTTTTAAATACTTCCATCATAGGGTGGTTGTAAGATTCTGTAAACTAATCTATATCAAACTTTACACAGTGCCTGATGCATAGTGGCTGTGCAGTAACTGTTAGCTATTCCTATTATCATTATCATCACCACTGATATTAATAAAGTATCAAAGCAAAGATCTATGCCCCTTGGCAGAACTTGATGTATGATCCAAGTTCAAGGACGCTGACAGGATTACAAGAGATTAAACATCTCAAAGAATCCAATACAAAGGCTAGTTTCATTTCAGAAGGCTCATTCCCAGCATTGACAGATGTTTTAGCAATCCTGGTGGCCTGCAGGTACCCAGCTTCGCCAGCCAGGGCTATGGCCTTGAGGAGCTCTGCTCCTTTTTTTCCCTTTCCTTTCCTTTTCCCAGATACCCTATGAAGTTCCCTGTTATCCTAATTTTCTGGGGGTTTTGTCAAAATGAGCATCAGATTTTGTGAAATGCTTTTCTGCATCTATTTAGATGATCATATGGTTTTCTTTTTTACTTTGTCATTGTGGTAATTGTGGTGAATCACACTAATTGCTTTTCAAATGTTAAACCAATTCTGCATTCCTGGGATAAATCCCACTTGGTCACAATGTATTATCATGTTAGTATATTATGGAATTCGATTTGCCAAAATTTTGTTTAGAAATTTTATATCTATATTACTGAGGGATATTGGTCTGTAGTTTTCTGGTAATGTCATTGTCTGATTTTGGTATGAGGATAATGCTGGCCTCATAGGATGAGTTGGGAGGTATTGCCACCTCTCCAATTTTGGGGAAGAGTTTGTGTAGAATTGTTATTATTTCCTTCTTAATATTTGGTAGATTCACCAGTAAAGCCACAGCCTGAAGTTTTTTGTTTTTTGTTTTTCTGTAGAAACATTTTAAACTACAATTTCAATTTCTTTAAGGCTAATCAGATTATCTTCTGGAGTGAGCCTTGGTAATTTGTGTCTTTCAAGGAATTTGCCCAGTTCATCCATGTTGTCAAATTTATTACCATAAAGTGGTTCGTAATATTCCCTAATTATCTTTTTTAATGTCTGTAGAATCTGTAGTCATGTCACCTCTTTCATTCCTGATTTTGGTAAGTGGTGCCTTTTTTTCCTCATCCTCATTTTTTCCTCATTTTCCTCATTTTCTTGATCTCAGAAAGACAGCTTTTGATTTCATTGATTTTCTCTATTGTTTTTCAGTTTTCTGTTTCATTGAGTTTTGCTTTGATCTTTATTAATTCCTTCTGTCTGCTTACTTTGGATTTAATTTTCTCCTCTTTTTCTAGTTGCTTAATGTGGAAGCTAAGCTCATCGATTTGAGATCTTCTTTCCTAATATAGATATTTCCTCCTAAAGACTGCTTTAGCAGCATCCCACAAATTCTAAGATTTTTAAATTTTTTCTCTTGATTTCTCTTTGATCCATGGGTTATTTAGTTTCCAAATAATTGGGGATTTTCCAAGGATCTTTTTGTTATTGGTTTCTGCCTGCTGCATCTGTCCATTTATGAGAGAAAGGTGTTGAAGACTCCAACTACAATAGTGGATTCATCTGTTATTGGTTTCTAATTCAATTTCGTTTTGGTCAGAGTACATACTTTGTATGACTTTAATCTTTATAAATTTATTGAAACTTGTTTTATGGCCCCAAATATGGTCTATATTGGTAAATGTTCCATGTGTACTTGAGAAGAATATATTCTGCTGTTACTGGGTGGATTGTTCTATAAGTGTCAGTCTGGTCAAGCTGGCTAGTAGTGTTGTTATAAACTGAATTGTGTTCCCCCACAATCATATGTTGAAGCCCTAACCCCCAACGTGACTGTATCTGGTGACAGGGCCTTTAAAGAGGTAATTAAAGTTCAATGAGGTCATAAGGGTTCGTCTTAATCCAGTATGACTGATGTCCTTTTAAGAAGAGGGAGAGTCACCAGGAGCACACACACACAGAGAGAAAAGACCATGTCAGGACACAGTGAGTAGGTGGCCATCTGCAGCCAAGGAGAGAGGCCTCAGGAGAAACCAAATCTGCCAACACCTTGATCTTGGACTTCCAGCTCCCAGGACTGCGAGAAAATAAATTTCTGTTGTTTAAGCCACCCAGTCTTTTTTGTTATGGCAGTCTGAACAGAATAATACAGTGTTGTTCACATCTATTATATCCCTGTTAATTTTCTGCCTACTTGTTCCATCAGCTTTTGAAAGAAGGATATTGAAATCTCTATTTCTTCTTGCAGTCCAATCAGTTTTTGCTTCATGTATCTTGATCCACTGTTATTAGGTGCATAAATGTTTAGGATTGTTATGTCCTTTTGATTAATGGGCTACTTTATCATTATGAAATGACCTTTTCTGTGATATATTCTTTGCTCTGGAATCAGCATTGTGTGATATTTATATAGTCACTCCACTAGTGTTCACTAGTATTAGCACAGTGTATCTATTCCCACTCTTTTATTTTTAACCTATTTCTGTTTTTATATTTAAAGCGTTTCTTGTAGGAAGCATATAGTAGTGTCTTGCCTTTTTATCCAATCTGACAATCTGTGCCTTTTAATTTGGATGTTTAGACCATTTATGTTCAGTGTGATTATTGATATGGTTAGGTTTGAGCCTATCATCCTGCTATTCATTTTCTGTTTGTCCCGTCTGTTCTTTGTGCCCTTTTATCTCTTTTTCTACCATCTTTTGGATTGATATTTTTATGATGATTCCATGTTATCTCCTTTGTGGACTTATGAGCTATAACTGTTATTTTAGTGGTTGCTTTAGGTTTCATAGTAAGCATATTTAACTTATCATAGTCTACATTCAAGCTACAATATACCACTTCATATATGGTATAAGAAACTTACAATAGCATACTTCCATTTCTACCCTCCTGAAATGTATACTATTGTTGTCATGCATTATATTTTTACATGTTATAAACCCCATAATGCATTATTATTATTTTTGTTTAAACAGGCAATTTTTTAAAAGAGATTAAATATACAAAATCTTATATATTTACATATGTAGTTTCCAAGGCCAATGTTCATCATTCCTTTGGGGTTTTTAAAATATTTAATTAATTTATTTTTTGGCTGCGTCGGGTCTTAGTTGTGGCACGTGGGATCCTTCATTGCTGTGTGCAGGCTTCTCTCTAGTTATGGCATGTGGGCTCAGTAGTTGTGGCATGAGGGCCTAGTTGCCCCGTGGCATGTGGCATCTTAATTCCCCAACCAGGGATTGAACCGGCATCCCCTGCATTGGAAGGCGGACTCTTAACCAGTGGACCACCAGGGAAGTCCCTCATCATTCCTTTGTGTAGGTCCTGATTTCCATCTGTTATCATTTGTTTTCTGCCTGAAGGACATGCTTTAACATTTCTCATGCTGTAGGTCTACTAGTGATTAATTCTTTCAGCTTTTCTATATCTGAAAGCACCTTTATTTCTCTTATTTTTAAAGTTAAGGTTTTTTAAAACTTCATCTTGACATAATTGTAGATTCACAGGCAGTTGTAGGAAATAATACAGAGAAGTCCATGTACCCTTTTCCAAATTTCCCCCAATGGTAACATCTCGCAAAACTGTAGTACACTATCACAACCAGGAGATCTTCTCAACTCAAGGAGTCTACTGGGCTTCATCTCATTCTCTGATGCTTTGCTGGGCATGGAAACTCTCTCAAGGCAGTAAGCTGGGGCAATCACAGGTCTCATCTTGTTTATGTTCCATATCTCAGGGATCATTGTCCTTCATTGCCTGATATCCAGTGTCTTAAAAAAACATTGTTTCATTTATATTGTCCACTGTCATTTATATTGTTTCATTTATTTTGGTTCTTTCAGATGGGAGGTTATATCTGTTACCTGTTACTTCATCTTGGCTGGAAGCAGAAGTGCCTGCTCCTTTTCTTAATGACTCCACGCAATCCCCCAAAGACCAAGACCAAGGGTGCTTTTTCCAAAATAATGATATAACTCTGGCTAAAGTCTCTTTAAAAGCTGCTGTTTCCCTGAAACTTTTGGGTTTTGTTTTTTTTTCACAGTGGCAGAAGTTTTGCTACACACAGCATCCTTCCTCTTGAAAAGGCCTGTCTGTTATTCCTGGGCTTAATTCTAGGTTAGCAGTTAAATGCTTAATATAGAAATAGTCTAGGTATACAACATGCCTCAGCACAATATTTCTGTCAATCAGATATTTTATAGGAAACATAAATACCTTCAGGCATAGAGAGAATATTCTCTGAGCCTTCTGAAAAAATATTACTACGCTGTGGAATTCCATCTTTAGCTTTAATATTTAAAGAGATTTTACCAATATATTTATGGGGAACAAGTACATCCAGTACATTCAGCTCATTATTTATGGAAGAGAATGAAGGCATCTTCACCATATGTTATGGAGTGAATGTTGCGTCCCCTCAAAATTCACATGTGTGGCTAACCCCCCAGTGTAGCTATATTTAGAGATGTGGCCTCTAAGGAAGTAATTACCGTTAAGTGAGGTCATAAGGGTGGAGCCCTGATCTGATGGATTAGTGTCCTTAAAAGAAGAGACATCAAAAAGTGCTCACGAGCTTTCTCTCTCCCTCTCTCCATCTCCCTCTCTCTCTTTCTCTCTATCCCTCTCTCTCTCTT
>NW_006777287.1:963902-981097 GCF_000442215.2 Lipotes vexillifer | reverse complement strand
CTTTCCCTCTCTTCCTCCCTCTCTTCTTCTCACTCCCCTCCCCTTCACAAAGAAAAGGTCATGTGAGCACACAGTGAGATGGCAGCCACCTACAAATCAAGAGAAGAGGTCTCAGAATGAAATTTACTTTGGGAGCAGCTTGATCTTGGACTTCAAGCCTCCAGAACTGTGAGAATTAAATTTCTGTTGTTTAAGCCACCCAGTCTGTGGTATTTTGTTATGGCAACTCCAGAAGCTAAATACACCATATTTCTCGTTCAAGGATAAGGATCTGGGAACATTTCTTTCCTCTAGATTACACAACATTTTTGTCTGAGTTTCACGTTCTCAACAACTATGTGAGCAAAGATGATGTTAGCAAAGGGCATGGAAGGAAAATATTCAAAACATCTTCTTATCAGCGTTCCCTTGAGAAATCACTGAAAAATAACAATTCTTGGCATTCAGAAATGCACACTCACTTGAAAATATTTACAATTTTATAGATAATGCCTAACTTTCCAGTCTAAAGGTCATTCTGTCTCATGTGAAGCCTCTTCCAATGCAAAAGGAAAAAGAGCTGTCTTAAGGCCTTAATGTAGAGTGAGGTGCCCAAAGGTTGAGACAGTCTAGGCAGAGGCTGGTAAACATGAAGTTGGAGCAAGTAAGGAGAATCAGACTCCCTTTCTTCCCTCCCTGGTCCTAAGGATGAGGGGGCTAAAATTGCCAGGGACAGAATGAGGGGGCCTAGACCCACCCTTCCCAGCAGGGCCTAGCCTAGCTCTCTAAACCTGTGTCCACTCCTTTATCCCCAATCTTGCTCCTAAAACAATGCAATTTGCATTGTAATACTAGAAGAAATTTAATTGATGCTAAAAACGGTGCCAAAGCTTTTAAGAATGCCATAGAACGGTGAGTTTCTTTTAACCTTTTTTCTTTAAAAGTTCAAGCTCCCATGAGAAATGGTACTTCTTAATTCTGAAGAGCAGTATTGGCCCTGTTAGGCCCTAGGACATCTAAGATTCTTCCTGTAACCCATCAACACCTAATGCTTTGTTGTCACTGTCTACCTCTCTCTCTCTGTCTCCCTCTTTCTCATTTTCTTCACGCAAGTTATTTTCTATCTTAAAGTTTTTAAGGCTGTTAAAACCAGCAATTGCTAAACCTAGCATCCTCTATTATACCAAGTGTTTCCTAAGGTGCAGGCCCTCTAGTGGCACTGTTGAAAGATTTCAACAGAGACTTAGTCATTTATACTGCACTAAAAATGTCAATTTCAAAAAGATGCAGGGCGGGGAGGTATAAATTAAGGGTTTGGGATCAACAGATACACACTATTATATATAAAATAAATGAGAAGGACCTGCTGTATAGCACAGGGAACTATATTCTGTATCTTGTAATAACCTATAATGGAAAAGAATCTGAAAAAGAATATATATATGAATATATGTGTGTATATATATACATATATATGTATATATATATAACTGAATCACTTTGCTATACATATGAAACTAACACAAGATTGTAAAAGGATACAAATATTTTGCTCTGAGGTCAAATATTTCTGTTCAGATTAATCTTAAAATTTATGTCACACTAAAGTATAAGAAACAAAAAAGGCTAAGGTGGTAAAAAACATTTCATCCTCAATATGAAGTTTTAATTCAGATAAAATTCTTACATTTCTAGATCACCAGATTTTTTCTTTCCTTTTTCTTTCTTTCTTCTTCTTCATCTGTTTTTTTTTTCCAATTAATGGACAGGTTTTCAGGTTTAATCCAAGAGTCTGAGTGCCTTAGTATTTGTACAAACTAGTTGAAATCTAAGCTGAGTTAAAGGATTTTTTTCCATTTATATCTTCAAAATGCACACGTTTCACAGTTGGCCGAAGCTTTGCAACTTGAGGTGTAGTCTAGCTATATAATATTAGCTATATTATATACAGAAGTTTGTTGAAACCATATGCCTTGAAGCCAAAGACTCATCCATCTGACCTGGTAGTTGCAATGTTTGTCATTTCCTTTAAAACTTGACAGCATAGGCAGCAAGATAGGAAGGTGGTATTGCAGGTGGGGCTCTTTAACAAGCAGACCCCACGATGGAGTTTAGTGTTCAGACTGTTTGCTCTGGAATGTTCTTGGTATCGGTGTATGTGGAGGGGAGGTGCAGAGGCCAGACTGGACAGAGGGACACGTCGAGTTGTTATGTGCAGTTCCTAGGATAGCCTTGGCTGATTACACAGGAAAGCGCTGGAGATAGGTTGGCCCATCAGAGATTTCCCAAGCTGGGCTGAAGGTAGCCAGGCCTTTATGCCCCCATCCCCATCCCGCATTGGTCAATGACTGGGTGGGGACCACCATGGGAGGGCATGGCCTTGTGCAAGGAGCCTCTCTGAAGGGACTGATGGCTGAGGACTGTGCTCCCAGTGCTCCCAGAAGCTGGGTCCACAAGTCCTTGCTTGAAGGGGAATCTAGGTACCACATCACAGTGTCTACCATTGGTGGGTTGGTTTTTTCTCCCCTAGCTTTATTGAGGCATAATGGACAAAATAAAAATTATATGTATTTAAGATGTACAACCTGATAATTCGATATACCTATACATTACAAAATGATTACCACAACCAAGCTCTTTAACACATGTATCACCTCACAGAGTTGGCATTTTTTTTTAATAGTGAGAACATTTAAGATTTACTCTCTGGGCTTCCCTGGTGGAGCAGTGGTTGAGAGTCCGCCTGTCGATGCAGGGGACGCGGGTTTGTGCCCCGTCCGGGAGGATCCCACATGCCGCAGAGCGGCTGGGCCCGTGAGCCATGGCCGCTGAGCCTGCAAGTCCGGAGCTGCAACGGAAGAGGCAACAACAGTGAGAGGCCAGCATACCCAAAAAAAAAAAAAAAAAAAAAAAGATTTACTCTCTTAGGAAATTTCAAGTATATAATACAGTATTATTAACATAGTCACCATGCTGTTCATTAGATTCTCAGAATTTATTCATAACTGTAAGTATGTACCTTTTGACCAACATAGGTGGGTTGATTTTAATTGACACCTAGGACAACAAGTTGTTCTAACTGAGAATTCCCACAGCAAGGACAGTGAGCTAGCATTTGTTGGGAAAGGCCTCACTCTGGTTGTTCATCTATATTATCTCTGATCAACACTTGAAGCTTTGCTAATTTGTATAATGAACATTTAAAATGTCTTTTCAATTGCAAAATTAATGCTTGTTATTAGCTTGTGAATGTTAAAAATGGGCTTTCAATGGTCAGATTACTGAGGTTCAGGATATATACACCAACTGAACTATTTAGGGAAATCCCTGCACTGGCATGGATTAAACTGCAGCCAGCCTATCCTGAGGGATGGCTCAGACAGACATGTATTTGCACCTCTGTGTCATAGAGAGTACATATCCTTAATGTCATTAGATAATACCAAGCTGTTTCCTATAAATGTCCACCTTTTACAGTTCCATCACACTTTAAAATGCTTGACAATCTGTTGGGTGTGTAGTAACATCTTATTGTGGTTTTAATTGGCAATTTCCCTACTACTAGTAAAATAGAACCATTTTTCATATGTTTATATACCATCTGAATTTCCTCAATTATGAGTTGCTTGTATAGACCCTTTTCATTTGGGTTGCCCGTTTTTATATTGATTTGCAAAAACTCTTTTCACCTTCTGGATAAGAGAACTTTCATAGCTATGTTACAAATACTTTCTCCCATTCTGTGGCTTGTCTCTTTATTTTAATTATAGTATAATTTGATGAACAAATTTCTTAATTTAATAGAGTAAAATAAATCACACTTTTCATTTTAAGTTTTGTGATTTGAAGTTTTTGTTTAAAAAGAAATTCCTTACCACCAAGTCATGAAGCTATCCCCATACCTTATCTATTAAAGGATTTATAGTTCTGCCTTTCTTATTTAGCTATAATGCCCTGCTAGTTGATGCTTAGTGGATAGTGTGAAATAGGGAACGAATTTCAGCCTTTTTCCATGTAGATACACAATTGGCCCAGAGCCACACTTACTGAAAAGGCCCACCTTACCCATTGCTCTGTAATAACACCTTGATCATAGGTCAAGGGTCTGTATTGGACATACTGCTATACTTTCCATTCAACTTCATTTATTTGCTTGCCTATCCCTGCACTATTACCACATTGCCCTAATTTATATACATTCTGACATCTGGTGGAACAAGTCTTCCAAACTTGCTTTTCTTCAGAAAGATCATCTACACAATCTAAGCCCACCTCCAGCAGGTCCTAAAGCAAGAATGCATATATATGTACACACACACACACACACACACACACACACACACACATATATACACACATATATATACATATATGTATATATATTTAAAAGTTATAAATCAAACTAAACATTTAAATAAACATGTTGTCTCTTCCAGTCTTGACAAGTAAACTTCATAATGACCAACTACAGGTTTTTTACTTTTAAAAAATTAGTTTTAAATTTACAGAACAGTTGAGTATGGAGTTTCATATACCCATGGCCTCCACATCCCTCCTGGCACTGGTACAAGTTTCCCCTATTACTAACATCTTGCATTAATGTGGTACATTTGTTACAAGTAATAAATCAATATTGATACATAAGTATAACTAAAAGTTATAGCTTACATTAAGGTTCACTCTTTGTATTATATAACCTTATGGGTTTTGACAAATGCATAATGATATGTATCTAGTATTATAGCATCATACTTGATAATTTCACCACCCTAAAAATCCCCATGTGTCACCTATTTATCCCTTTCCTCCCTTACCCCGAACCCTAGGCAACCACTGATCTTTTATTGTCTCTATAGTAGTTTTGCCTTTTCCAAAATATCACATACTGGGTATCATACAGTATGTAGCCTTTCAGACTGGCTTCTTTCACTTGGCAATGTGTTTAAAATTCATCTATGTCTTTTCATGGCTTAATAGCTCAGTTCTTCTTATTACTGAATCATATTCTATTATATGAATGTACTATGGTTTGTTTGCCTATTCACCTATAGAAAGACAGTTTGATTCCTTTTAGTTTTTGGTAGTTATGAATTACAGATGCTAAAAACATCCTTGTGCAAGTTTTTTTGTGTGTGGACATAAGTTTTCAACTCAGTTGGGTAGTATGGTAAATCTTTGTTTACCTTTGTAAGAAACTGCCAAACTGTCTTCCAATGTGTCACCATTTTGCATTCCCACTAGCAATGAATGAGCATTCCTGTTGTTCTGCATTCTCATCAGTATTTGATGGCGTCAGTTTCTGGATTTTAGCCATTCTAATAGGTATATAGTGGTGTCTCACTATTGTTTTAATTTGCAATTCCCTAATAACATACGATGTTGAGTATCTTCTCATATGCTTATTTGTCAACTATGTGTTTTCTTTGTTCTTTATTCTGCTCAGATATTTTGCCCATTTTTAACTGAGGTGTTTGTTTTCTTATTGTTGAGGTTTAAGAGTTGTTAGTATATTTTAGATACAAGTGTTTTATCAGATATGTGTTTTGTAAATATTTTTTCTGAATCTATGGCTTGTCTCTTCATTCTCTTAACAGTGTCTTTTGCAGAGCAGAAGTTTTAAATTTTAATGAAGCCCAACAACGATTTTTTCTTTCTTTTTAAAAATATTTTATTATTTATTTATTTATTTATTTTTGGCTGTGCCCAGTCTTCGTTGTGGCACATGGTATCTTTAGTTGTGGCATGTGGGCTTCTTAGTTGTGGCATGCATGTGGGATCTAGTTCCCTGACCAGGGATCAAACCCGGGCGCCCTGCATTGGGAGTGTGGAGTCTTACCCACTGGACTACCAGGGAAGTCCCCCATTTCTTCTTTCATGGATTGTGCTTTTGGTACTACATTTTAAAACTCACTGCTAGGCCCAAGGTCACTTAGATTTTTCTCCCATGTTATCTTCTAGAGGTTTTATAGTTTTGCATTTTACACTTAGGTCTGAGATCCATTTTGAGTTAATTTTTGTGAAAGGTATAAGGGCTGTATCTAGATTTTTGTTTTTCTTATTGATGTCCAATTATTCTGGCACCATTTGTTGCAAAGACTATCCTTTCTCCATTGAATTGCCTTTATTCCTTTTCCAAAGATCAATTGACTATATTTGTATGCGTTTATTTCTGGGATCTCTATTCTGTTCCATTGACCAATTTGCCTATGCTTTCACTGATACCACACTATCTTAATTAATGTAGCTTTATACTAAGTCTTAAAGTTTGGGAGTCAGTCTTTGACTTTGTTTTTCTTCAGTATTGTGTTGGCTATTCTGGGTCTTTTGCCTCTCCATATAAACTTTAGAATCAGTTTGTCAATATCCACAAAATAACTTGCAGGGATTTTGATTAAAATTGTGTTGAATCTATAAATCAAGTTGCAGAGAATTGACATCTTAACAACATTGATTCTTCCAATCCATGAACACAGAATAGCTCTTCATCTATTTATATTTTCTTTGATATTTTCATCAGAGTTTTGTAGTTTTCCTCATATACATTCTGTCTGTATATTGTTAGGTTTATGCCTAAGTATTTTTTGATGTTAATGTAAATGGTATTGTGTTTCTAATTTCAAATACCAATTGTTCATTGCTGGTACATAGAAAAGCAATTGACTTTTATATATTAATTTTATATTCTGTGACCTTGTTTAACTGCTTATGAGTTCCAGGGTTTTTTTGTTGATTCTTTGGGATTTTCTACATAGACAATCATGTCATCTGTGAACAAAGAGTTTATTTCATTTTTCCCAATCAGTATAACTTTTACTTCCTTTCCTTACTGCATTAGCTAGGACTTCCAGTACAAAGTTGAAAAGGAGTAGTGAGAGGGGACATCCTTGCCTTGTTCTTGATCTTAATGGGAAAGTTCTAGTTTCTCACTCTTTAAGTATGATGTTATCTGTAGGCTTTTGTAGATGTTCTTTATCAAGTTGAAGAAATACCCCTCTGTTCCTATCCTGCTGAGAGCTTTTATCATGAATGAGTGTTGGGTTTTGTCAAATGCTTTTTCTGCATCTAGCAATATGGTCATATGATTTTTCCCCTTAGGCTGTTGATGTGATGAATTACATTAATTGATTTTCAAATATTGAACCAGCCTTACATACCTGACATAAATCCTACTTGGTCATGGTGTATAATTCTTTCCTGGATTCAATTTGCTAATATTTTGGTGAGGGTATTAGCATGTATGTTTATGAGAGACATCGGTCTATAGTTTTCTTTTATTGTAATGTTTTTATTTGATTTGGGTATTAGGGTACTGATGACCTTGCTGAATGAATTAGGAAGTATTCCCTCTGCTTCTATTTTCCCGAAGAGATGATAGAGAATTGATGTCATTTCTTCTTTAAATGTTTGGTGGAATTTGCCAGGGAAACTATTTGGGCCTGCTGCTTTCTGTTTTGGAGGGTTATTAATTATTGACTCAATTTCTTTAATAGAAAGAGCCTATTCAGATTATCTCACTTAGTGTGAGTTTTGGTAGATTGTGTTATTTTGTTTGTTTGTTTGTTTTGTGGTACGCGGGCCTCTCACTGTTGTGGCCTCTCCCGCTGTGGAGCACAGGCTCTGGACGTGCAGGCTCAGCGGCCATGGCTCACGGACCCAGCCGCTCCGCGGCATGTGGGATCTTCCTGGACCGGGTCACGAACCCGTGTCCCCTGCATCGGCAGGCGGACTCTCAATCACTGCGCCACCAGGGAAGCCCGGTAGATTGTGTTTTTTAAGGCATTTGTCCATTTCATCTAAGTTATCAAATTTGTGGGCATAGAGTGATTCATAACATTCCTTTATTACCCTTTTAATGTCCATGGGGTTGGTAGTGATGGTCCCTCTTTCATTCCTAATATTAGTAATTTGTTTCTTTTATTCTTTTTTTCTTAGTCTGGCTACAGATGTATCAATTTTATTGATCTTTTCAAAGAACAAGCTTTTGGTTTTGTCATTTTTCTCTATTGCTTTACTGTTTTCAGTTTCATTGAATTCTGCTCTAATTTTTATTATTCCTTTTCTTTTACTTGCTTTAGGTTTATATTGCTTTTCTTTCTCTAGTTTTTAAAGATGGAAGCTTAGATTATTGATTTTAGATCTTTATTCTTCTCTAATATATTCATTTAATGTTATAAATTTCTCTCTAAGCACTGATTTTAAAGCATCCCATAAATTTTGATAAGGTATTTTTTTCATTTTCATTTAATTCAAAATATTTTAAAATTTCTCTTGAGAATTCTTCTTTTTGACCCATGTGTTACGTAGAAGTGTGTTTTTTAATTTGCAAATATTTTGTCATTTTCTAGCTATCTCTGTTATTGGCTTCTATTTTAATCTGCTGTAGCCTGAGAGTATACTTTATATGATTTCTGTTCTTTTAAATTTGGTCAGGTGTGTTTTGTAGCTCAGAACGTGGTCTATCTTGGTGAATGTTCTGTGTGAGCTTGAGAAGAATGTATATTCTCCTGTAGCTTGATGAAGTAGTCTAAGATGTCAATTAGATCCAGTTGATTAATGATGTTCAACTATGTCCTTACTGATTTTCTGCCTGCTGGATCAATTACTGGTAAAAGGGTATTAAAGTCACAACTATAGTAGTGGATTTGTCTATTTCTCGTTGCAGTTCTATCAGTTTTTACCTCATGTATCTCGATGCTCTGTTCTTAGGAGCATTCACAGTAAGGATATCTTCTCACAGAATTGACTCCTTTATCATTATGTAATGTCCCTGTTTGTCCCTGATAACTTTTTGTGCTCTGAAGTCAGTCTTGACTGAAATTAATATAGCTTCTTCACCTTTCTTTTGAGTAGTGTTAGTTTGATTTATCTTTCTCCATCCCTTTACTTTTATTCGTATGTATCTTTATATTTAAAATGAGTTTCTTTTAGACAACATATGGTGGAGTCTTGGATTTTTTTCATCCATTCTGACATTCTTTTAATTGGTATATTTAGACCATTCACCTAAAAGTGATTATTGAAGTAGTTGGACTAATACCTACCATGTCTGTAATTTTTGTATATGTTGCACTTGTTCTTTGTTTCTTTTTTAAAAATGTTCCCCTCTTTTTTCTGCCTTCTCTGGTTTTAGTTGGGCATTTTATATGATTTCATTCTCTCTCTTTCTTCACATTATCAATTATGCATCTTTTTAAAATTTTATTTTAGTGGTTACCTTACAGTTTTCAATATACACTTACAACTAGTCCAAGTCCACTTTCAAATAAAGCTATAGTGTTTCACAGGTAGTGCAGGTACCTTATAAGAGTATTTCCAATTTTTCCTTCCCATCCTTTATAGCATTGATGCCATTCCTTTCACTTATTATTCATGCTTTAATCACCTAATACACTGCTGCTATTGTCACTTTGAATAGTTATCTATTAGATAAGAATAAGAAAAATATTTTCTTTTGACTTCATTTATTCTTTCTCTGATGCTCTTCACTTCTTTATGTATATCCAAATTTGTGACCTATATAATTTTCCATCTCTCTGAAGAATTTATTTTGACGTTTCTTGCAAGTCAAGTCTACTGGCAACAAATTCCCTCTGTTTTTGTTTACCTGATAAAGTTTATTTTTCCTTCACTTTTGAAGGATAATTTCATTGGATACAGAATTCTAGGTTAATGGGTTTTTTCTTTTGAGATTTTGAATATTTCACTCCACTCTCTTCTTGGTTGCATGGTTGATGATATGCCTAGGTATAAATGTTTGGGAGGATTTATCCTGCTTGGTAGCCTGTGAACTTCCTGGATTTGTGGTCTGGTTTATATCAATAAATTTGGGAAATTCTCAACCATTATTATCTCAAATATTTCTTCAGCTTCTTTATTCTCCTTCTGATATTCCCATTACATTCATCTTACATCTTTCATAAATGACCTACAGTTATTGCATATTTTGTTCTGTTTTTCTCACTCTTTTTCTTCCTCTTTGCATTTCAGTTTGGGAAGTTTCTATTGACATATCTTCAAGCTCACTGCTTCTTTCCTTGGTCCTGTCCAGTCTACTGATCAGTGCGTCAAAGGAATTCATTTCTATTACAATGTTTTTGATTTCTAACATTTCCTTTTGAGTCCTTCTACAGTTTTTATCTCTCTAATTACATTACCTATCTGTCCTTGCATGTTGTCCACTTTTTCCATTAGAGTCCTTAGCATGTTATCAGAGCTGTTTTAAATTCTTGGTCTGATCATTCTAAATCTATGCCATATTTGAGTCTAGTTCTGTTGCATGTTTTGTCTCTTCAGACCATGTTTCTTCTTGCCTTTTAGCATGCCTTGTAATTTTTTTGCTAAAAGCCATACAGATATAATGAGTAATTATACTCAGGAACTGAGTTAGACACATCTTTAATGTGAGGTTCTATGTTGCTCTGGCTAGGAAGTAAGCTGTGTTTACAGTTTGTTGTAGCTTCAGGTTTCAGTGTCTTCAATTTCCTCTAGTGTCCTTGTTTTACCACTCCTGCTGTCTTTGGGTTTCCCTAGAAACTTCTTCTTAAATGGAGGCTAAGACTCGAAGTTCTTTCAGCTTAATTCACTATTATTAAACAGGAACGCTGTTCATGTGGTGGTTAGGTGTGGGAGGAAGAGAAACATTCTATGATCATATGATTAGGTCTCTGTCTTTTAGTGACCCTGTGCCCCTGACCTGTGACATACACAAGTGTTTCTCAGCTCCCCGCCACAACCCTTAGTTGAGACACAAAGCCTGGATGGGACTAAAGTTGGGTGATTTCCCTTCCTCCAAGTAGGATAAGGCTCTGGCAAAGGCTTTTCCATTGTGGGGTAGTTCTTCGCTATGGGATTAACATTATGGGAGAACATTCATGGGAGAACATTCTGGGGTTATTTCTGAATGGTTACTTTTTGCCCTGCCCTGGCCAAACAAAAATTATTTATTTGCTCCAGTGGCTTCTGCTTCAGGTAAACTGACTTGAATTCTCTGTATTCATGGGTCTCTCCAGTTTCCAGGGTGGAAGTTTGTCCTGTGACTTCAGTTCTCTGATGGATCTAAGAAAAGTCATTGATTTTCAGTTTGACAAACTTTTTTCTTGTTGTGAGTATGAGAGAGATGTCTCCCAGTTCTTACAGGTTGGAACAGCTGTAGTTTTATTATGACTGAAATTCAGCAAAATATTATAGGTGACTAAATGTAATTATCATTGCGCATATGTATTCTGTTGATGGATAGCTGATATTTGGATGAATACTAAAATATGAATTCACATAAAATGTTTAAATTATTACATATACCTTCCATATAATTTATCTTCCTTCATTTTAGCAAAAATACTAAAATCAAGATTTTGTGAAATTTTGGTTGTATTGATAGTAATGAACTAAAGGATTAAAAATAAAATGCAATTGAAATAAGTGTACAAAATTTTATGTATATTCCATCACAATATAAATTAAATGAAATAGAAAAAGAAAACTTTTTTTACATTTAAGATTTTTTGCTTCAAAAATACTCAATGTTAACTGTTAAAAGGAAAATGTAAATTATAGCTGATAAATTATAAATAAAAAGCTTTAATGTGCATACAAATCTTGATTTCTAAATTTCATTCCCCATTAAAAGGAACCTGGGGAAGGGGAAACAAATGAAGTTGAAACATCTTGTTGTGCAATTAAGTAAGGATGTGCTCAATGATGAAGACATGTCAAAAGGACACAAAAGCCAGCTTGCAGGGGCTCCCATGGGCCAAATATGGGATCATTTGAGCAAATATGGGATCATATGAGCATCAAAATAGATGCTCATTGTAATAGATTATAAACATTTAAATAAAATAAGAATCCATGAATCCATACCATATATATAATCCATGAATCCATACTATATAACATATATTATATATATATATATATGTATATATATTTGTGTTTGTGTATATGTGTATATATATATATATGTTATCTTAGTCTGTTTGGGCTGCTAAAGCAAAATACCACAGACTGGGTGGCTTACAAATAGCAGAAATTTATTTCACACCATTCTGGAGACTGGAAGTCCAAGCATGGGTGCCAGCATGGTTGGGTTCTGGTAAAGGCCTTCTTCTGAGTTACAGACTGCCAACTTGTCTCTGTGTCTTCACTCGGTGGAAATGAAGAGGGAGCTCTCTGGGGTCTCTTTTATTCCATTCATGAGGGCTCCACCCTCATGACCTAATCACCTCCTAAAGCCTCCATTTCCTAATACAATCACATTGGGTGTTAGGTTTTCAACATATGAATTTAGGGGTATGCAAACATTCAATCTATACCAGGTGCCTTACATTAGAAAGCAATTATTAAATGTAGAAAAATAATGACAGAGTTAGAAAATCAACATTTTCAACCATTCTTGATTTAGGCAAGAGTAATCAATGAATACTAAATGGGAGGGGAGGAGTTTGAGTCTACAAAATATCCTATTCATCATCAAAGTGTCTCCCTACAAGATGCTTATTAATTAGGAAAAGAGAAACAGTAACTTTATAATAGAGAAACCTGGCAATCATCACCTTACCCATGTGATCAAAGCTAATATTGCAACAAATATATTGTTCCAGATTAAAAGTAGCTAAAAAGAATTTGACAATTAATGCAATGTGTGATTCTGGATTGTATCCTGGACCAGGAAAAAATTGCTTTAAAAGGCATTATTAGGAAAATTGGCAAAGTTTGAATAAGGACTGAAGATTAGATAATATTTGTATCAATGTTAAATTTCCTGAATTTAATAATAGAATTGTGATTTTGTAAGAAAATGCCCTTGTTAATAGGATATACACTCTGAAGTATTTGATAAAATTTTAATATCTGTATTTATTCATATTATACTGAAAGTAAATATAAGATTTCAGGCAGGTTATTATTACTTACAGGAATAACTACATCACTTTCCCTTTGCCCCATTCCTTCCCCCTTCTGGGACAATGCATTCAGAGCCAGATGGACAGACCTGCAACACAGGGGTTGGACTCTAAGGGAGGCGCACCAAAATTAGGAACCTTGGAGCTCATATAGGAATAGGACAGCTGCCCAGCCACTTCTTTTCTAAGAGAGACAGAGAGAACCCATTGCACCATAGTCCCAGTCTTTCAGAATCCTCTGGAATGTAAACAACTGGCTCTGGGTTTCATCTCACTTTGAAATGTAAACACATACCTTTGGGATGCCAAATTTCTCCCTATGATTTCCTACTATCTATTCACCCTTTAGCTTCCAAGTCTTGTCTTTTAGCCCAAATTTCTTTTCTCAGAAAACCCTAACTACGCAGAAACATGAAAATATTTTCTTTACAGTCCCACAGTATTTAAGGGTAAATGGAAATCATGCCGAAATATTATATGTACAAATGGAGGGGGTGGAAAGAGAGAAGGATAAAGCAAATGGGACAAAATGTTAACAAGTGAAGTATCTGGATGAAGGGTATACAAGAGTTCTTTGTACCATTCTTACAAGTTTCCTGTTAAGTTTGAAATAATTTCAAATTAAACATTTAAAAATGTAAAATAGAAAGCAAACTTATGGTTACAAAAAGGGAAAGGGAGAAGAGGAGGGATAAATTAGGAGGTATGGGTTAATGGATATAAACTACAATACATAAAGTAGATAAGCAAGAAGGATTTACTGTATAGCACAGGGAACTATATTCAGTACCTTGTAATAACCTATAATGGAAAATAATCTGAAATATCTATATATCTATATCTATATATATGTATATAACTGAATGATTTTACTGTACACCTGATTTGCATGTTGTAAATCAACTATACTTCAATTTTTAAAAAGTAAAATAAAATATAGTGGGAAAGAGAAGAAAGACCCCATATCAGAACTAGAGAATGCTTACAAACCTACTTATTCTATAAGTACAGTTCACTTACACATACATGGGACTTCCATGTCAGCAGGTTTGGCTCAAGGGTTTCCTGGTCCTTCCTTCCTGGTGCCCACAGTTCAGCAAATGACCTGGTGGTATCTGCAAGGAGTTTGATAAGGGCACGCATCCAAGAATACTGAGGAAGCCAATGTCCAGAGGGCAGAAGCCAATTGCAGTGGGTGAGGGGGAGAAGATCTCCCTGAAGAATAGTTAGAGAGTGAAATCTAAAAAATAAAACAAACAAATGAATACAGCAAAAGAGAAACAAACTCACAGATATAGAGAACAAACTAGTGGTTACCAGTGGGGAGAGGGAAGGGGGGAGGGACAAGATAGGGGTAGGGGATTAAGAGGTACAAACTACTATGTATAAAATAAATAAGCAACAAAGATATATTGTACAGCACAGGGAAATATAGCCATTATTTTATAATAACTTTAAATGGAATATAATCTGTAAAAATATTGAATCACTATTGTACACCTGAAACTAATAAAATATTGCAAATCAACTATACTTCAATTTAAAAAAAAAGAATAGTTGGAGAACTTAAGAATGGAGGAGGCCTAGCTAAGTCACAGTTGGAGTTAGGGAGATAGGGGACCTACCTAGAGGGGATAAGATAGTAACAGTTCTAGTTTCCTGATAACAAGGGCTTGTGATCTAGATTAGTGAGGCAAACCTTTTTTGTGGGTTGGATGGGGGAGCCGTTCAGGGTGTGAAAAGTGCTTGGCACATAAAAGGAATCTAAATATTTGTGGAATAAAAGAGTAAATGATCCTTTAATTCAAAATATACTTTAATGACAGAAAGTCATCAGACAGGGTTTTCCCCCCCTCCTTGAAATCGAGATAAAAACAACAGCAGTTTTTAAACTTTGTTTCTGGAAAAGAGATCCATTCCTTCTTCAAATAAGTGTATTCTTCTACTTTCTTTCGCTAAAAGGATAAAAATGACCAATTAGATAAAGGCTAAATGAATCATTTTCACGTACACCACTTTATACTGTTCTAAAAACTCTTTCAGTAAAGATTGCTTAAAGTTGCTCCAGATGGTTTTGTTTTGTTTTGTGGGTTTTTTTGTTTTGTTTTTGTGGCCGCATGGTGGGATCTTAGTTCCCCAACCAGGGACTGAACCTAGGCCCCTGCAGTGAAAGCTCTGAGTCCTAACCACTGGCCTGCCAGGGAATTCCCAAAGTTGCTCCAAATGTTTAGAATCTTTTTGATAAGCATTATTTACTTCCTGTCTCTTTCTTTTTCATTCTCCTATATTTTCCCTTTTTGAAAATGGAGTATTCAAAACCAAAGAACTGCACAAACTGTAAAATGCAGGAAAAAAAAGAATGTAGCAAAATCAGCCATAATCTCTTCGTTAATAACCACTGTTTACCACAGTGACATATTTCTTTTTAATGTATTTTTTCTGAGCATTTATGTTATATGTCTGTATATCTTTCAAATACATTTTTAAATTAAAATAGGAATCTTAGGGGAATAAAAGCTGCAATATAAAACACTTGCATGGCAATTCACATAATAGGGATACTTTTCCAAGCTGCTAGTTATTCTTAGAAACCATTTCTTCTGCCTCCTTGGTCAAATAAGGAAGTGCAGACACCATCTGTTGTTCGCTGAACAGCTGTAACTGGAAGCTGATAGTCCCATGGGTGGCGTGTGGGAGGTAGGAGCCCTCATTCCTGATTCCCTAACTGGTGTCTGCAGGTCTTCTATGTATGCCTGATTGTGGCTCAGAACACAGAGCCCTCTTCTGGGCTATGTGCAAAATTCCATCCAGTGAACTTTCTGGAAGGAAAAAAGCCAAGGAGAAGGTAGGGAAAAATTTTTCTGAGAACCAAAGAAAACAACTAAGTATACATTTGATTTTGTATACAATTTGGAAACTGCTTGGAAGATACAATATTTATATCATGAAATTAGAAATCTAATTTTTCCTCTCTTTTGTTAGCAACACCTGAGATGTATTGGTGTGTTAAGTTTATTTATTTTTTAATATCTTTATTGGAGTATAATTGCTTGACAATGGTGTGTTAGTTTCTGCTTTATAACAAAGTGAATCATATACATATATCCCCATATCTCCTCCTCTTGTGTCTCCCTCCCTCCCACCCTCCCTATCCCACCCCTCTAGGTGGTCACAAAGCACCAAGCTGATCTCCCTGTGCTATGCGGCTGCTTCCCACTAGCTGTCTGTTTTACATTTGGTAGTGTATATACGTCCATGCCACTCTCTCACTTCATCCCAGCTTACCCTTCTCCCTCCCCGTTTAAAAGTTAACTACTAACATGGTGCATTTTATCATCACTCTGAAAAGCAAAACTATGTAATTTTCAACATCTATAACTTTATAGTCTTCAGAATCTGAATTACTTTTTAAAAATATTAAACTTCATATCCACCTGTGGGTGGTGTAAAAAAATTATGCTCCATGACTCAGCAGTTTTCTTTTCAGAATCACTTATCTCCAGCCACTTGCTGGAGCAGAGGAAGTCATGAAAGCATTGGATTAGGTGCTTTGAAACCCTTCGATAAGAATCTCTAGGCGTTATAAGTGTTGGTATAGGCTTACTCTTTGTTCCTCCTATAAATTAGTTAGTTAAGATATTAACAAAAGAGAAGAATACAAAAGAGAATACATTATAGATTTCCATATAATGAGATACTTACACATTCATTAAAACAAAGGCACTGATTTGGAAAGATGCCTTTATTTTATTGCCTAGTGAACAAACATAAGTTGCAGAGCAATAATTATTCACTGATCTCATTTTTTGTTAAAAAAATTATGTTGGTATAAGAATAGCAAGATGTCCAGAAGCACACACAAATAATTATATTTTTAGGAGGCTTAATTTATCAATATTTTTTCTTTCATGACATCTGATTTGTCAATTATAAAAATATTCAGCCTTGTTTTAATTTAACACTTTCAAAGGCTTTTTCTTTCCTTTAGTTTTCTTTTTTTTTTTTCTTTAACATTTAAAGCTTCAAACCAGATGGAATTTCTTTTCTGGTACAAGGAGAAGACAGATTTCAAGTTTTCATTTTTTTCCCCAAATAACTACCAGATACCCTAGAAGTATTGGAAATATTTCATTTATTTTTTATTTTAAAATCTGCAGTTTTATAAGTAGTGAGATACAGAGAAAGAAAATGCCATAGACAGGTAATTAAAATAATCACTACCAAAAATAGAACCCTGGGGCTTCCCTGGTGGCGCAGTGGTTGAGAGTCCGCCTGCCGATGCAGGGCACACCGGTTCCTGCCCCCGTCCGGGAA
>NW_006777287.1:959515-963726 GCF_000442215.2 Lipotes vexillifer | reverse complement strand
AGGGAAAGAAGAGGTTTTCATTGCATTCATCTTAAGTTTATAAGAGAAGAGTTGTTTATGGAGCTTCCCTGGTGGCGCAGTGGTTGCGAGTCCGCCTGCCGATGCACGGGACGCGGGTTCGTGTCCTTGTCCGGGAGGATCCCACATGCCGCGGAGCGGCTGGGCCTGTGAGCCATGGTCGCTGAGCCTGCGCGTCCGGAGCCTGTGCTCTGCAGCGGGAGAGGCCACATCGGTGAAAGGCCCGCGTACCGCAAAAAAAAAAAAAAAAAAAGAGAGAAGAGTTGTTTAAAATGATTAGTAGTACAAGTAAATTTTGCTCTCTGGCTTTGAGCCAACAGAATGTAAGACAGCTAACTGAAATATGTGTTTCCTTTATCCATTTGTTGGGTAAAACAATATTGCTGAACATACACCACTCACAAAAAGTGGACTCAAAATGGATTAAAGACTTAATTTAAGACCTGAAGCCATAAAACTCCTAGAAGAAAAGATGGGGGAAAAGCTCCTTGACATTGTTCTTGGCAGCAATTTCCTGGATATGTCAGCACAAGCAACAAAGGTAAAAATAAATAAGTGGGTTTCCTCACAGAGAGGAAACCATCAACAGAATGAAAAAGCAACCTATGGAATGGGAGATGATATTTGCAAATCATTTATATGATAAGGGGTTAATATCCAAAATATGCTAAAAACTTAAACAGCCATGAGTAAGAAGGACTTTTTGTGATGACTTTGATGGACCTTGAGGGCATTATGTTAAATGAAATAAGCCAGACAGAGAAAGGCAAATACTGAATGATATCACTTATATGTAGAATGTAAAAAAAGCCAAACTCAGAAACAGAGAGTAGAGTGGTGGTTATCCAGAGTTGGGGGTAGGAAAATGGAGAGGTAGTGGTCAAGGGGCACAAACTTCGAGCTTTAAGATGAACAAGTTCTGGGGGTTCTAATATACAGCATGATGAATATAGCTAATGATACTCTTTCATATACTTGAATGTTGCCTAGAAAGTTGATCTTAAATGTTCTCACCGCAAAAAAGAAATGGTAACTATTCAACAGGATGGAGGTGGTACCTAACACTATGTTATGTGCCAGTTGTTGACTGAAGAAAAAAGCACAACCTGAAAGTTATGAGTTATGTGTTATTCAGGGACCTTACTGAGGACTATAGCCTGGGACGCAGCCTCTCAGATAGCTCAGAGGAACTGCCCCAAAGAGGTAAGGGAGGAGCCAGGATATATAGGAGTTTTTTGTTAGGGGGGAAGAAAACATATAATCGAACATCAAAAGATTACGATTTACCAGAAAAACAGACATCTCAAGTTAATTATTTTAGTGCTTTTCTATGTATGGGAAGATGCAAGAATCTAGATTCATTGAAATTATTCCTTAGATATGCATCTTAATTATCTAGGGCCACTGTCCTGTTTTTCTCCATCCTGAATTCCCCTCAAGGTGCCCCAGTGGTGGTGGATGCAGTGGCTGAGGCTAGATGGCAGGCAACATTTATTGTTTCCTGGAATGCCAGGCAACATTTTTTGCCTGCACAATTATATCTCAATAAAGCTGTTAAGTAAATTAATTAATTAATTAATTAATTAATTTAAAAATATTGCTAAACAGGTTTGAATCACTATGAAGATTAAACTGTGCATTGTATTCTCAGACACTTTAGCTACATTTACTCATATAATATTGAATATACTAGTTACAAATCATTTTTATATGTATGATAAGGAAAACAATCCTTTTCTCATTAAATGGGTTTCACAGTATTGGAAAATCTCCAGTACTGGATTAATAGCACAATGATACCACCTCTGGTTCTTTATGAGGTTTTATTCATGAGGCTGAGCATCTTTTATGTGATTATTTGCCTCTTTTCTCAATTGCCTGCTTAAATTTCTTACTCTTTTTTCTGTGTAGTTGTCCATCTTTTTTCTTAATGATACTTTATATTCTGGATACTAATCCTTTGTCCATTATATGCATAGAAAATATCTTTTCCTGGTCTGTGTCTTGTCTTTTCACTTTTTTTTTCTTTTCACTTTTTGATGGCGTGTGTCAGTGAGAAATTAATCAGTCGATCTAAGAAAGAAATGGAAATTTGAGGTTATAACCCAGGAAGAGCATCTCAGAAAGCCCTGAGAACTGTTCTGCCAGTTAGAAGTCAAGGCACAGTTATATAAGTTTTTGAGACAGAGGGTTGTACATCAAATGACGTATTACTGACAGTTTACATAATCCAGATCTAAGCAGCATCGTGGTGGGTCATGTACCCCTTACAAGATCAAGAAGGAATGTTATCTTTTTTTTGTGTGTGTGTGTGTGGTACTCGGGCGTCTCACTGTTGTGGCCTCTCCCGTTGCGGAGCACAGGCTCTGGACGCGCAGGCTCAGCGGCCATGGCTCATGGGCCCAGCCGCTCTGCGGCATGTGGGATCTTCCCGGACCGGGGCACGAACCCGTGTCCCCTGCATCGGCAGGTGGGCTCTCAACCACTGCGCCACCAGGGAAGCCCAGGAATGTTATCTTTTAAGGAGTTGTCTTGTTGGTGCTAGGAGAATATTGCTCTTTATGGTTGAGCAGGTACTCCTGCCGATGGGGCAGATCTGGTAGATGCATAATGCAGATACACAATGCACAGTGGGGAAGTGAGGAGGCCAAAGGGCAGAGAAGATTTTTTTGTTTAAATCTCTCTTGTCTTGCCATAAAAATATGGCTTTTATTTCATATGTGTTTAGATGAATAATTTTATTTTGCTTTGTTTTAACAGTTTTTATGTGAAACTATCTCAAGCATACAGAAAAGTTCCAAGTACAATAAAAGTAACTTTTTTTCTGAACTGCTTGAAAGTATGTTCCAACCTGATACCCCATCATCCCCAAATACTTCAGTGTTTTCTACAAACAAGGACCATCTCCTACATAACCATAGGACAACCAACAAAATCAAGAAATTAACATCCCTACCATCTAATCCTCAGACCCCATTCAGGTTTCACCTATTGTCCCAACAGTGTTCATTATAGCAAAAGAATCCAATTGGGGATTATGTTTAGCCTTTAGTTTTCATATCTCTTTAGTATTCTGCGACCGGGAATAGTTTCTCAGTCTTTCTTTATCTTTCATAACCTTTTGAATATTACAGGGCAGTTATTTTGTAGAATGTCCCTCAATTTGGATTTCTCTGATGTTTTCTCATGATTAGACTCAGGTAATGAATCTGTCAGGGATAGCACAGAAGTGATGCTGTGTCCTGAGTGCATCCAATCAGATGGCACATAATGTAAATTTGCCCTGTAACCAATGATATTCACTATGATCACTTGATTAAGGTGGGTCTGCCAGCCTTCTCTACTGTAAAGTTACTCTTTTCCCCTTTGTAATTAACACGCAATTTATGGAGAGGCACTTTGAGATCATGTAAATATCCTGTTCCTCATCAAATTTTCAATGTATTCATTTATATCAGTATGGACTCATAATTCCCTATTTTATTCTATGGGTTATAATCTTACTGTTATTTATTTTTGTTTTAAAAATTTATATTATTTTTATTATACAAATTAGGATAAAGATGGAGAAGAATGAAGTAATAAAAATCTGAAGTCATTCAAATGATTACATAGATGTTAGTTATCCCCAGAGCATAAATAGTGAAATTCTCATGAGTTAAATATTCATGTGATATGATTTTTATGGAATTATTTTAAGATGTCAATCTAGTATTTCTTTAGCAATGTCAGAAGTTGAGCATATCCTTCCTAGAACAAAAATAATAAACCTTTGGGTGCTATGTGTCAGTTGCTGTTCTAAGTGATTTGTGCATATTAATTCATCCACATTTTACAGTGAGGAAGCTGAAGCACAGAGGAAGTGAGTAACTTAGACAGGGCTGCAGATCTAGTATGTGGCAGAGTCAAGATTCTAGCCCAGGTAGTGTGGCTCTCGCCACCAAGTGCTTGCTTGTTCTTCTCTTCTGCCTCCAGAAAATTTCCTCCTTCTTTGCCTTATTCTCACTGCCCTCTCTCATTACATTAGATCATTACTACTTTGTCGCCATAATCTTAACCAGAGATACACAGCTATCATGTGTGAGCTGTGCATTTTTAAAAATGAAACTTTTTTTTTTTTTTTTTTTTTTTTTTTTTTTTTGGCGGTATGGGAGCCTCTCACTGTTGTGGCCTCTCCCGTTGTGGAGCACAGG
>NW_006777287.1:948712-959467 GCF_000442215.2 Lipotes vexillifer | reverse complement strand
CCCGGACCGGGGCACGAACCCGTGTCCCCTGCATCGGCAGGCGGACTCTCAACCACTGCGCCACTACGGAAGCCCTAAAAATGAAACTTTTTTAACTTTGAGATCACTGTAGAATCGCATGCAATTGTAAGAAATAATACACAGAGAACCTATATACCCTTTATCCAGTTTCACCTAATGGTAACACCTTCCAAAATGACAGTACAATATCATAACCAGGGAACGAACATTGATACAATCCATAGGCTCTCTCCTGCTACCCTTTTACAACCACACCAACTGCCCTTTCACCCTCCATCCCTTCCTCCATGATCCTAACCCCTGACATTAATTTGTTCTCTATCTCTATCATTCTGTCATTTCAGGACTGTTATATAAATGGAATTATATACTATATGACTTTTGGATATGGCCTTTTTCACTCAGCACAATTCCCTGGAGATTCATTCAAGTTGTTGTGTATATCAACATTTTGTTCCTTTTTATTGCTGAATAGTATTCTAGAGTATGGATATACCACAGTTTGTTTTCCCATTTACCTGTTGAAGGACATCTGGATTGTTTCCAGGTTTTCACTCTAACTAATAAGGCTGCTATGAACATTCACGTACAGGTTTTTGTATGAACAGAAGTTTTCATTTGTCTGGGATAAATGCCCAAGAGTACAACTGTTGGGTCATTTGGCAATTGCATGTTTAGTTTATATGAAACTGCCAAACTTTTTCAGAGTGCTTGTAGCATTTTACATTCCCACTTGCAATGTATGAGTAATGCAGTTTCTCTGCATACTCGCCAGCATTTGGCATTATGATTTTGTATTTTAGCCATTCTGAGTATGTAATGGTAGCTCATTGTGGTTTTAGTTTTCATTTCCTTAATGGTTAATGATGTTGAATATCTTCTCATGTGGTTATTTGCCATTGTGTATCCTGTTCAGCAAAATGTCTCTTTATACCCTTTGCCCATTTTCTAAAGAAATTGCTTGTTTCTTTAATGCTGAGTTTTAAGAGTTCTTTATTCTAGCATATTATTGGATCGTGTTTTTTAATCCACTCTGCCAATCTCTTTTAATTGATGAATTTAGACCACTTATATTTGAGGTAACTATTCATATGTTAGAGTTTGTTTGCCATTTTAATATTTATTTCCTGCTTGTTTCCTCTGTTTCTCATTCTCTTTTCTTACCTTCCTGTGGGTTACTTGAGCATGTTTTGGATTCCATCTTGATTTATTTATAGTGTTTTGAGTGTACTGCTTTGTATAGATTTCTTTGAGTATATCTCTTTGTATAGATTTCTTAGTGGTTGCTCTAGGTAACCAGTAGGTATGTAACTTATCTATTGGTATCAATGTTTACCACTCTGAACGAAGTGCAGAAACCTTATCTCCTCTTCCCTCCCCATTTTAAAATATAATTGTCTTGGGTTTCCCTGGTGGCGCAGTGGTTGAGAGCCCACCTGCCGATGCAGGGGACACGGGTTCGTGCCCCGGTCTGGGAAGATCCCACATGCTGCGGAGAGGCTGGGCCCATGAGCCATGGCCACTGAGCCTGCGCGTCCGGAGCCTGTGCTCCGCAACGGGAGAGGCCACAGCAGTGAGAGGCCCGCATACTGCAAAATATATATATATATATATATATATATATATATATATATATATATATATATATATATATAATTGTCTTAAATATCCCCTCTATGTAAATTGAGGACCACATCAGATATTATCTACAAGAAACTCACTTCAAATACAATGGCATAAGTAGATTGAATATTAATCTTTAAAAAGGCAACAGTGGCTCTATTAATATCAGATAAAGTAGACTTCAGAGTAAAAAAAACAAAAACAAAAACAAAAAATAACCTTACTAGAAACAAAGAGGGACATTGCATAATGATAAAGGGATCAATCTACCAGGAAGAAATGACAATCCTCAATGTGCACATTTCAAGCAAAAGAGCCTCAAAATACCTTCAGGCCTCTATGTAGGTGGGTGGGACACAGACTGACACCATCTCCTTACCTCTGTGTGTGGGTGTAAGCTCACTTGCCTTCTGGGTCCTGCTGACGTTAGAGGTGAGGGGAATATGGGAAATCCTAATTAGAACTAACCGGTACTGCCTTGTTTAGTCTGTGGATGCTAGGTGAGGCAGATGCTAGGTGAGGCGGATGCTAGGTGAGGCGGATGCTAGGTGAGGCGGAGGCGCCGAGGGGTGGGGTGGAATACCAGCTCCCTGCTCTCCTGATGAAACATGATAGTGTTGGGGGGGGGGATGTTGATTTTTCCATTGCTGTTTGGCTAGTGTAGGGCTGGTATTATCTAAAAGGTTTTTCTGTTGTTAAGCCACCCTTTGCCCCGACCTTTGGCGAAACAGACTTTCTTCATAGCTTTTTTTTTTTGTCTGTGCCTGTTGGCAGTTCCAGATTGGAGGCTTCTGGAGCCCCGTGTCCAGGATTTATGAGCGGCAATAAGGAAGCTGAGGAAATTCACTGCTGTGTTATTCCTCAAGTCCTGAGGTCCCTAGACCATCTATCTGCCTTCTTTCCACCTTCCTTTGCTTATTTGTTGTGTTGTGTACAGGGGGTTTTAGTTGTAAGAGGGAGGGTTTGCGAGGGATGGCCTACTCCCTCTTGACCAGAACTGGAAGTCGTTATTTATTTCGGGGCTCAAACTGTCCAAACTTGGCCAAGTGAGAGCCCCTTCAAGCTGCCTCCTGTATCATTCCATGTCCCCGTTATTCTCTGAGCAATTCACTACTTTCTGGCGCAAGATGTTCTAAGCACATCTTGTACTTTCCCTGCTCCAGCCATAGAATAAGGCATTTCTTCGAAGAACCCTGTATCCTTTAGCAGAGAGTGGTAGTATTTAGAAACCATTAACGATGGAGGCTAGCAGACACTCTCCTCATCCCTCCGGGACTCCAACACTCAGCTTTTCCCGAACGAAGATGTGTGAAGGACAAGGTAAGATGTGCCTCTGATCACAGTAAATGCCCCTCTTGCAGCACCTGAAGTCCCCACCAGGCGCTCAGTCACCCTGGCTTTGGTCGCTAAGAAGGTATGAGCTTGGCTTTAGGGGGATGAGCTTGCACTTTGCCAACTACAGACAAAGCTGGAGAGTTCGGGAAAGATCTAAAGGCTGAACCAATGAACGCCTTAGTTTGCTTGGGGGGGTGGCGGAGGGCGGAGGGCGGGGACAGGTTACATATGCAAGGAGACTGCTCGAGGGATTGGTGCGTTGCGCCAGGTCAGGAGTTTGCAACCTGTCAAGCCACTGCCGGCTGTTGGGCCCAGAGGGATCTGACTGGGAGCAGCCAAGAACGCTGGCCAGGAACCTGCTCCCGCCGTGGGCGCCCTGTCACCCTCTCCAGGATCTTCCCCTCTCTCGGCCCCTCTGCCATCCTTCTCTCCCAGCCTCTCGGTCTCCGGCCTCTCCGCCGGCTCTTTAGTCCTTTCCAGGTCGCCTCCTGCCCTTCCCGATTGCCTGCCCTTTCGAGACTATGGGCGCCTCTCATTGGTGCTGCTTTAGCCGCCGAGACAGGCTGGGACGCGCCTGGCTGCGCAGCCCAGGAGGCGCCTTCTCTGCACTTGTTCTCTCGGCAACAGGGGCGGGGTTTGTGGGACCTCAGGGAGCTGCGGGGACATGAGTTAGTCCTTAACCTCTAGTTAATAAACGGGAGAGTATTGAGGGCTTACTAAGTGCTGGCCACCATGCAGGCAGCGGATACAAGTCCGGCCCTTTAAGACCTCATGAAGTCTCATGTAATTACCCGCATTTTCTTTTCTTTTTTTTAAGCTTTATTAAAGGATAATTGATATACAGAATGAACATATTTAAGGTACACATCTTGATGAGTTTGGATATATGCATACATCAGTGATACCATCACCACAAGCAAGGTACTAAACATATCTAACACCTCTAAAAGTTTCCTTGTGTTCTTTTGTGGGTTTTTTTTTTTCCTTTTGGTGATAGGAACATTTAACATGAGATCTAGACTCAGTATAGTTTAAAGTGTACAGTGCCTTATTGTTAATTACATACGGTGTATATGGTTAACTATATATTGGTACTGTGTTGTACAGATCTCTAGAATTTATTCATCTTCCATAACTGAAACTTTATATCCATTGAGCAACAATTCCCCATTTTCCCCTCCTCTCAGCCCCCAGCAACCACCATTCTATTCTCTGCTTCTATGAGTTTGAGTTTTCTTTCTATGAGTTTACTTTACATGCCTCATATAAGTGGAGCCATGCAGTGTTTATCCTTCTGCAACTGGCTTATTTCACTTAGCATAAATTCCTCTAGGTTCATCCATGTTCTTGCAAATGGCAGGATTTCCTTCTTTTTTAAGGCTGAATAATGTTCCACTATATGCATATACCACATTCTCTTTATCCATTCATCTGTCATGAGTGTTTGGTTTGTTTCCATGTCTTCAGTATTGTGAATAATGCAGCAGTGAATATGGGAGTGCAGATATCTCTTGGAGATCCTGATTTCCGTTCTTTTGGATATATACCCAGAAGTGGGATTGCTGGATAATATGGTAATTCTATTTTTAATACTTTGAGAAACCTCTATACTGTTTTCCCTAGTGGATGCACCATTCTACATTCCCATCAACAGTGTACAAGGGTTTCAATTTATCCACATCCTTGCTAGTACTTTTCTTTTGTTTTGTTTGATAATAGTCATCCTGACAGGTGTGAGGTGACGTCTCAGTGTGGTTTTGATTTGCACTTCCCTGATGATTAGGGAAGCTGAGCACCTTTTCAGGTACTATATATATATATGTCTGGTGGCCATTTGTGTGTCTTCTTTGGAGAAATATCTATTAAAGTCCTTTGCCCATTTTAAAACTGGATTATTTGGGTTTTTTTAAAAAACATCTTTATTGAGATATACTTGACATACAATAAATTGCACATATTAGAGTGTACTATTTGCTAAGTTTGTTGTATACATCAGTGAAACCATCACCACAGTCAAGAGCATGAACATATCCTTTGCCCCCAAATTTTCCTCTTGCCCCCTTTTTATTCACTCCTTTCTGCTCCTCTCTGTTCCCACAATCCCCCAGGCAGCCACTGACCTGCTTTCTGTCACCATAGATTAGCTTGTGTTTTCTAGAATTTTATATAAATGGAATCATACGATATGTACTCTTTTTTGCATAAGTTCTTTCATGCAACTCTATTATTTTGAGATTCACTGATGTCATTGTGTGTATCAGTATGAATTCCTTTGTATTGCTGATTAGTGTTCTGTTGTCTGGCACAGTTTGTTTATTCATTCACCGAGACATTTGGGTCATTTCCAGTTTGGGTTGTTACAAATAAAGTTGCTGTAAACATCTGTGTTACAAACGGTATATAATAGCTTTATTACTCTGATCATTCTTGTGGGTTAACATGTAAGACTTAGCATTTGAAGGACAATATCTAGTTTATTTACAACATCTATTTTAACACCATGCACAAATATTTTTTGTAGAAGTTTTTTATGATGTTACAAATCAAGTTTAGAAACCTTTTACAAATAGATCATTTTTGAAAGTCACTGGAGTCATTAACGTATAAGAATGATATTTTTGAAGTGAGGCATGGTAGGGGTGATAGAATCACTCCCATGGCTCCTGGGACACTGAACTCTTGATTCTTCTTACACCTCTCTGAGTTGCTCATTCAACGTTTTATTCATCAAATAATTATTGGATAGCTACTCTGTACCAGACATTGTTCTAGGTAGTTGAGTAGATAGCAGTGAGCAAATCAGACAGAGTCCCTTTTCTCATGGAGCTAACATTCCCATGGAAGGTAGCTCCTCCTTGGAATTATTTATTTTTGCTGGTAATGTTGTTTCTTTTAAAAAAATTTTTAAATTGAAGTATAGTTGATTTACAATGTTGTGTTAGTTTCTAGTGTACAGCAAAGTGATTCAGATATATATATGTGTGTATATATATATATATATATATATATATACATGTATATATACTTTTTCAGATTCTTTTCCATTGTAGGTTATTACAAGATATTGAGTATAGTTGCCTGTGCTATACAGTAGGTCCTTATTGTTTACCTATTTAATATATGGTAGTTTGTATATGTTAATCCCAAACTCCTAATTTATCTCTCCCCAACCCCTCCTTGGAATTTTTTAATGAACTTCTCATACTAAGCACCATCCTTATACCCTTATACATGGTGTCCCCTAGCCTTCTGTTCTTGACCCTCTATCTTTCCTCTGGTTTCCTTGGGCAATCACTTCCTTGTTCATTACTTTAAACTTCCACCTACACGCTTCTCACTACCAAATGTATGTCTCCAGCTCTGATCTCTCTTCTGCTTGACTGATGGGAATGTCCCACAGATCTTTCGAGCTTAATGTATCTAGCATGATCTTGTCACCTTACAGTCCAATCTTCTCTACTCCCCTTCCCCATCCTCCTCCTCTGGTACTAATACCCAAATAACCCGGAAATGGAAGTACTCCAAACCTGGAAGTTGAACTCTCCTTCCCCTACATTTCATGAAACAGCAAGACTTGTGGACTTTACATCCACAAATGAATTCTGTCCTAGCCCCTCTATTTTGTCTGTCCTTCCACAGTTCAAGTCCTAGGCTCCTAATCTATTCTCCCCTTTTGTTATGGGCTAAATTGTGTCCCTGCAAAATTTGTATGTTGAAGTCCTAAGCCCCAGTACCTCAGGATGTGATCTTATTTGGAGATAGGGTCTTTACAGAGGTAATCAAGTTTAAATGAGGTCATTAAGGTGGGCTCTAATCCAATATCATGTCCTTATAAAAAGGTGCCCTTATAAGAAGGGGAGATTTGAACACAGAGACATGTACACAGGGAGAACACCATGTGAAGATAAAGCCAGATATCAGGGTCATGCTTCTACAAACTAAGGAACGCCAAAGATTGCCAGCAAACTACCTGAAGCTGGGCAAGAGGCATATGGAACAGATTCTCCCTCACAGCCCTCAGAAGGAACCAACCCTGCTGATACTTTGATCTTAGACTTCTAGCCTCTGAGACAAAAAATTTCTGTTGACAAGCCACCCAGTTTGTGTTACTTTGTTACCGCAGCCCTAGCAAACTCATACATCCTTCTATTTTGGATCTCTGTCCTACTCACTGTAAACACTGCAGCCGGGAGGAATCAAATCTGAAGACAAATATTCCCATGTCATTGTCCCGCTAAAAGCCGTTCACTAGCTCTTCCTCATCTCCAAAAAGTGGTCCAAACTTCTTCAAGTGGAGTTCAAGGCTATTCATACTCTGACCCCTCCTAGCCCCAACTGCCCCATCTTTCAAGCCCTCTTGCTCCCCCACCTCAGCCTTAAGCATCTGCTTTTCGGGCTCTTCACCACCTACTATTGGTTCCTGCCCCTGGGCCTTTATCCCTGTGGTTCTTTCTGCCTGTAAATTCCTCCGTGTTTTCTTCCGTTGGTTCATTCTTATTCCTTCAGTACTTGGTATTTCCTTTCAGGGGAAAATGCTCCCCTTCCCCGTGCCTGATGCAAACCCCTGTCTTACTATAGTATTGAAATGATCTCGTTAGCAGCCCTACTTTCCCATGAAGAGTGTCATCTGAAGGGTAAGGCATGTGTTAGCTTCATCTCCGTACTGTTGGGACCCCACACAATTCCTGCATGATACCAAGTAGCAATTCATTAAAACTTAATTGAACAGAACTTAAAAAAAAAAACAAAACAACCCAGTAGATATTCCAAAGATAAAGTGGCAAAGGGCCTGAACAAACAAGTATTAAGGTGACTTAAAGCTATGGGAAGGGCTTCCTGGTTGGAGCAGTGGTTAAGAATTTGCCTGCCAATGCAGGGGACTCGAGTTCAAGCCCTGGTCCAGGAAGATCCCACATGCCGTGGTGCACCACAACTACTGAGCCTGCACTCTAAAGCCCACAAGCTACAACTACTGAAGCCTGTGTGCCTAGAGCCCATGCCCTGCCACCAAAGAAGCCACCACAATGAGAAGCCCGCGCACCGCAACTAGGTAAAGCCCGCACGCAGCAACAAAGACCCAGTGCAGCCAAAAATAAATAAGTAACTTAATTAATTAATTTTTTAAAAGCTATGGGAAAATGTTCACCTTACTTAGGAGCAAAGAAACTAAAATGAACATAATCTGAAAAAATCATTTTCAAATATCAAAGTAGCATTAATGAGAAATAATGATACTCAGCACTGAAGATGGAGTAGAATGCAGGTTGGAAGTAGAAAACTACTCAGTTGGAAGGAAATGAACATTTGCTTGACAGGTGAATAAGAAACCTTAAGGAGGATTATGCCCTTGGGCCTAGTAATCCCTCTTCTATGGGAAAAAATGGATAAAACAGGAAAATCTTTCCAGATGAAAGTGATTAGCTCCTGCTCTTTACTGCCTCATCAGTGTTCATGTCCTAGTCTGGCCCTGGGCTAGGCTATGAAGAGAACACCTAGAATGAGAATTAGACCAATGTGACACTCAGCCTTCTCTGTTGGCCAGTGGGTCAGGGAATATATGTGGAGTGTGTGTGTGGGTACTTTCTTTTGTTTTTTTTTTTTAAATTTTATTTAAGTATAGTTGATTTACAGCACTGTATTAATTTCTACTGTAGAGCAAAGTGACTCAGTTATACATATACATATACATATTTTCTTTTCCACATTCTTTTCCGTTATGGTTTATCATAGGATACTGATTATAGTTCCCTGTGCTGTACAGTAGGAAGGGGGGACCTTTCTTTTTATTTATTTATTTATTTAAATTAATGATCTTATTTATTTATTTTTGGCTGCGTTGGGTCCTCGTTGCTGCCCATGGGCTTTCTCTAATTGTGGTGAGTGGGGACTATTCATCATTGCGGAGCGCGGGCTTCTCATTGTGGTGGCCTCTCTTGTTGCGGAGCACGGGCTGTAGGTGCGCAGGCTTCACTAGTTGTGGCTCGTGGGCTCTAGAGCACAGGCTCAGTAGTTGTGGTGCACAGGCTTAGTTGCTCTGCGGCATGTGGGATCTTCCCAGACCAGGGCTCGAACCAGTGTCTCCTGCATTGGCAGGTGGATTCTTAACCACTGCACCACCAGGGAAGCCCAAGACCTTTCTTTTTGATTGTGGGGGGCTCAGTAAGGAAGAACCAAGGAGAGAGGCCCAGGATGCAGCCGCTCATGATGTTGCTACACTGAACCAGCTTCCCTAGTGAGAGCTGGGAGGGGTCCCAAGTACCAGCCTGGCCTCAGGCTGTGGGGGCCGTGGTCGCTCACAAGGGGGTCAGGAAGGTCCAGAGCCAGTTACAATGGAAGCCCTCCTGGAAGGGGGGGAGTTGTCAGACCTGGGTCTTCTCCAAGCCACACTGGGCTCTGAACCCTGGGTATAGCCACACCAGAAGCTTCCAGTTAGGCAGGATTTCCTCCCCTATCAACCTGGTACAATCTCCTGGACCACAGGAGAAGGAAGCAACCAACTTATGGGCACATTCCTCCCCCTGGCAGAGACACCTGGCTTCTGGAAGTGGGCTCTCGGAGTGGGCGGGTGCTGACTTGGGGGCCTTAATCCCCCAGATAAGACCTGCCTCTTCCCATGCACTTCTCATTCATGTTCTCCCCAGATGGGGCCATGGTTGCCTTCGGCACAAGATGCTGACTCCTTCAGACTGTCAGCAGGAGGACAGATCTACTGGACCTCCAGTTCCTCAAGGAGAGAGCTGCTCTTTTCCTGGAGTGTGCTTCCAGAACAAGTCACAGGGGGCTAGCATGCAGTAGACACTCAGTACATGATGCTAAAGAAATATTTCTGGAATGTGGACCCTCCCTCAAACAACCCCTCTTGCATTGTAAGCCATAATTTTGGAGTGAAAGGTGCCCTAGACTGGAAAGTGCTGGGGTGGGGGGGATTATGGCAGGTCTCAGACAATCTCTGGTACTCCCTGCGCTTACACTCCACTGAAGAGATGTTGAGGTTAATTCCACTCCTGGGTATATATCCGAAAAAACCAAAAACACTAATTAGAAATGTACAGGCACCCCAATGTTCATAGCAACATTATTTACAATAGCCAAGATATGGAAACAACCTAAATGCCCATCAACAGATGAATGGATAAAGAAGGTGGGGTACATACATACAATGGAATACTACTCAGCCATAAAAAGAACAACATTTGCAGCAACATGGATGGACTTGGAAGGTGTTATGCTAAGTGAAATAAGTCAGAAAAAGGCAAACAATGTGTGATATCACTTATATGTAGAATTTTAAAAATACAGGAAGCTAGTGAAGATCATAAAAGAGAAGCAGACACAGATATAGAGAACAAACTAGCGATTATCAGTGGGGAGAAGGAAGAGGGGAAGGACAAGATGGGGTAGAGGATTAAGTGGTACAAACCATTAGGTATAAAATAAACTACAAGAGTGTATTGTACAACATGGGGAATGTGGCCACTATCTTATAATAACTATAAATGGAGTATAAAAATTATGAATCACTATATTGTACACCTGTAACTTTTATAATATTGTACATCAACTATACTTCAATAAAAAATAAACAATTTTTAAAAAGAGAGATGCTGAGGTTACTGAGGCATCGTGGGTGAATCCAGAGGAAGAGCTGGGCCAGAGACCTAAGAACCCCTGTCAGCCTCCATCTCCTCGGGCTACCTCCTGAAAGATCTCCCCTCTCTTTGCCTCCATGCTCCTTCTCTGGTTCCTCCTCTCCCTCTGTCTTTCTCTTTCCCTCTC
>NW_006777287.1:925690-948702 GCF_000442215.2 Lipotes vexillifer | reverse complement strand
TCTTTCCCTCTCTCTCCCCCTCCTTCTCTCTCTCTCTCCTCCTCTTTCTTCGTTCCTTCCATACTTTGTCTCTCTCCCTCCCTCTTTTCTCTCCTCCTCCTCCTTTTTTTTTTTCTTTTTTAGAGACAGGGGTCTGGGTGGCAGTTTCTATTTATTTATTTATTCATTTATTTATTTGGCTCTGTTGGGTCTTAGTTGTGGTATGCAGGATCTTTGTTGCCGCGTGCGGGATCTTTAGCTGTGGCATGCGAACCCTTAGTTGCGGCAAGTGGGATCTAGTTCCGTGACAAGGGATGGAGCCCGGGCCCCCTGCATTGGGAGCGCAGAGTCCTAGCCACTGGACCACCAGGGAAGTCCCCCCCTCCTTCTTCTTTACCCTCTTCTCTCTCTCTCCCCCTCCTCCATTCCTTCCATACTTTGTCTCTAGACCCCATTCTTTCTCCTTCTCTATCCCTTCCTTCCTCCCATCCATGCATCCATCCTCCTTCCTTCCCTCCTTCTGGCCTTAGTGAAGGGATGAGCACTCCTTAGGCCCCCTGGATAGCTCAAGTTTGCGTTGTTGTGTGAAAGAGCATGGTCAGGTTGGGAGGACAAAGCTTGAGCTGGGAGATACAGCAGTCTCTGCCTCCTGTTTCCCGACATCCACTTCACTCCCTGTGTTTTAAAACCTCATGCCAGAGTGAGACTTTTTCTGGGAAGAGGAGGTAGTTGGGAGGCTGCCAAGGTAGGTTGAGGGGCCACTGCGGCAGGAGGGTGAGGGTCTTGAGAACCTCTCAGAGAACAGGCAGAGGCTCCCACAGCAACCCTCATCCTTGGAGGGAGCCCTTGAATGGCAGAAGGATGTGTCGGCCTGGCTAACTTGGTCACCTCCCGTGCTCCCTCACCTCCAGAAGCCCTCTCCAGAGCTGAAAAGGGCATGGCATCCCTCTGGAAGCTTGCTGTAGTATCAGGAGCCAGGACAAGGCCTTCCTCCTGGCCTACACCCACAGAGAGCACCCATGGGCCTGCTTTCCAACACAGTCTACCCCATGGAGGGAAAAGGTGGCAACCCAGCACTTATTTGACACCTACTATATGCTGGGCACCATGCCGGCTGCTTTTCTCTAGCCTAATTTCAAATTCACAAGAAGCTTACAGGGGATGCGTGTACCTGCCTCCCCACACCTCTTGCCTTAAGTCTTCATCCCCTCTCACCTGGATTACGATTTTTACTTCCTAAACTGTTCTCTTTGCTTCCAGACTTTTGTTTTGTTTTGTTTGTCTTTATAGATAAAGTTACAGCATTTCAAACTTTATTCGAACACACCAATGGTGACAAAGAGCACCAACAAGTGACAGGCACGGTTGCTAATGTTGTGGTCAAAGGGTGGGAGGGAGCTCAAGAAAGCCTGTCGGTCCCTGCCCCTTCCTCCCCCTACACCTTGCTGTCACTTTTGACATAGGTTAAACACAGGCAAGAAACAAAATCACTTTCAAGAAGGCTAGGCTCCACCTCATTACCAAGAAGACCTTCAGGCTTTGAGGAAAAGCAGAAATTAGAGAGGTCAACCTGCTCCCTGCCCTTGGCCTGCTCCATCCACATACCAGAGTTACCCATGTCCTGGTTGGGACTTGGGACAGAGGAAAAGCCAGGAAGATACTCTCCACCTGGCAGTACTGGGAAGCTGGAGAGACTGTGGGTCAATGACCAGATGAGATGCCCGAACCAACAGGTTCTGGGTGGTTACCAGCTTCTTCTGGGGGAAAAAGTCATTCAAGAAAGAACAGCAACTTGCTTCACACATGGCTGGGGTCAAATACCTTTGCAGAAATCCTAACCAATGACTCATCCATCCTCAGATTCCCGGAGCATTGAAATATTTACAAATTGTCATTGGGTTGCAGTGAGGGGGAAAAACTTGGTGAAAACCTGTCCTCTAAAGGCAGAAAGAGGGAATTCCCTGGTGGTCCAGTGGTTAGGACTCCGCGCTTTCACTGCCAAGGGCACGGGTTCAATCCCTGGTTGGGGAGCTAAGATCCCAGCAAGCCGCGCGGCATGGCCAAAAAAAAAAAAAATTAAATTAAATAATAAATAAAGGCAGAAAGATCATCTGTGTCTGTTTCTCAACAGGTCCCAACACCAGTCCCAAATGCTCGCTTCCAATCTTGCTCCCCCGAGATGCTGTGTGAGCTGGGACCTAGGGCCACTACACACGCTTCCTTTCCCAAGAGAACCCCGCCCCTCTTTGTCTAACTTGGCAAATCCCTGCTCACCATTCACAGCTTGGTTCTAAGGTGACTTCCAGGGAGTAACATTTTCTGGTCCCCTCCTGACCAGTTCTTCCCAGCTTCCCCTGTTCATGCTTCCTGACTGCACTTGGCTGTAATGTCATCTTCCTCCTTCGTCCTCTGACCTCCTTCTTATTCCCCTGACCTCCTTATTCCCCTTTGTATCCCAACTGCCTGAGAGCTCTCCATATACTTGGTGAATGTTTGGCGAGAAGGATAAATGGGAAAACATGTGCTTTGTAAGCTCTGGTCACGTGTCTAAACTCTGCTATCTAAGCTGTGTGAATGAATCAGTATCCAGACTGGTATCACTGGTCTCTAGTGTTTGCAGCTCTCCTCGCCACCTCTTCCTCCTGTTGAACTGGCTGTGCTTGGGAGGTCTGTGGGGTCCCTGGGGGTAGCAGCTGGGTGGGTTCTGGAATCAACCTTCATGTCTGGTCACTGGGAGTCATCCGCTGCTTGGAGACCATTCCTAGCTGGCTTGGGTCAGACCATCTGGTCCCTGGTCTGGAAGTGCAGGAGTGATAGCCTGGTCCAAGCACAAGAGGCACACAGAGGCATGTGAGTGGGGATTCTGGGTGAGATGGGATGCTCATTGAATCCCACTTGGGGCGACTAGAGACTGGGTTTGTGGAGGGTCGCTGAGGTCCCTCCTGGCCCCACGTGGATTGACTCAGCCTAGGGGCTGGATCAAGAGAAGGCCCTCAGGCCAGGGGCCCGGTTCGGATTTGAGGTTATTCTGAATCGTAAAGGAGGGGAGTGTTGATTCCTGGCAGCTCGAGCTGTAGAGACCTGCAAAGGGCGTGGGGAGGTGGCTGCCTCTGTCCTCCACAAGCTGTCCTGCTGTCTTGAAACCCTGGCATTTCCAGGGTTCTGGGCTACAGAGTTGTGACAAAGATTCTCCCCTTGACCAAACTCTGTTCAGGTGCCCCTGAACTTTTCAACTAGCCCTCGACTTTTGGGCTTCTGTGTTCCTCTCTGCATTGTCCAATTTTAGCAAGAATCCTGCTAAGTCAATTTAGCCAGAATTCCCCATTCTCCATATCTGATCACCCTGGATAGCTGATCTGGTTCCTCAGCCTCCACCATTCCCCAGGTGATGTCTGATCACTCGCTGCCCTCAGCAAGAATCCTGTTGGATGGATTTAGCTAGAATTCCACCTTACCCCTGACATTTCCTCTTAGTAATTTTCCACCCACCGATACACTCCGCCCCGCCCCCTCCCGCCCCACTGCTCCTGGTGATAACTTCTCACTTGCCCATTCTGTACTCAGAATTCAACCTGGTTCTATAGTGAGGTCTCTTTTTCCCTCTTGCAATAGTCCTGAATAAAACCTGTTTTTACCACTTTAACTACTGTCCAGCTCTGCTTTGTCTTTGACAATGGCAGGTCTCCACCCCAGAGACCCCAGGCCCCTGACCCTTGTGTCCCACTTCCTCCACCGCAGGAGGGGACTGTGGAGGCCAGGGCTGTGCAGTCCCCATTGCACCCCGGTTCGGTCCTTGACAGCACCTCCTCCTGGGACCACAGAGATCGAGAGACCAGGAACCGCAAGGAGGGGCCCCGAGCCCTTGGGGCAAGTGGCCACCGCTCAAGATTAATCCTCTCCCGCGCTGGGAGGGGCCGGGGCCCCATGTCGGCCTGATCATCCCCTTGGGTCTAAAGGAAGCAGCTAGTTCCGCAAGGGGCTCCTCGAGTTGGGAGCCCTAAAAAGCGAAAGACTGGAGACGGACAGGGGAGGGATGGATGAAAGAAAAGCTGTGCAGAAGCAAAATGGAGGAGGCAGCGGCGAAGGGGAAGAGAACCAAGAGCAGCAGCCCTTTGCAGGCTCACAACGCGAACGGCAGGGGGCGCCAGAGACCGCCCAAGGCCAAGGCCAAGTGCCACTGCGGCAAAGCGCCCGCCTTCTTCTCCGCAGTATGGGGGGCTGGCCTCCTCTTTCAGGTTCCTGGCTGCTCCGCCCCCATCTGCAGCCGCTGCCCTGGTGACTGTCGTGCGCAGCCACGGAGCGGCCTCCGCTCCCCCGGACCAGGGTTCTTAACGTGAAGGAATAACCTTCCTCTCTTCCTCTTCCCCTCCTCCCCGCCACCACACTCTGTCCATCTTCTCTTCCATCTTCTCTATGTTTATCTTCTTTTGTTATATAGATGATGCATTTATAGATAAATGGAGATGTGTGTATGTGTAGATATTTATCCAAGCGTTATTTGTGAAAAGGGAAACATTTGAAATCACAGTTGGGGAATAATAAATTAAGGAAACCAAGGGTGGACAGTCTCTTTTAAAAATACTGTGAAACCTTTAAAACTGTTGTTTATCAGGACCATGTAACATCATGGAAAAATGATTTTCATATAATAGTAAAGTGAAAAATGCAAGATGCATATGAATCACCATGTTAAAATGTTAACTATACACAGAAAGGAGATGACAACCAAAATTCCCCCCCCAAATATGAATAATGGTTTTCTACAGGTACGGTAATGCTTTTCCAGATCTTTCACATTTGTAGAGTATGTATAAATTCATACAAAAAGAAAAGGAAGCCTTGTCTTTTTACAAATAAAGGAAGCAAGCTGCATCCGGCTCTATGGCTGGGCAGGAGGGGGAGCCTGGGCAGGGCTTGAGTTGGGCAGAGGGCTCCTCAGTGACGCCTTGTCAGCTGTCCCCCAGGTCCTTGGATCTACCCCTACCCGTCTCTGCAACCGCTGTTTTCTGCTCCCCTTCCCCTGTGCCCAGGTAGCCCTACCTTAAGATCCCCACCTCCTACACACCCCAAACTCCAAATCTTACTTTGCAGGCTTCTTGAAATAGTCTCCTGTTAACAATTCTCTGCTCAAAATATTTAAGAATTTCTCAATTAATCTAATGAATTGAAGAAATTTATCCATGCCTGGCTTTGGAAGCACTCACTTTTGGCCCTGACTTAGGGTTTCCCACTAACTGCTTCCCCATCCATATATCTATCAAAGGGGGCAGCTTTCCACTGCCCAATTCCTCCTCGCCTTGCTGATGGTGCTCAGCAATCCATGCCCCTGGGCCCTGGGCCCTGAGCCCTGATGGGCATTGCAGAGCACCTGTATGTGTTAACAGAGGCCTTTCTGTAATAGATGGGATTGAAGTAAAAAGACACACCAATAACGTGCCGAGTACACATGGGGGTTAAATACAGTCGTCCTTGGATAACTTCAGGGGATTGGTTCCAGGACCTCCATGGATACCAAAATCCTCAGATGCTCAAGTCCCTTGTATAAAATTGCTTAGTGTTTGCATGTAACCTACACATATTCTCCCACATACTTTAAATCATGTCTAGGTATTACTTATAATACCTAATACAATGTAAATGCTATGTAAATAGTTGCTAGAGTGGCAAATTCAAGTTTTGATTTTTGGAACTTTCTGGAATATTTTGCCAAATATATATATATATATATATATATATATATATATATATATATATATATAATTTTGACAAATATATATATATATATATATATATATATATATATATATATATATATATATATATATGGCCACACCCCACAGCATGCAGGATGTTCGTTCCCTGACCAGGCATCAAACCCGTGCCTTCTGCAGTGGAAGCACAGAGTCCTAACCACTGGACCGCCAGGGAAGTCCCTTGAGCATTTTCAATCTTTGGGAGAACCCACAGATATGGACAGCCAACTATACACCTTTGTGGAATACAACACAGTATACATTAAATGGCCACCGGTATGTTAAAATATCAGCAAACTGACAAGCAAGGTTTTAAAATACACATTGAATTTTCAAAGCGTACAATACACATTATACTCATTTTCTGGCACTGCCCAGGCTATAGCCCCTAAAAGTAAATTCCATTTGAGTATATCAGGCCTAGGATGGCAGGTGAGGAATTCGAATTCAGTCCTGACCCAGTGCTCCCCACGCCGGTGCAGGAAGACAAACTTAGCATCTCCTGTCCAAATATGAAGGGGTGCTCAGTCTTCACCCTTCTAAACCACTGGGTCAGGCAAAGAGGGGTCTCGTGCTGTGCCCGGGACCTACAGCTCTGGCTGCAGTGGGGCTGAGCCAGACCTCTTGACTGAGCTTCTGGAAGAGTCGCCTTTTTCCCCAAAGCACACTTGCCTCCTGGTCCTGCGCTTCCTGGGGGATGGGGCGGAAGCAGCAGCAAAATAAACTGGGGGAGTGGCGGTGAGAAACAGAAGCCGTTCCTATTTGATTGCCCTCACTCCCCTTCTCCCTAGTCAGATCCTCTCCTGTGTTCTCTGCACCTGACACGTCCTTCTCTTCCAACTTGTCACTGTGACTGGAATAAATGGAGGGATGAGTCAGGACCTGGCAGTGCCGGAGAAGCTGGAAGGGAGGGGCTGGCTCTCCGGCGCAAACAGTTCCTGTTACAAATTCGACCCCTGACTTCAACTGCTAGACAAGTGGCGGGGAGGAGGAGACCGAGTGGTCAAGAATCAACATCGGTCATTTTTTCTCCTCCCCTCAGCTTTCTTTGGCTGATATTTTTGCCCTCTGTCCCAGGCTGACCTGACACTCAGTTCCAATGTCCCAGCCCCACCAGGACCTCTGTCCCCACCCTATCCACTGCATGCCAAATTCTGATCCAGAATATTATTAGGATGTGAAACATGTATCTCAGAATCTAGAACACATGGCATTTCTCTAATTGTTAAAGTTAAGATGGAAATGGCATTTTTGAGGCCTATCTGTTTAAGAGAAGGAATCTAATATACATCTGATCATTGTTATGTCCTTTACCATCCCAGTTTCTTATCATTTTTAATATAATGTAGGGTTTATGGTTCATACAGTTATCAATATACTATATAATACATTTATATAATAATCATATTTTGACATTTGGTTTTATAACTGGATTTAGAATTTTATAAACCATGATTATGTCTAACCTGCTTCAGGCCTCATTGCCAGGCTCTGCCAGGACGAGCACTCTTCAGTAGAAAGATGATTTTGCAAGCCACATAAATAAATTTTCTTGTAGCCACTTTATAAAAAGTAAAAAGAAACGAGTGAAATTAATTTTAAGAATACATTTCATCTAACCCAATATATCCTAAATTATATCATTTCAACACGTAAACAATTTGAAGTTATTAATGAGATATGGTACATTCTTTTTTCATACTAAAATCATTGAAATCCCGCATGTATTTTACATTTCTCAATTTCTGTGACTAGTGGCTACTGTATAAGACCGTGAAAGTCTATGAATTCCCCATTCTTTCGTAGGCAGGATGAGGAATCTTGCATTAATGTAATAGGAAGATGAAGCACTGGCATATCATTTTCAATTGTGTCATCTTGGAGAATAAGTATGTCTAGTCATAGAGTCAAAATAGTCGCAATTTTTCTTTCATACAGTGTTTTGAAACAAAAAGAATAGCCGCTGTATATGAACTATGTCGACTATATCTAATTGTCGTATTACTCATCTTAATAACAATGACCACTTATTAAGCATTCACCTCATGCCAGCTTATGTGTGTTTTATGGGCCTTCTAGAAGCACACTGTTAAGAACATGTGGCTCTGGAGACAGACTGCCTGTGGATTAATTTTTTTTATTGAAGTGTAGTTGATTTACAATGTTGTGTTAGTTTTGAGTGTACAGCAAAGTGATTCAGTTATATATATATATATTCTTTTGCAGATTCTTTTCAGATTCTTTTAGGTCATTACAAAATTTTGAGTATAGTTCCCTGTGCTATACAGTAGATCCTTGTTGATTTTCTATTTTATATATAGTAGTGTTTCTGTGTTAATCCCAAACTCCTAATTTTTCCCTCCCCCCTTTCCCCTTTGGTAACCATTAGTTTGTTTTCTATGTCTGTGGGTCTGTTTCTGTTTTGTAAATAAGTTCATTTGTATCTCTTTTTTTTTCAGGTTCCACATATAAGCTATATCATGTGATATTTGTCTTTCTCTCTCTGACTTAGTTCACTTAGTATGATAATCTCTAGATCCATCCATGTTGGTACAAATGGCATTATTTCATTCTTTTTTATGGCTGAGTAATATTCCATTGTATATATGTGCCACATCTTCTTTATTCATCTGTCACTGTGGATTAATTTCGATTCGATCATTTACTTGTGTAACTTTGAATAAGGACATAGACCACTCTAATTCCGTTTTCTCACTTGTAATATGGGGACAATAATAATGCCCACTGCATGGTCGTTGTGAGGATTAAATGAGGTAATCCTTATCAAGCCCTCACCCCATTGCCTCACTCAGGCAGCCCTTCAATGCATGTTCACCTGCTACTATTACTATCCTACTCAGTCCTTATGACAACCACGTCAGGTAGATATTATTACTTCTATTTGAGACGTGAGGAAACTAGGATTAGGTAGCTTTTCCAAGGTTATAGAGGCTGTTAGACAATGAAATTGGTTTTAAAAACCTCTGTTACCTTGACCCAGAATCCAGGGTTTTAACTCCCATGCTACACCCTCATCTCAATTCTCCTCATGAGCTACATAACTAAGGAATTAGTTACATATCATTTGGGATCCATTCAATAGAGGCTTCTTACAAGGTTTTAATATAAAAACTGAAGATAAATACGTAATTGCAGAACTTTCGGTGACCAAATGACTCCAGAAATTAAATAGAACAATTTTAAGTAATTTTTATTGGCAGGACTTTTGAAACATTTTTTAAAAAATGTGAATGGCTGTATAACTTTTTCTGCTCATTCATAAATTGATGTCGATTGATTATAAATAGAATAAACAGAACAGCATAAAGCATTTTTAAAAGGCATCTGGGGCTTCCCTGGTTGAGAGTCCGCCTGCCGATGCAGGGGACACCGGTTCGTGCCCCGGTCCGGGAAGATTCCACATGCCGCGGAGCGGCTGGGCCCGTGAGCCATGGCTGCTGGGCCTGCGCCTCCGGAGCCTGTGCTCCGCAACGGGAGAGGCCACAGCAGTGAGAGGCCCGCGTACTGCAAAAACAAAAAACAAAAATCCAAAAACAAAAAAGGCATCTGTATTCTCATTACCCTGATAAAAATCACCAGACTTTGTAGACTGACAACAGAGAAATAGACCAAGAGAGAGGGTACATATAGGGATGGAAGTGAAGAGATTTTGTGTGTGTGTGTAGATATTTAAATATCTGGACCAGAGGATTCTGGAAACTGCCTTCCTGTGTGTCGTGGTCGGCCCTTCTCTGACTTGACCAGGTTTGGAGTTCGATTAAGTGACAGGGGATGCTCAGAGCTATGGGATGAGCCTGGGGTGGGCAGCCCATGGGAAGAGGGGGCAAGGCTGGAAGATGCACTGCAGAGGCCATTGGGAGGGACTGGGCTAGTCTTGGTCTGGCTGGGGAGCAAGTGGCACCTGAGATCCCCACATGCACTTGCTGTCTGGGGACATCAGGTCCCTGTGAAGTGACCTGTGTTTCATGTGTTTGCATTCCGAGTTCCTGGCAGGCAGCCCTTGGTTCAATCTGTCTCTCTCCCCTCCCCACTATAAGCTATTGGCTAGTCCTTGAGGGATCCTGGTTTTCAGATCCATGGTGCTATACACCTTCTGTGGCTTTTCTACCCCGGCCCACACTTTTGCCATTTTCTTAGTCCTCTTGAAGTACCCAGTTTGAGGGTGCCATCTGTGTTCTGCCAGGACCCTGACTGGCAGGATAGAAATATCCTGAAAGTATTTTTCTTATTCACATTCCCTTTGCATGTGCATATCTATTTTAGTATATTGTGTTGTCATGATGTAACTCTTTTTTCAGGTTCTACATTTTCTACTGCACTATTTAACATATGTGTCCTGAAAGTGTGCCCTGTGTCAATGACGTGTACTGTCCCAAGGTGCTCTGGAGAATACCATCCTCATGGCCTTAGCCTTGGAGGAAGTACCCAAGTCCTGCATGTGAGAGCAGCTGGCATGAGTAAAGGGCCTTTTGCTGGGACATCTCATAGGAGTTTCTGTTTCCCCCAGTCCTGTGGAGTTCCTGCAATCAAACCCCACTGGCCTTCAAAGCCAGATTCTCTGGGGGCTCCTATTCCGTTTGCTGGACCCCCAGGCTGGGAAGCCTGATGTGGGGCTCAGGACTTTCACTCCTGTGGGAGAACTTCTGTGGTATAATTATTTTCCAGTTTGGGGGTAGCCCACCCAGTGGGTATGGGATTTGATTGTACCCTCCTACTGTCTCGTTGTGGCTTCTTCTTTGTCTATGGATGTCAGGTATCTTTTTTGGTAGGTTCCAGCATTTTTTTTGTCGATGGTTGTTCAGCAGTTAGCTGTGATTTTGGTGTTTTCGTAAGAAGGAGTGAGCTCACATCCTTCTACTCCGACATCTTAAGACAGTGTATCAGGACATCTCATAGGAGAACCACAAGATTATGGTCTCTTGGGAATTCCCTGGTGGTCCAGTGGTTAAGACCCCTCGCTTCCACTGCAGGGAGTGCTGGTTTAATGCCTAGTTGGGGAACTAAGATCTCACATGTCATGTGGCATGGCCAAAAAAAAAAAAAAAAAAGATTATGGCCTCTTGTGTTCAGACTAGCTTTGAGAATTTCAGCATGTAAATGAGGTGACGTCATCGGCTTCCATGTTTTAATTGGCATCTCTATACCAGCCATCACAAGATTTATATTTTCAGCCCATTCCTTTTTTTCTCAGCTTCAGTCTCCTTGATATTGTTATTTAAATATTTTGCTGCTTTTACAGCAACATTAACCTCATCTAGCTACTAGGATGTAAGGCCCAGAGGGCAGGGTCTTTGTTTTGTTTGTTGTTTTATTCCTGTACAGTCAACACTTACGGTAGTCACTCAATAAAAATTTGAGGAATTTTGAAAAAATAAATATATTGTTCTTTTTAGCTAAACAGTATTAGAGTATGTTGCTATAACATAATTTACTTAAACAAAACTGTATATACAGGGTTTTCCATACTTAGGGGTCTATTGCGAATAACATTTTCATTAAATTTTATGCCCATAGTTTTTAGTGATATTGAGTAATTCTTTTTTTCTTTTTTTTGGCTGCATTGGGTCTTCATTGCTGCACGTGGGCTTTCTCTAGTTGCAGTGAGTGGGGGCTACTCTTCGTTGCAGGGCCATTGAGGTAGCTTCTCTTGTTGTGGAGCACGGGCTGTAGGCACACGGGCTTCAGTAGTTGCAGCATGTGGGCTCAGTAGTTGTGGCGCACAGGCTTAGTTGCTCCTCAGCATGTGGGATCTTCCTGGATCAGGGATAGAACCCTGCATTGGCAGGTAGATTCTTAACCACTGCACCACCAGGGAAGTCCTGATATTGAGTAATTCTTAAAAGAAAAATTCTGAGACATGGAGCTAACATGCTAAAGGCTATGAATATTGGTATGGTAAATGATAAGTACTGTCAAATTGTTCCCCAATAGGAACTTTAAAAGCATCATAGCAATGCTAGACTAAAACACAAGTGATTTTTAAAATATGTTTTAAAAATATTCTCATGAATATAATCAGCATACAACCTTCTTTGCTTCCTTTTCTTTGTCTTTTTTTCTAGAAGGCTGGCTTGTCATGCATTTGGAATGTCAGAGTAAATGTCCAACTACTTTGGAACCAAACAATAAACTAAAGACAAAACATTGCAGTTGAATATTTATTCTTAGATGTCTAAAAGGCATAATAAGATCTTTGCAAAATAAATTTCAGACAGTTCATTCTTGAACGTATAGATAACTTGCATCTTAGAAATTTGAGAAAGTTCATTAATATAACTGTGAAACTTATGGGTGGCAGGGAACAATTGCAAAAATGTGCAGCCTCTTGTTACAAACTGCAACTGTACTGGCAGTTTGTACTGTATGAGTACCCAGAAGAGAACTCCAGTATGTCTTCCTTACAGACTGACTAGATAAGCTGGTAGATTCTGACATTGAAAGGTATGTACAATATATTGATAAGGAAAACAAAACAAAAAAGTTCCAATACCCAAGGCCACTGGCCAATATTAGCATCACAAAAAGAGGCACAATGCAACATCATGTGTGTATGAATAGATGCAGTTAAAAATGCACAGCATCTCCGATAAAATATTCTTATCAAAATATCACACTGGAATCTGATCTAGCCTTTAATAACTGTTTACAGGAAATTCAGAGGATAGAGGTATATATTGTAGGACACAATGGAGATACAGTGAGCTAAATCCACAATGTGAAATTCTAGGACAAGTGACAAGGATGCTTTGAAAAGTAAAATATAAGAATAAAAAAGAGGGAGGGGAAGTGATATTGATGAAAAGATACTTAAGAGTCATATCAACCAAATGCTATGGGGACTACGTTAGATTCTCATTTGAATAATCCAGTTGCAAATAAGAGACTTACGAGGCAATCAGAGAAATTTGAACATTGATAATATTAAGGGATTTTGGTAAATTTTAAAATATTTAACCACAATAATGGTATTGTGGTTATGTTATTAAAAGAGAGTTTTTATGCTTTAAAGACACATAATATAGTATCTATCTATAAAATGATACCGTGTCTGGGACTTACTCTTGAATATTCCATTGGGGGAGTTGAATTACAGACAAAACAAATTTAGTTGTATGTTGATAATTGCTGAAGCTGGGTGATAGAAACATGATGGCCATTTTACTAGTATTTTTCTTTTATATTGGATTGAAAATCTCTATAATAAAAATATTTATTATTTATTATTAATATTTATTTATTAATAAAATAACAAACATGTTTAAAAGTAGGTTTGAAGATAATGTATAATAGCTGATTCACTTTGTTGTACAGCAGAAACTAACACAACATTGTAAAGCAATTATAGTCCAATAAAGACTTAAAAAAATAATGCATAATACTAGACATTTTTGGAAAATATTGGGTGTTTTGGCAAAACTGTAGGCTGGGAAGATATGTGCAAATAACATAACAGTGATAGAGTCTGGAAGGTTGCTTTATATGAATGGTCTTTCCTGTATTTTAATTGTTTGCAATGATTGGATATTAATTTTTATCATTAGAAATATCAAAAGAAGTAAATTAAGATATATTCCCAAGGATATTTACTGCAAACCTTTGAAATGGTAAAGAGGGGGAAAATTCAATAAGGGAACTCCAATAGCAAAATAGGCAAGGAACGTGATAGGCAGTTCACAAGCGAGATGCTAAGAAACATATGAAGAGATGTTTGAACTTATTAATATTTACAGAAATGCAAGTTAAAATAACTCTGATATATTATTTCTACCCACGAGATTATCATACACTGGAGAGCTAGGTCATGCCAAGTTTTGGCAGGAATGAGAGAGGACAGAGGAACCGCATGCCCAGTGGGTGACAGCAACCCTTTGAGTGCCATCTGGCACTCCTTATTTAAGTATAAGTTAATCCAATGACTCAGAAATCTGAATCCTAGGCAAATATCCCTGAGCAAATCTTGTCCTCACAGTGAATATAGATGAGGACCTCTATTTGTTTGGAGGCAGCCTGAGTGTCTGACACCAGTGGACAAACACTGTGAAAGACTAGGTAGTATGGATGGATCTTGAAAACACACGCTTCACAAAACAGAAAGAATCCAACAAACTGTATGACCAACACCATTTGCATTAATCTTTTAATTAATAAACTTTTGTTTTGCAGTTTTACGTTTGTAGAAAATTGATCAGATCATACAGAGTTCCCATATACCCTGTCTCTCCATTGCTGACGGTTTCCCCTGTCGACAAAAATTCAATTAACAGCTAAGTTAGAAAGAAAAAAGTGGGAATTTTATTCAAGCCAAACTGAAGATTATAACCGGTGAAGCAGATTCTCAGAAAGCTCTGAGGACTGTTCTGCCTGTTAGAAGTTGAAGGCATAGTCATACACATTTTTGAGACAAAGGATTGTACCTCAAAATGAGATATTAATATTTTAAGTTCAACAAGGTTACATAGTCCAAGTAAGCACGTACAAAGCGAGCAGCAAGTCACCATGACCCCTTATAGAGTCGGGAAAGAATGCTATTCTTTTTCTTATTTTTTTTGCGGTACGCGGGCCTCTCACTGTTGTGGTCTCTCCCGTTGCGGAGCACAGGCTCCGGACGCTCAGGCTCTGCGGCCATGACTCACGGGCCCAGCCGCTCCGCGGCATGTGGGATCTTCCCGGACCGGGGCACAAATCCGTGTGCTCTGCATCGGCAGGCGGACGCGCAACCACTGCGCCACCAGGGAAGCCCAAATGCTATTCTTTTAAGAAGTTACATTGCTAGCTTCAGAAGAAAGGGAAAAAAATGGATCTTGACCGTCAAGCAGGCACTCCCATCTTTTTAGGTGCTCTGGTTAATGTGTAACGCAGATGTACACTGCACATTAGGGAGGGAGGGAGGAGGCCCAAACAACACACAGAGGGAATTTGATGTTTAAGTTTTCTTGTCCTGCCTTTAAAATATCAATTTAATTTCATCACCCCTGTTATTAACATTTTGCATTAGCGTGTTACATTTGTTACAATTCATGAGCTAAGGCTGATACATTATTAACTAAAGTTCCATGGTTTACTTTAGGGTTTACCCTTTGTTTTGTGAAGTTCTATGGATTTGGACAAATGTATAATAACGTATCCAGCATTACAGTAACATACAGAATAGTTTCACAGCCCTAAAAATCAATCCCCTGTGCTCCACCTATTCATCCTTCTGCCACCACATCAAACTCTGGCAACCACTGATCTTTTTACTATCTCTATAATTTTTAACATTTTTTATTGTGATAAAAAACCATAAAATTTACCATCTTAACCATTTTCAGTGTACAGCTCAGTAGCGTCAAGTACATTCACATTGTTGTACAACAGATCTCAAGAACTTTTTCATCTTGCAAATTTGAAACTCTGTACCCATTAAACAGCAACTTCCTATTTCCCCCTCCCCCAGCCTCTGGTTAACCACATTTCTACTTTCTGTTTCTAGGAATTTGACTAGTTAAGATACCTCATAAAAATGGAATCAGGCAGTATTTGCCTTTGCACATTTTGTTGATCCATTCATCCACCAGTGGACATGTGGATTGCTTCTACTGCTTAGCTGTTGTGAATAGTGCTGCTCTGAACACGGGTGTACATGCCTTTATTGTTTTGCCTTTTCCATAATGTTGTAATCATACAGTATGTAGCCTTTTCAGACTGGCTTCTTCCACTAAGCAATATGCATTTAAGGTTCCTCCATGTCTTTTCATGGCTTGATAGCTCGTTTCCTTTTATTGCTGAATAATATTCTATTGTGTGAATGTACCATAGTTTATTTATCCATTCACCTTTTGAAGGACATCTTGGTTGCTTCCAGTTTTCAGCAATTATGAATAAAGTTATTGTAAACATCCCTGTCTAAGTTTCAGTGTGGACATAAGTTTTCAGCTCATTTGGGTTAATATTAATACCTAGGAGCACAATTCCTGGGCCATATGGTAGCACTATATTTAGGTTTGCAAGAAACTGCCAAATTCTTCCAATGTGGCTGTACCATTTTGCATTCCCACCAGCAAATGAGAGTTCCTGTTGCTCCATAACCTCAGCATTTGGTATTGTCAGTATTTTGGATGTTAGTCTTTCTGATAGGTATGTAATTGTATCCCACTATTGCTTTAACTTGTAATTCCCTATGATGTTGAGCATCTTTTCATATGTGTATTTGCCATCTGTATGTCTTCTTTGGTGATTAATATTCTGTGGAGGAATCAGTGATGGGAATATGTAGGGGGTGTGTGTCAGTGATTAGTAGACTTTAGACTTCACTGTGCAAGAATCTATGCAGCTATTTGCTGTCTGTTGGGTCAGAGGTAGGAGTCCTTGGATATCAGATTTTAGGTGGCTACTGGGTCAATGATTTTGGAACTGTTGATGTCAGGGGTTGGGGGGTCTGTAAGGGGTAGGAAAATGGAGTTCTCTTAAAGCAACTGAGGGCCTGTAAGAGTTGTTGATTGAGGGAAATGTGTAGGTGAATGATTGGGAGGCCTACGGAACTCAGTGATTGTGGTTGTCTGCAAGGTAGTGATTAGGGGGTGGCGTCTGGGATGTGGATGCTCTGGGGATCCATGGTTAGGGCCTATATGCCTAGTGACTGCAATGTGACTTATACTCTCTATGATCTGTGTGGAGCCTTAGTCTTATGAAATTCACACCTCTTAGTGATTCATTGTCGGTAATTAAGGGGTTTGAGGGTCAAGCAAGTGGGTTTCCTGGGGGACATAGATGGAGGCAATTCTGGATCAGTATTTTTTAATCAACAACAGTTTCTGGTATTGCTAAGCATGTGATGCAGTGATTAGGAGCCTTTGGAATTCAGCAGATGGAACATTTTTGGTGGTTATTTTTATTGGGTGTATAGTGAGTCAGTGATTCACAGCTCAACAATGTCAATGATTACATCCCTAGGATTTAGTTATTGAGAAATAGAATGTGTAACCCCTCGTAGGGCCCAGGGCAAGCTGCCCCAAGATATGCCTCAATGACATACTGATTACTCTGAATTAAAGTTACTTGAGAAATGGCTGATGCAAAAGGGATACTCTGACCCTCCTTTTAGTTTCCCTGAAAGCAGGAAATAAATCTCCCATGTGAAAGGTACACTCCCTGCATCTGGAGGTAGAAAAACCCCCTTATCACCAGAGACAGGGAATTTGGGCCAAGAAATCTATACAAACAAACCTCGTTACCTCTTTAGTTTACTACCCCAAGACCAGACTCTATTTAGATTCCTTACTAATTAAGCACCCCAAACCTAACTTTCTTTGTCTTATCAATTCATCCCAGAAATTCCTCAGAGAAATTTGTTTATTTGTCTAAAAAGTGTAAAAGCTGCCTATTTCAGCCACTTCTTAGGTCCTATTTCTATAAGACCTCTGAGTATGTGAATTAAAAGTTGTTTCCTTTTCTCCTGTTAATCTGTCCTATGTCCATTTTATTATTAGTCCAGTCACAAAAACTCAAGAGGAATAGGGGGAGAATTTCCCCCTCCCCGACACCCCCAAACATCTAGAACAATTTCTCTGCTGTGGGGGACCATACTGTGCATTGTAGGTGTTTAGCAGAATCCCTGGCCTCCTCACCCATTAGATGCCAACAGCGCCATCACTCTCTCATTGTAAAAACCAAAAAGTATTGCCAGACATTTGCCGAATGGCCCTTGGTGGTGTTGGGGGAAGCAAAATTGCCCCTGTTGAGAGTCACTGGTCTAGAAATAAGGTCAAAGAATGGCACTGCATATAAACGATTAAACTCGCCTAATAATGATAGAGAATCTCAGATTGGATAGACGAACAACATACAGCTATGTCCAATTTAGAGCGAAGACACTTAATATGAAATGGAAAGCTTGAAAATTTAAAAAATGGGGGACTTCTCTGGTGGCGCGGTGGTTAAGAATCCGCCTGCCAATGCAGGGGACACGGGTTCGAGCCCTGGTCCGGGAAGATCCCACATGCTGCGGAGCAACTGGGCCCGTGCGCCACAACTACTGAGCCTGCGCTCTAGAGCCTGCGAGCCACTACTACTGAGCCCACATGCCAGAACTACTGAAGCCCGCACGCCTAGAGCCCATACTCCACAACAAGAGAAGCCACCGCAATGAGAAGCCCGCACACCGCAAGGAAGAGTAGCCCACACTCACCACAATTGGAGAAAGCTCGCGTGCAGCAATGAAGACCCAAAGCAGCCTAAAATAAATAAATAAATAAATTTCTAAAAAAAGAAAAAATGGAAGAAGGTTGTTTGTTTGTTTGTTTTGTAAGCACACTGGGTCTGGTTATACAGTTCACTGTTGCCCTGCACATCCCAATTTGGGGAGGTGACTGGATTTCTAGAGGTTAAAGGTCATGGGAATTCAGTTCTGAACTGCAGAGGAAGCTAACGGTGGGGCATAGTTGATTCAGAATGAATGTGTGGTTGATGGGAAAGAGTGGAGTCTTTTAGCAGATGTTTTGAGGATGTCTGTGAAGAGACAAGCATCCCTGCCCCAGGGAGGTTTTGGGCTGGTGGCAGGTAGCCTGCTTTCTTCTATTATTTTTGCTTATATAAAACTTAAGGCAGACATTTGCTTCTGGCAGGATGGAGTAAGGAGGTTGACAAATTTCCCCCAAAAGCAACTCTAAAAGCTGGGGGGGAAATGGTCAAAATAACCATTTCAGTACTCTAGAATTCTACCAAACGCATTCTGTAAATTGTTTTATGCATCAAAACTGCTCAGCACAGTGCAGTTTGGGTGTTTTTTTCCATTGTGGCTCCCTCCTCTGGGCACTGTTGGTGCAGTAGTTCAACCAGGGCAGGGCAGCCCAGGAAAAGAGCAAGCTTCATTGCAGCTGCTGGAGATGGCTAACAGGATTTGGAGCATGGTCAGTTTAAGTGGCTATCTCAGCAGCAAGCAAACCTAGGGGGCCAGCAGAGCCATTAGCAGGACCTGACAGCCTGTCTGGGGCAAGTAATGGACTGGTCTGCTGGGAATTTAACAAGATCTGGTTGATGAGACATCTACAGGGGGCTTGACAAACTATCTTAGGCAGACTGGAGCCTTTGCACGTGTGCAGCAGAGATCAGAAAAGACCCAAACCCTATCCACTTATCTCTAGGTTACTGAGCCTATGTATGCACAGAGGAGACATGAGCAAGCCCAGAGAGAAATAAAAGCCAGGGCAGACTAGTAAAAGGCCTGATATTTGAATGTACGCTCTGTCAGCAAAGCAAGTCAAACATGGCTTGACATGTTTTTGCACAACCTCTGATCAATCTTTTGCTGAATACTGAGCTGTACAGACATGGGGGGGGTGACCCCTAGAAAAACAGTCTTAATTATTAAAAAAAATCTGAGCAGAGACATCCGTGGCTGCACAACTGCAGGGAAGACAGACTTTACAGATTTAGCTCAGCTATAAAAAGTGGACAAAATGCATGGACCAGCTATTTGAGGGCTCTGAAAATAGAGGCAGGAGGACTGGGGAGAAGACCAGAATCTGAGGTACCGCTGAAACGGTGGTGAGTTTACCATTTTTCTTCTTCCAGTATTCTCCAGCCTGAATAAATGCAGGTTGAAACCGGAAGTGGGCACTGCACAGCAGAGAGAGATGCAGGAGAAGTCCCTTAGTTTTGGCTTGAGCCTAATTCTCAGAGTGTGGAAATCCCCCACTATTTTTATTTTCATTTTATTTTCTCTGGTCTCCTGTGTCCAAGCCCCTAAGCAATTTCACAGTGGCATCAGCAGTGGCCAAAGACCTCTGAAGAGCCAAAACCGAGGGAGGGGAGCCTTTCTCTCCAGTAGGTGGAGCTGTGGTCCCAGGAGGGTGGGGCCTCCCTCCCTCCCTAGAGGAAAGAACTGGGTAAAGCGACCCCCCCAAAATAATTTAGGAACTCCAGGGGTCAGTAAACTTTTCCTGGAAAGAGCCAGGCAGTAAATATTCTAGACTTTGTATACCACACAGTCTCTGTCACAACTACCCAACTCTGCCATTATAGCAGGAAAGCAACCAATGCATGAACAAACGAGTGTGGCTGGTTTGAATAAAACTTTATTTACAAAAACAGGCAGTTGGTGGGTTTTAGATCATGGGCTGTAGTTTGCTGGCCTCTGCCACAGAGGAAGGAAAACTTATGTGCACAAAAACCTGTCTGTCCACGAATGTTTATAGCAGCTCTGTTCATATTGCCCCAAACTGGAAACAGCCCAAATGTCCTTCAATGAGTGAATGTATAAACAAACTGTGATACATTCATACAAGGGAATATACAAACTATGCTGAGTATTGCTACTCAGGAATAAAAAAGAATGGACCATTGATACATGTATCAACATGAATGATTCTCCAAGTATTACACTGAGTGAAAGAAGCCAGACTCAAAGATTACATACTATAACCTGAGCAAATTTTCCTGGTGATTCCATTTATATGGCATTTTGGTAAAAACATAACTATAGGGACAGAGAACAGATCAGTGGTTGCCAGCAGTTGGGATGAGGGGGAGGTTTGATTATAAAGGAACAGCATGAGGGAGTTTTTTGGGTCTTGAAACTGTTCTGTATACCGATTTCAGTGGTGGTTACATGAATCGATATATATGTTAAAACCCACTGAACTATACACTAAAACAAACCATTTATGCAAATTTTAAATTAATATTCTTCCATGTGGAAATAAAAATAGATTCCAGAAAGACTAAAGTGCTGACTATAAAAATGTTAGAAGATAATATAGAACATTATTAAATAATCTCAAATCTTAGATATAAAATACATATACCATAAAGGGAATATTGACAAATATTGCCACACTTAAGTTTAAAATTCCTGCACAATAAAAGATCATAAATAACACTGAAAGATAAGCAACTAAAGAATATTGAAGATTAATATCCAGAATAAAGAATTCCAGCCAATCAATAGGAAAAAATTTTTGAAAACCCAATAGAAAAATGGGTAAGTTATATGAATAGGCAATTTATAGAAAAAGACACACAAATGTTCAATAAGCTTAGGAAATTTATGCTCAACCTTAGAGAGATGCAAGAGTATTTAGAGACATGCAAATTTAAACAAATATAACTTTCGGTTTTGCTTGATCTAAAGGTTGATAGTATCCAACAATGAAGACAGAGTGTGTAATTGGCAGGGTCATCCACTCATAAACATAAACTGGTTCTGGTTTTTTGGAGGATAATTTGGAAGTTTTATTAAAATTAATACTGCCCCTTTGTCCTAGGAATTCTATTCCCAGAGACTCATTCTCCTAATAAAATATCCACATGTATACTCATAGAATTATGTACCAGGGAATTTGCTGAGTGTTCCAGTGAAAAGTGGAAGTTCACTGATAGCTTGAGATAAATATGTCTTAGAGAGATTTCCACATCATACCAATTGGAAGTCTCTTTAAGCCATATTTATTTCAAGCTACATTTTTAATGGAAAAGCAATTTGCAGAAAAATAAGAATATTCCTATAAAAGGAAAAGCACAACTGAACTATATATTTTTCTATGTACAATGTATATGTAAATGCATAGAAAATAGTCTGGAGGGATATCCAGTAAACTGATCCATGGCAGTGACCTCTGGCATGGATTCTAGGATTGGAGTAGGTGGTCAAGTGTAGGAGAGTCATTCCTGATTGGAGCAGGTCAGAAAGCTGCAGGAGAGATTTCTTCAAACAGATGGAATGAATAACCTACTTTTATTATTTGAAAGAATGGACTCTAGCCAGACTATCTGGATTTGAATCTCACTGCCACCACTTACTTGCCTGTGCTTTGGGGTGATGTGAGATAATAGAAAATATGTGTTGGTCTCTGCCCCCACTTCCTGGCACAGGGCTCCTGAAACCCTTGTAATTTCCTGGGTGATAGGAAGGTCTTTTGTTCTAATGAGGTGACTCTAGGTGGGCTCCTGGATAGGGACTGGTCACCAGAAAGACCAAACCATAATTAAAAGCTTGGAATTTTCAGCCCTAATCCCCCATTCTCATGAAAAAAGAGAAGGGCCGGAAATGGAGTTAATGATTGATCATGTCTATGTGATAAAGCCGCCATAAAATCCCAATAGTATGGGGTTCAGAGAACTTCTTGGTTGGTGAACACATGGAGATCTGGGGAGAGTGATGGGCCCTGAGAGGGCATGGAAGCTCTGTGACCTTCCCACATACCTTGTCCTACACATCTCTTCCAAATGCACATACAAAAGATGTTCATTTGTATCCTTTTATAATCAATTAGTAAACAGTAAATAAACTGTTTCTCTGAGTTCTGTGAGTCACTCTAGCAAATTAATCAAATTCAAGGAGGTGGTTATGGGAATCTGTGATTTATAGCAGATGGGCCAGAAGCACGTGTGACAACATGAGGATTTTGACTGGCATCTAAAGTGGGGCAGGGGGTGGGGGCAGTCTTGTGGGACTGAGCCCTTAACCTGTGGGATCCGACACTACCTTCAGGTAGATAGTATTAGAATTGGGTTAAATTGTAGAACACCCAGCTGGTGTCACAGAGGATTGTTTTGCAGGGGGAAAACCTCCACACATTTGGTGACCAGAGGTGTCAGAAGTGAAGTGCTCTGTGTGAGAATAAAGGATACACGCGGGAGGAAGAGGACGGGGTTTTTCCCTTCACAGAAGAGGGACGACTGGGTGGTTTTTCCGACACAGTCGGTAAGTGGTAGAACTAAGTGCCAAATGAATCTGAAGGGTGACGTGTTCTGCGTGAGAGTAAAGGGGACACACATGAAGGAGACTGTAGGTTTTACCTATATAGGTGACTTTATTTAAATTTTATGTGCTTCAGTCTCCCCAAGTATCAAAATGGGGAAACTCAGGTTACCTTTCTCATCAGGTTATTGTGGAGTATGTGTGGAGTATCCAGAGCAGTGCTGGTTACTTAAGTTTTTGCTGTTATTATTATCACGCAATATGTGGAATACGCTGATAAAATTTACACAGCTGGAAAGGATTCTGAGTTCAATCACTGGGAAGCATACAGAAAACTAAGCCAGACAATTAATTATTAGCTGTAGGAAAAACCAAAAGATGAGCAGGAAATAAAAATAATCAAACTAGGGGCTTCCCTGGTGGCGCAGTGGTTGAGAGTCCGCCTGCCGATGCAGGGGACACGGGTTCGTGCCCCGGTCCGGGAGGATCCCACATGCCGTGGAGCGGCTGCGTCCGTGAGCCACAGCCGCTGGGCCTACGCATCCGGAGCCTGTGCTCCGCGGCGGGAGAGGCCACAACAG
>NW_006777287.1:908527-925667 GCF_000442215.2 Lipotes vexillifer | reverse complement strand
AAAAAAAAAAAAAAAAAAAAAAAAAGAAAAAAAAAAATAATCAAACTACAACATGGCTCAGCTGTGAATAGTTTAATAGTCGAGATAATAAATACTGACCATAGATCTAAACAAATGACACAACCAATTTAGGAGTGTGGAACTTGGGAAGTGAGATGCATGAAAGATGGCTAGATCCTTATCTTCCATGGTGGAAAGACAAAAGGTAATGCCTGCAAGAGAAAGAACTAGCAATATAGGTGTGTAATTTAGAGATGCGGAGGTAATGCAAAAGAATCAATAAATGAATTCAAAGTAGTTTCCCCTTTGAGGAGCTGGAGAAGGGTGGAGGAGTCAAGGAAATGCTTCTCTTTTTTCTCCTGGTAACCGGCCTTATAGAAATTTTTACTAAACGCAAGTGTAACTTTGATATAACGTATCACTAATTTCTGTAAATCTGTAGCTGATTTAATTTCATTTTTTGCTAAGTCTTCTAGTTAGATCAAAGACAAATTTACAGTTTGAACTTGTCCTGGTGTTGATATTCTACCCTCTCCATATTTTCCCGATCCTAAATTTTATTGTTATTTTGGCCATTTTGCTATACAGAATCTTAGAAAAATCCTAAAATTCAAACAAAGGCAATAATAAATCGATGAAGAAGTGATAAATCACAGGAACTTGTTCATTTCTGTCCATGTCATGTGACACCAGCCACATGGTGCTCACGCAGCAGGAGGATGGTGATCTGTCTCAGGGGCAGTGATTCCGGAATCTGCTGCTTCTGTGAAAGCATCTGCCCCTGCCCTGAGGCCCTGGTGACAGGTTAGGGCTATCTTCTCACTGAATTCCTGCCCCTAGAGCCCTCTCCCTCCTCACCTCACACACGCTGCCATATCCCTCTGCAGCCAGTGCTGGGGACCACTGGGGAGACCTCCAGTTGTCTGGCATCTTCCTGATGGGCTGCAGTCCCCAGGCTCTCTTGCTGATAGCTCCGTTCTTCCCAGGAACCTGAGGCCAGGCAGGCTTGTGGACTCAACCAGAGCTTCTGGGGCCAGAAGGAATATCCTGCAGCCTTCACTACAGGGTCTGGCCCAGGGGCTCCACAGAGACTCTGAGAAAGCTGGAAGGACAGTGTCCATGTGGTCAGTCATTCAGCATTCACCCCACAAAATTTAACCATGTACTGGATAGCAGATGGTGTCAAGGAATTACTAACTTTGTTAGGTGTCATAATGGTTTTGTGGTTATGCTAAAGCAAATAATATTTACTTATTAAAGATATATACTAAAGTATTTATGGGTGAAATAATAATGTCTGGGATTTTCCTTAAAAATACTTTAGCAAGGGCAAGGTGTATTGGTGTCTGCAACTCACGTTGCAGTGCCTCAATAGAGAAGATGGATGGGCCTGGGGCTTGGACCTCAGAAGGAGCAAGCAGCTGGAGCTAGAACCTTCAAAGCCAAGTTTGGGGCATCTCCCCAAATGTATACCCCACTCAATCTTCATCAAATTTGTGAAACTAAGTGCACCTGTGGTTTGCTTGTCCCTGGCCCTGATGCCATGTGCCAAGGGCAGGCTTCTGGGGTGGTGGTGATGGTCACAGTCCATCTCATTCCCCAACAGTCTTCCCTGTGGGTACCAAAAGGTAGTATTAGATCTGTACTCCCTAACTGGAGTGGAGGCCAGTGTAACCACTGGCAGGATCCAGAGTCCACATGTTGCTCTGGAAAGTGGGCAGCTGGGGCAGGTGGGTGAGTAGTGCCGGGCTCTGCCTTTTACTGCCTCAGACTTTGGGCCTGTCCCTTCTCTTTGCCCTCCTTGGTCTCCTTGGGCAAAATTGAGGTGGTGAAAGCAGATGAGTTCTGGAGCATTCCCCACCCCCAAACTTGGGCAGGTTTCCTAGGCTTCCAGCAGATCCCAGATGAAGCCCAACAAAGGAGGAGTGCTGAATCCCTTTTAAAGAAAGTGCATCTCGACCCACCTGCAAGTGCGGCCCCTTCAGAGCAGACGCATCAAGAGGCCAGCTGGCATTCTGCAAGGGTGCTATTTCTTCACGCTCCTTCCAGATAGATCTTTGGGGGCAGGTTCAGAGTGGATGAAAATGAACCTGTGCCTTCCTTGTCCCAGGTTGTGAATGACCCACCTCTTTTATACACCCTGCATCCCCCTGACTGAGCAGGACCTTTGGCAGAATCCAGGTCTACCTGGGGCAGGTAGATGTGGTGCCAGCAAGGACAGTCAGAGCACCTGTTGGACCCCCAGCTTTGCCACCTAGTTGTTCTCTGGAATCTGGCTGAGCTGGAGCACAGGAATTTCAGGTTGTGCCCTGGTTAAGAGAGACATGTTGAGCCCTAACACTAGGACTGCAAAGAGGAGTAAGATGTGCCCTGAGCCCTAGCGAAGCTTGTGGACTAGTGAGAGAGATGATCAAGGCGACAGGACAGTGCTATGATGGGAGCACAGCTGCAGGTTTCACCCAGCCCTCGAGGATGGGAGGCTCCTGGAGAAGAGGGAGCAAGGAGCTGGGGTCTGTGGGGCAGGCCTTCCCCTCCACTCACTCCACTGAGGACCCTATCAGGAGCAGCCCACCCGCCACTGGGCAGGCTCAGGAAGGGTGGCTCAGTGAGGCTGTGCCTGGGGGTGCACAGGTGCTCTCCCATGTCACCATCAAAACCTGTCTTCTGGCGATGTCTGATGCTGGCAGGTGTGGGTCTGAAGGCCACACCTGGGCATGGGAATGCGAAGTTCAGGACTTGTGTCTTGGAGGCCCCATGATCTGGCTTCTTGGCTCCTTCCACCTGCTCTTCCTACCGCATTCCTGTTGTCCTCTCAGTGCTTGGGGTACCTCCATCCTGAGCAGAGGATGGGGTCTGTTACCAGGCTCTCCAGGTGGTTCTGGTACTCAACCCAGGGCAGCGACTGTGAGCCTCACCATCACAGGACCCTGTGAGCAGAATAGAGCTGGGCCCAGGGGATCAGTGCACACAGCAGGGCTTGGGTTCGAATCCTGGCTCTGCCACTTGGCCACTGTGTGAGCTCCTCGCTGTGCTGATGTCTCTAGGTCTATTTCCCCATGTGTAAGATGACATAACACACCTACCTATTGGGGCTGCCCCGAGGATGAAATGAGCCAACCCCCTTAGCACTTGGCATTCCCGGGTGTGCCTTTAGTGTGTGTTTGCTGCTGCCGCTGTCTGCTGAGACATCTGACTCGGGTCTCTTCTCCCATTCCCAATGACATGGGGTCTTTTACAGCTTACATCTACAATTTGTAATGTTTACAAGTATTAAATTCCTATCCACTCTCAAAAGAAAAAGATGGATTGGTGGATAGAGGGATGGAGAGATGTTAACTAATATAATAAAATGTTATACAGATAAAGCAAGCTATTGAAAAGTAAATATAACAAAATGATAATTGTAGAATCTAGACAATAAGTACATGGCTATTCATTGTACACTTCTTTGAACTTTTCTGGATGTTTGCAATTTTTCATAATAAAATGTTGGGGGAAAAACTCTAACAAACAGGAGTTCACAGAATATATGAAACAAAAATGGCAAATTGATGATAATTGTTAGAGCTGTGTAACAGTCCATAGGTGCTCATTATGCCATTCTCTCTTATTTTGTGTATGTTTGATACTTTCCAAATTACCAGGATTTTACAAAATTTTACTAGATGAAACTTGAGGACATTATGCTAAGTGAAATAACCCAGTCAAAAAGAAAAATACTGTGTGATTCCACTTATATGAGATACCTAGAGTAGTCAAATTCATAGAGACAGACAGTAGAAAGGTGGTTGCCAGGGGTTGGGAGGGGGTGGAGTTGAGACATTGGTGTTTAATGGGCACAGAGTTTTAGTTTTGCAAGATGAAAAAGTTCTGGAGACTGGTTGCACAATGATGTGAAAATACTTAACACTACTGAACTGTACATTTACAAATGGTTAAGATGGTAAATGTTGTGTGTATTTTACCACAATTAAATTAAAAAAATTTTTTTGATTTACTGGGCAACTATATTGTGGGGGCACTTGATCTAGGCCTAGAATTGAAATTTATTAATTTTACTCTAGATAAAATATGCAAAACTCAGTGAATATCGACTCTACGTTTTAGTCAGTGTGCAATCCTGGAAATACCATGAAATTCTGAGTAAAATTAATAAATTTCAATTCCAGTTCTTCCTCTTTTTATGTGTGAGAATAGAAAGAAGTTATTTCATTTTCACTTACCTTACCTTAAAGATAAGTATGAAAATTCTTCTCGGTAAATCAAAGATATTTTTAGACAAAGAGTACAGAGAATTTACCATCAATGTTCTGGACTTGAGGAAAATATTCAACAAAATTCTCTAACCTTAGAATAGAAATCTCAGAATAGGAGGAAAACAGTATCAAGCAATGACTTTTGCAACATAAGCATAAAATGGAAGATGACTGGGCATTCAGGATAAATATTCTCTACTACAAGGGAAAAACCAATAATAGCCCAGGGCTTGCATATTTTTTTAAAGTAAAATAAAATATAGATACAAAAGGCCATATGACACAAAAGTATAACTTAATGGGTTACAAGGCAAACACCCTTGTAACTGCTATTGAATTCAAGAACTTTGTCACTCATCCCAGAAGCCCCAACCAATTTCAACCCACCAACCATTACCCTGACTTTATAACAATTACTTTCTTGCATTTCTTTATCATTATATCACACAAGTACACATCCTAAACATCGCAGTTTAGTCTTGCCCGTTAAAAAAATTGTTAGGTTTTTTAAAATATTTATTTATTTTGGCTGTGCCAGGTCTTAGTTGCCACATGTGGGCTTCTTAGTTGTGGTATGCATGTGGATCTAGTTCCCCGACCAGGGATCAAACCGGGACCCCCTGCATTGGGAGCATGGAGTCACACCCACTGGACCACCAGGGAAGTCCCAAATTGTTAGGTTTTTAAAATCTCTTTTAATCTCAAGTTTTTCACTCAAGTCTGGATTTTCCACAGTCTAGATTTGAGTAGTTGCACACATGTGGTGCAGTGTATAGAAAACCTACATTACTCCTCCTACATATGTCTCCTGTATTCTCACACTACTGCCACACTCACACTTCTGACCCCAGATATGTGGGGTTTTTTTCCCACACCAAGCAATTCTCTGCAACACCAGCCAGATGTCCTACAATTTAACTCAATTCTGACACTGTCTACCTGGAGATACTGTCAGATCCCACAGGTTAAGGGCTCAGGCCCAGGAGACTTCAGATGCCAGTCGCATGTCCAAGCTGCTGTGCTTCTGACCAACCAGCTATGGATTGGAGGTTCCCATGACCCCCTCCTTGGATTCGATTAATTTGCTAGAGAAGCTCACAGGAAACCAGTTTACTCACTGCTTACCAGTTTATTTTAAAAGGATATGATAAAAGATACAGATGAACAGCCAGATGGAAGAGATGTGTAGGGCAAGGTATGTGTCAAGGGGCGCTTCCCTGCCCTCTCCCAGCACCTACACATGTTCACCAGCCTGGAAGCTCTCTGAACCCCATACTTTTGGGATTTTTATGGAGGCTTCATAACATAAGCATGATTAATCATTAACTCCATTTCCAGTCCCTTTCCCCTCTCTTGGGTAGTGCAGGGTAGGGCTGAAAATTCCAAGCTTCTAATCATGACTTGGTCTTTCTGGGGACCAGCTCCCAGCCAGGAGCTTACTTAGAGTCACCTTATTAGAACAAAAGATACTGCTGTCACCGAGGAAATTCCAAAGGATTTAGGAGCCCTGTGTCAGGAACCAGGGTCAAAGACCAAATATTAGAACATAAGATGCTCCTAGTGCTTTCATCACATAGGTAATTACAAGGATTTTTGGAACTCTGTGCCAGGAACTGGGGACAGAGACCAATATATATTTTTTTCTGTTATTTCACATGTAGTTCAGCATATTTCTCTGTATTCTGTTTCCTGCAAACTGACAGCTGAATGCAGAGGCCAGTCGTGTTCGAGTTTGATCTCTTTAGCAGGACTTCAGGTAGCGGTGTGTCCTCTCATCAGGGGCACATAATGTCTGGTTGTCATTCTTTTTGTGATGTTAGCAGCTGAGATGCTCAAAGCCTAGATCCATTCGATGGTGGTTGCAAAATGGTGATATTCAAATTATAATAATTCTTTTTCATTTATTAGTTGCAATACATTTTGTAGAGATGCTTTCACTCACCTGTCATTTGGTTACTGATGCTACAGTTCATATAGGAAAGGCAGGACAAATGCTTTATTCTTTTCCTTTTATTTACCAGTTTTCAAGAAAATGACTTGGTTTCCTATCATCCTCGAAACGTTACTACTTTATTAAAGATCATTCTGTCCCATTTGTTTATTTTTGTTTTTATTTCCCTTATTCTAGGAGGTGGTACAAAGAATTAATCTCCAAAATATACAAGCAGCTCATGTAGCTCAATATCACAAAAACAAACAACCCAATCCAAAAATGGGCAGAAAAACTAAATAGACATTTCTCCAAAGAAGACATACAGATGGGCAACAAACACATGAAAGGATGCTCAACATCACTAATCATTAGAGAAATGCAAAGCAAACCTACAATGAGGTTTCACCTCACATGAGTCAGAATGGCCATCAACAAAAAATCTACAAACAATAAATGCTGGAGAGGGTGTGGAGAAAAGGGAACCCTCCTGCACTGTTGGTGGGAATGTAAATGGATACAGCCACTATGGAGAACAGTATGGAGGTTCCTTAAAAAACTAAAAATAGAACTACCATATGACCTAGGAATCTCACTGCTGGGCATATACCCTGAGAAAACCATAATTCAAAAAGACACATGCACCCCAATGTTCATTGCAGCACTATTTACAATAGCCAGGACAAGGAAACAACCTAAATGTCCATCAACAGAGGAATGGATAAAGAAGATGTGGCACATATATACAATGGAATATTACTCAGCCATAAAAAGGAATGAAACTGGGTCATTTGTAGAGACGTGGATGGACCTAGAGACTGTCATACAGAGTGAAGTAAGTCAGAAAGAGGAAAACAAATATCGCATATTAACACATATATGTGGAATCTAGAAAAACGGTACAGATGAACCGGTTTGCAAGGCAGAAATAGAGACACAGATGTAGAGAACAAACATATGGACACCAAGGGAGAAAAGTGGGGTGGGGGGTGGTGGTGATGGGATGAGTTGGGAGATTGGGATTGACATATATACACTAATATGTATAAAATAGATAACGAATAAGAACCTGATGTATAAAATTAATAAAAAAAGATGTGGCACATGTATACAATGGAATATTACTCAGCCGTAAAAGGGAATGAAATTAAGTTATTTGTAGTGAGGTGGATGGACCTAGAATCTGTCATACAGAGTGAAATAAGTCAGAAAGAGAAAAACAAATACCGTATGCTAACGCATATATATGAAATTTTAAAAAGTGGTACTGGGCTTCCCTGGTGGTGCAGTGGTTGAGAGTACGCCTGCCGATGCAGGGGACGCAGGTTCATGGCCCAGTCCGGGAGGATCCCACATGCCGTGGAGCGGCTGGGCCCATGAGCCATGGCCGCTGAGCCTGTGCGTCCGGAGCCTGTGCTCCGCAGTGGGAGAGGCCACAGCAGTGAGAGGCCTGCATACCGCAAAAAAAAAAAAAAAAAAAAAAAAAAGCGGTACTGATGAACGTAGTGGCAGGGCAGGAATAAAGACACAGACTTAGAGAATGGACTTGAGGGCACGGGGGTCGGGGAAGGGGAAGCTGGGATGAAGTGAGAGAGCATCACTGACATATATACACTACCAAATGTAAAATAGATAGCTAGTGGGAAGCTGCTGCATAGCACAGGGAGATCAGCTCGGTGCTTTGTGTCCACCTAGAGGGGTGGGATAGGGAGGATGGGAGGGAGGCTCAAGAGGGAGGGGATATTGGGATATATGTATACATATAGCTGATTCACTTTGTTATATAGCAGAAACTAACACACCATTGTAAAGCATTTATACTCCAATAAAGATGTGAAGAAAAAAAAAGATCATTCTGAATTCACTAATTTAAACAGACTAGATGGGTTTCAGTCAAATTGCAATTATTATCTTCTCAAAGCTCAAATTGTCTCATCTGTGGCCATTGGGAGACTCCTGAAGCTGGCTTCCGGGTCCTTTGACCATGACCCTAGTAGGCCTTGAACACTTCCTCTCCATCTGTTATGACGACAAGATTCCAGGGTCATCTTGTACATCTCCAGTCCCAGCTGTTTCTCCAAGAAATGCTGGTTTCTTTTCATGAGAAATGTTTCAAGGCCACAATCTGGGTGCCAGGGTTGCTCATTACTACTGAGTTGGTCACTGTTTCTAGGCCTCTTCAGCAGACAGATGCTAGAAAGGGCACACACACACACACACACACACACATTTTTTTTTAAATAAACCATCTTGTGAGATCATACTGATATTTGCAATTCAAATTCAGGAATACAGGTTGGTTTCTTGGTTTTTTGTTTGTTTTTACTTAATCTCTTCTATTGTATCTGTCTCTCCTTTCTTCCACACCAAAAATATAGGTTCTCGGGCTTTCCTGGTGGCGCAGTGGTTGAGAGTCCGCCTGCCAATGCAGGGGACAAGGGTTCGTGCCCCGGTCCGGGAAGATCCCACATGCTGCGGAGCGGTTGGGCCCGTGAGCCATGGCCGCTGAGCCTGCGCGTCCAGAGCCTGTGCTCCGCAATGGGAGAGGCCACAACAGTGAGAGACCCACGTACCGCAAAAAAAAAAAAAATGGTTCTCAAAGATAAAGAGGATGATAGAATTAGAATATCTCATAGTTATTCATGTACTCTATCCCACTGTGTTCCCAGGATCACCTCACATTTGATGACTTGCTAGAAGGACTGACAGGGTTGAGCATATAATTGTATTCACAGTTAAGTTTTATTACAGCAAAAGGATATGTGACAGAATAAATGGGCAAGGGGAAAAGACAAAGACAGAGTCTGAAGGATGCCATGCACAGGCTTCCTTATGCTGTCTCCCTCCCTCTGTGGATCGTATGGAGCTCGCTGTTCCCTAGCAACAAAAACACAGCAACACATGTGTGATGTTTCTGCCCAGGAGGCCATTAGAGACTCAGTGCCCAAGGTTTTTACTGGGGGCTGTCGCTAGGCACTCTCTGCCTAGCATGCATCAAAATGCCAGACTCTTAGAAGGAAAGCAGATGATGTAAACCATGCTGTTTGCATAACAGACTGGGCAAGTGAGCCATCCTTATCAGTTCAGGAACAGTGGGAATGCTCCCCAAATGCAAGTTCCCAGACAAGGGCCAACTTTGCAAGCAGGCCTTTCAAAGGATAGCAGTCTCAATCCTGCTCTGTTAACCCCTTTCTGGCTAGTGCACCCTTTGGCCCTTGACCAAGACAACTTCACAGCAAAATTATCAGTAGGACCGCAGACAGCAGGATAAGATCAACCTGTGGTATAGCCTCAGTTATACCTTCTAGAGGTCTTAGATTTCACCAGTTAAAATAAATCCTATTAACCAAAAAGATCTATCTTAGAAAGCCAAGTGGCTTCCTTAAATCTCTCTCTCTCCTTTTTTTTTTTTTTTTTTGGCTGCGCTGGGTCTTAGTTGTTGTGCGTGGGCTTTCTCTAGTTGTGGCGAGCAGGGGCTACTCTTCATTGCAGTGCGTGGGCTTCTCATTGAAGTGGCTTCTCTTGTTGCAGAGCAAGGGCTCTAGGCGTGCAAGCTTCAGTAGTTGAAGCATGTGGGCCCTAGAGCGTGCAGGCTTCAGTAGTTGCGGCGCACGGGCTTAGTAGTTGTGGCTCGTGGCTCTAGAGCGCAGGCTCAGTAGTTGTGGCACACAGGGCTTAGTTGCTCCACGGCATGTGGGATCTTCCCAGACCAGGGATCAAACCCGTGTCCCCTGCATTGGCAGGCGGATTCTTAACCACTGCGCCACCAGGGAAGTCCTTAAATTTTTATATGAACTTTTTCTGGCCTGGCTCGTGGCAATGATTCAGGCACAGCACCCTGTGCTTAATAAGCTGAAGCTGACCTGAAAGTTTTCCAGGCTGAAGTTGTGTAGGGATATTCAGGGCTCTCAGGCAGGAACTGCAGTCCCAGAGGGCACACGTCGCACCCCTGGAAACAAAGAGCTCACAATTGTTAGGTCACTCTGAACAGGATATACATCAGGCAGGCAGTGCAGCTTCCCAGGGTCCCAGTGGGGCCTCCCACCCAGGGACCTTCCATCTGGAACTCCCTGTCCAATTTGAATAATTCATTTGAGGTCTTGGTCTCAGGATAGACATTAGTAAGACAGAACGAGCTAACAGGGTCCCCGGTGTGGACTCCCAACTTGGAGCCTCCCACCCAGTCCAATCCAGATAATCCAGTTTAGTCCTTGGTTAGAGGGACTGCCTGAAGGCAGCTGGTTTCCATCATTTGGCCTATCCTCTTCATCCCTCTTGTGAACTACAGCTGGAGGTGCCCAGTGGGTAAAGTGCAGGAGCTGGGGCCACCCCTGCGGTCCCATAGTCTGAGCTCTGTCAGGTGTAAAGAGGAGACTCAGCAGACAGTTTGCATTCAAAGTGCCCACAGCAGCTTGGAAAGGAAACACCATGGGGCATCTTTCTTCGGGAAGGGAAAGCTTCCAGGAGCAGTTCAGAAAAACAAAGCTCATGAACGCCCTCTCAGGCTTTTTCTATATTTCTCCACGGTTGCGGCAGCAGTGTGTCTCATTCAGTAATCATAATGTGGCATTTCCCAATCACCCTCCTCCAGACCTTTTGTCTGGAAGGGCTCTATGCAAGAAGAAAACCCATTTTCCCAGGGAAACGTTTTTATACAATCTAACCAGAAAGATGCATCACTTTCAGGAATCCCTCAGGAAGAATCCTTAACTTTCCATTGTTTTTCAAAATGGGTTCAGGTAACCTCCCACTCCTTTAACCTTGAACATTTCTGCAGTGAGTAACCTAGATAAAAAGTAATCCCTTGTTGGGAACAGCTGCATTTAATAATCAAATGCCTTCTCAAGTGTGTGTAGCAAGAGAGAGATGAAGGAGGTAGATTCAGGCTATCAGTTCATTGGTACAAACTGCAAATCTTTTGGAAAGTGGAATACAGCAACTCAACAGCAGTGAGACATCGCCAAGCAGGGGCGTGAGTCCCATCTGTGGGGAGTTGGGGGGAGGGGTCACACTCCCTGTGCTGTCCTTGCAGCTTTCAACAGTAACCACAAGTTAGCCCCACAATTATTCTCTGTACCAGAGATATGGAGCCCATGGGCAGCTCAGTTTCAGAGAACAAGCCCTTTCCCGTCAGCATTTGTATGATGATCAAATATCATATTCACTCAGCATCCATGATATTTTAGTAGACACCCACGGAGGCTGTCTGAAATAGACAACCATTCCAGAATATGAGTTCTGTTCTTCGAGATGCGCTTTCAGTTCAGCACAGCACACAGTGAGGCTGAAACAGCTGCAGAAGACAGTTTCAGGTTTCAGCTTAGAGTCAGGCCCGGGGAATTAGGATCTGTGAATCCAGGACTTTTTAGAAGCCAGCGGCTTTTCTTCAGTAGCAGCAAAGCCGAGACAGGAAGGGCCAGACAACTGTGTTCTCAATCTAAGTGACAAGCAAGTCTTTCTTAAAAGCCCCCCCCCACACACCTTTTTTTTAGTAGAAGTGGTTAGGATGAACATCATTATCATTTTTTAAAATTTTAAATTGAAGTATAGTAGATGTACAATATTATATGTTACAGGTGTACAGTATAGCGATTGACAATTTTTAAAGGTTATACTCCATTTATAGTTATTATAAAATATTGGCTATATTCCCTGTGTTGTACAGTATATCCTTGTAGCTTATTTATACTTAATAGTTTTTAGCTCTTATTCCCCTACCTCTGTACTGCCCCTCCTCCTTCCCTCTCCCCACTGGTAACCATTAATTTGTTCTCTATACCTGTGAGTCTTAAAAGCCCTTTTTAAAACTTGAAGTATAGTTGACTTACAATATTGTGTTAGTTTCAGGTGTACAGCAAAGCGATTCAGTTATATATATACATATTTCTCAGATTATTTTCCATTAGCGGTTGTTACAATTTATTGAATATAGTTCCCTGTGCTATACAGTAAATCTTTGTTGTTTATCTACTTTCTATACAGTAGTATGTACCTGTTAATCCCAAACTCCTAATTTATCCCTCCCCCACCCCTTTTCCCCTTTGGTAACCATAAGTTTGTTTTCTATGTCTGTGAGTCTGTTTCTGTTTTATATATAGATTCATTCCTATTATTTCTAAAAGCCCTTTTTATCTTGTCAGTTTTAGAGTCCAAACAGACTCACTCAAAAATATGTACACTGGGCTGGAAAACCAGCGGCCTCTACAGGCCAGACAGTTCATTTCCACAAGAGTATACTAGCAAACTAAAAGCTGGATTTCAAATCTCCAAAAGTACGTTTCTATCTGGAGACTGCATCTATTTTCATGTTGTCTCCCTTTTTCCAGAGGCTCCAATAGGTAAAAATCATTCATTATGGGGTCTTGTTCTCTTTTCAATAGTCAAATAGTTTAAATTGCAATCGCAAAAAGCAAGGGAACTATGATCCACTAACACTTTTTGTTTTTCCTTTGCAGCTTTCCCTGTCAGGATGATCTGTCTAGCACTGATGAACTGAAGCATATAACATTTTATATTAACTTTTGTCATATGCCTGGATACGGTAGCCATAAGTACAAAGTCTTTTAAAAATTCCCCTCTTGGACTTGGAACGTATTATGCTTAGTGAAATAAGTCAGACAAAAAAAGACAAATGCTATATATTATCACTTATATGTGGAATCTAAAGAATAAAACAAACGTGAATAGAACAAAAAAGAAGCAGACGCACAGATATGAAGAAGAAACTCGTGATTACCAGTGGGGAGAAGGAAGGGGGGGAGGGGCAAGATAGGGGTAGGGGATTAAGAGGCACAAATTACCATGTATAAAATAAATAAGCTACAAGGATTTATTGTACAACACAGAAAATATAGCCAGTATCTTATAGTAACTTTAAATGGAGAATAATCTATAAAAATTTTGAATCACTATGTTGTACCCCTGAAACTAATATAATACTGTAAATCAACTATACCTCAATTTTTTAAAAAGTGGGAAAAGGAAATGATCAGACCGCACACACACAAAAATCCCCTTTTTCCTTCAAACTGTAAAATCAGCATTTATGGGGTTAACATTACAGCTGCCTAGAGAGCCAGGCTTCAACTTAAGGAGGGGCTGCAGTAGAGCTGAGGCAGCTGCTAAGCTGAAGAAAAACTAGAGTAGCTTTTTTTTTTTTTTTTTTTTTTTTTTTTTTCGCGGGCCTCTCACTGTTGTGGCGTCTCCCGTGGCGGAGCACAGGCTCCGGACGCGCAGGCTCAGCGGCCATGGCTCACGGGCCCAGCGCTCTGCAGCATGTGGGATCTTCCCGAACTGGGGCACGAACCCGTGTCCCCTAGCACTGGCAGGCGGACTCTCAACCGCTGCGCCACGAGGGAAGCCCTCCCAGATGTGTTTTGATGTTAAGAAAAGTCAAAAGTTGCGGAGCACAGGCTGCGGATGCGCAGGCTCAGCAGCCATGGCTCACGGGCCTAGCCGCTCTGCGGCATGTGGGATCCTCCTGGCCCGGGACACGAACCCGCGTCCCCTGCATCGGCAGGCGGACTCCCAACCACTGCGCCACCAGGGAAGCCCTAGAGTAGCTTTTTATTGTTTATTTCACTCGGTTATTTTTTTTTCTCCTGGTTTATCTAAAGCCTTGCTTCAGCCCTGGGACCTGATTTAGCTATTTTCCTTCCACTTTAAGGAGAGAGCAACACAAACTTTTAACATGTTTGGTGAGCCCAAGGCCCGCCTTCAGGCATTTGGGGACACTTCCCCTCCTACTTGAAGAAGACACCAACTACAAACTGATTTTTATTGTCTTCAGCTCATACAAAGCTCATTTAGGAAGAATATTAGGGCCCTTTCTCCTCCCACTTGGAGGAGAGAACAAAAACCAAAGCCATCAGCTGAGCTGCTCTTTTTCCTCCTTTTAACCAGCATAGCCAAGAACAGCCAGGGGATGGAGCAAGCCAACTCCTATGGCTGGATTTATCATTCTTCAAATTCCAGAGGGAATTTGCCTCTCACAACAGAAGGCAGCTCAGTTGCTGCAGGTAACCCCATAGCCATCCAGTCACCAGGATTTTGTCACCCCCCCATCCCTTTTTCTTTCTTCTTCCTAAGTAATGCTGTAGCCATATTTCAGTGAGTCAGTGTTGTTCTAATTGAGTCCCACTACTGCCACCACATCCGATGATTCGCTGCAAGAACTCATAGGACTGGGGATATAGTTGTATTTGCAGCTAAGGTTTACAACAGCAAATAGATATGTGGTAGAATCAGCAAAGGAAAAAGACACAGGAAGATGCCATGCACAGGTTTCCTTATGCTGTCTCTCTCCCACAAGGGGTCACGCAGATCTTGCTCTTCCCTCAGCAACGAAAACAAGCAATACGTGCGTGAATGATGGTTCCGCCCAGAGAAGCCAATTAGAGACTCACCGCCCAAGATCTTTACTGGGACTTAGTCACCAGGCATCCTCAGCTGAGTATTTACCAAAATTCCAGATCCCCAGAAGGAAAGCAGATGTTTGACATAAACCACACTGTACAAACAGTCTAGGCATAGTGAGCCACACTTTTCAGTTAGGGAATAGTGGAAACTTTCCTGAAATCCAAGTTCCCAGACTCCAGCTAAGGGCAAACCTTGTGAGCAGGTCTTTCGAGGGAGAGCAGTCTCAAGCCTGTGATGTTAACCCCTCTCTGGGCACACAGGCATTATTCAGTCTCAGAATAACAAGACTAATACCACCACCACTGATATAATTACCAAGAATAGTTTATTTAATAAAAAAATTTTTTATTGGAGTATAGTTGCTTTACAATGTTGTGTTAGTTTCTACTGTACAGCAAAGTGAATCAGCTATACATATACATATATCCCTTCTTTTTTGGATTTCCTTCCATTTAGGTCACCACAGAGCATTGAGTAGAGTTTCCTGTGCTATACAGTAGGTTCTCATTAGTTACCTATTTTATACGTAGTGTACATGTCAATCCCAATCTCCCCGTTCATCCCACCCCCTTTACCCCCCAAGAATAATTTAAAAACATGAATATATTCTCACTATTCTCTCCCAATTTTTTTCATGGTTATACTATATCTACATTACCTGAGCCATTACATTTTTTAAAAAATTAATTAATTTATTTATTTTTGGCTGAATTGGGTTTTGTTGCTGCACCCGGGCTTTCTCTAGTCGTGGCGAGTGGGGGCTACTCTTTGTTGCGGTGCGCGGGCTTCTCATTGCAGTGGCTTCTCTTCTTGCAAAGCATGGGCTCTAGGTGCACCGGCTTCAGTAGTTGTGGTGCGTGGGCTCAGTAATTGTGGCTCATGGGATCCAGAGTGCAGGCTCAGTAGCTGTGGCGCATGGGCTTAGTTGCTCTGCGGCATGTGGGATCTTCCTGGAACAGGGGTTGAACCCGCGTCCCCTGCATTGGCAGGTGGATTCCCAACCACTGTGCCACCAGGGAAGTCCAGCCATTGCATTCTAAACTCTCCCTTTGAACTGTTACTTGGTCTTAATTCTTTTTTTTTTAATATTTATTTACTTAACTGTGTTTGTCTTCGTTGGGAACGTGGGATCTTTCCTTGCGGTGCACGGGCTCTTGCAGCGTGCGGGCTTCTCTCTAGTTGTGGCATGCGGGTTTTTTCTCTCTCTAGTTGTGGTGCGTGGCACGTGGGCTCCAGGGCACATGGGCTCAGTAGTTTTCGGCACACGGGCTCTCTTGTTGAGGCACTCGAGCTCAGTAGTTGTGGCATGCAGGCTTAGTTGCCTCGTGGCATATGGGATCTTAGTTCCCCAATCCCCAGTATTGCAAGGCAGATTCTTTACCACTGGACCACCAGGGAGGTCCCTTATTTGGTCTTAATTCTTAGTTCAGTGTTTACCGCCTGTCCTTACGTCAAAGACTCTAATCATTTTGGTTTTCTGAAGTTTGTTCTTTAATAGATTTCTTGGGAAGAACATATGAGGACAATATTCCTTGAGTTCTCGCATGTCGATTACATTTTGTCCATGTCCTTTATGGTTGAAAGACAGTTTTTCTTGGTAAAAATTCTTGGCTCACATTTTTTTTTATTGATTTATTTAATTTATTTATTTTTGGCTGCATTGGGTGTTTGTTGCTGCATGCAGGCTTTCTCTAGTTGTGGCGAGCCAAGGCTACTCTTTGTTGCGGTGTGCGGGCTTCTCATTGCGGTGGCTTCTCTTGTTGCAGAGCATGGTCTCTAGATGCGCGACCTTCAGTAGTTGTGGCATGCGGGCTCAGTAGTTGTGGCTCACAGGCTCAGTAGTTGTGGCTTGCGGGTTCTAGAGCGCAGGCTCGGTAGTTGTGGCACACGAACTGAGTTGCTCCACTGCATGTGGGATTCTCCTGGACCAGGGCTTGAACCGTGTCCCCTGCATTGGCAGGCAGATTCTTAACCACTGTGCCACCAGGGAAGCCCCTTGGCTCACATTTTCTTTCCTTGTTCTATATTAAATGTTACTCCACTTTATTCTGGCAGAAAGGGTTGCTATCAAAGTCTGATGACTATTTAATTTTCTTTCCCTCATAAGTCACTTGCTCTTTTTGTCTAGATGCTCCAAAGATCTTTATCTTTAAAGCCAAGTAATTTATGAGAATATGACTTAGTGGTGGTCGTTCTGGGTGGATATTCTCAGGTACATGGTATACTCTTTCAAATAATTTTTTCTGTACCTCCTACCCCCCAGAGACACCAACTACGTATGTATTAGGCAGCTTGATTTTATCCCACAGCTGATACTCTGTTCATTTTTCAGTCTTTTTTCCTTCTACATTTCAGTTTGGATAGTTTCTATCACTATGCCTTCAGATTCACTAATCTTTTCTTCTGCAATGTCTAATCTGGTGCTACTTCTAGCCATTCATTTTTCATTTCAGATACTGTAGTTCTTCATCTCCAGAAGTTTTATTTGGACCTTTAAAAAAAACTTCCATAAAAGCAGTAAGAATGAGCATTCCTG
>NW_006777287.1:896565-908457 GCF_000442215.2 Lipotes vexillifer | reverse complement strand
CTGCCTCCTTACCAGCTTGAGGAGGAAAGCATTCACCATTTAGTATCACATTATGGATAGATTTTTCTGTGGATGCCCATTAGCAAGTTGAGTGAGCTTTCATCATTTTTAGTTTACTGGGTGTTTTTGTATCATAAATGTGTGATTTTGTAAAGTCTTTTTTAATATATCTTTTGATATGACCATGGTTTTCTTTATTCTGTTAATATGGTGAATTATATTATATTAACTGGACTTTGGATGTGTAACTGACCTTGCATTCTTAGAATAAATCCCACCAGACCATGATTAAAAAAAGAAAAAAAGCTTCCATGTCTCTACTTAATATGCATAATCTAGGATTTTGAACATTGGAATAGAGTTATAATGACTGTTTTAATGTTCTTCACTACTGATTCATAATCTGTGTCATTTCTGTGTCAATTTGATTTATTATTCTCCAAATCATGTGTCCTATGTTTGCCTGGTTCACTGCATGCCTCGTTATTTTTTTAAATAATTTGTATTTATTTGTTTACTTTTGGCCATGTGGCACGTGGGATCTTAGCTCCCAAACCAGGGATCGAACCTGTGCCCCTTGCAGTGGGAGTGTGGAGCCCTAACCACTGGACACCCAGGGAATTCCCCATGCCTGGTTATTTTTGACTGGATGAAAGACACTGTGAATTTTACCTTGCTTGGGGCTGGATATTTTTGTATTCTTATAAATATTGTTAAGTTTTATTCTGGGACACAGTTAATTTATCTGGGAATAGTTGGATTTTTTTCAGGTCTTGCTTTTAAGCTTTATTAGGCAGGGTCAGAGCAATATCTAGTCTAGGGCAAATTTTGTCCCCACTACTGACCTTCTAAGTACTCTACTTGATTCCCTGTGAATTATGAGGTTTTCCACTCTATCTGGTGAGATCAGGAACTATTCCCAGTCCTCTGTGAACTCCAAGGATTATTCTCGCTAATCCCTTCTGGTGGTTCTTTACCCAGCCTTGTGTAATTTCCTCATATCCATGAGCTGAGGAGTACTTAGTCGAAAACTCGGGCAGGACTCTCTGCAGATCTCTGGAGCTCTTTTAATCTCTATGTAGCTCTCTTCTCTCCAGCGAGCTGACTTGTGAACTCTAGCTTCCTTGGTCTCCTTGAACTCCCAGGTCCATCTCCTTAACTCAGGGAGAGTACTGGGCTCTGCCTGAATTCCCTCTGTCAGTGTTATGACTGGAAACTCTATCCAGGCTGAGGCATTTGTAGAGCTCACTTCATTTGTTTCCCCTTTCTCAAGGATCACTGTTCTTCATTGCCAGATGTCCAATGTCTTGAAGACCATTGTGTCATACACTTTTTCTCATTATTTTAGTTGTTTCAGATGGGATGGTAAATCTGGTCCCTGTTACTCCATCTTGGCCAGAAGCAGAAGGAAGTCTGGTGTTCTCTCTTAGTATGCAGTTTTAACTTTTTAAAAATTATTCTAGGTTTTCCAGAACTATAGTTTTTAGTATTTGTTTTGTTCCCTTGGTCTGGTTTTCTTTTTCAGGGACTTCTATGGTATACGAATTGGACCTTCTTTTTCTACCTTCAGTGTTTGTCACTTGTTCTCAAATCTTTTTCTTTCCTTCTTTCCTTCTTTCCTTTCTTTCTTTCTTTCTTTCTTTTTTTTCTTTCTTTCCTTCTTTCTTTCTTTTTCTTTCTTTCTTTTTCTTTGTTTCCTTCTTTCTTTCTTTCTTTCTTTCTTTCTTTCTTTTCTTTCTTTCTTAAAGAAACATTTTCCTCCTTTTTGCCTTCTATTTCCCTTAAGCCATTATGTGTTATGTTTATTTGCTTCATGTTCCTTATAGTTTAATCTTCTATTCTGAAATGGCCTTTTCTTTTTTCTCCAAATATTTCCTGAGATCCATCATGTTATTTCTGAATTTTTCTAGTACTTATTTATGCTATTCTTTTATTGCCTTGCACCATTTTCTTAATGTCTTTTAGCTTGTTCAAAATAGCTGGCTTGGACTTCCCTGGTGGTGCAGTGGTTAAGAATACAGCTGCCAATGCAGGGGACACGGGTTCGATCCCTGGTCTGGGAAGATCCCACATGCAGCGGAGCAACTAAGCCCGTGCACCACAACTACGGAGCCTGCACTCTAGAGCCCACGCACTGCAACTACCAAGCCCACGTGCCTAGAACCTGTGCTCAGCAACAAGAGAAACCACCACAATGAGAAGCCCGCATACTGCAACGAAGAGTAACCCCTGTTTGCCTCAACTAGAGAAAGCCCGCACGCAGCAACAAAGACCCAATGCAGCCAAAAATAAATAAAATTTTTTTAAAAAATAGCTGGCTTGGGAATTCCCTGGCAGTCCAGTGGTTTGGGCTCTGCACTCTCACTGCCGAGGGCCTGGCTGGGTTCAATCCCTGGTTGGGGCTCACAAGAGGTGAGGCAAAAAAAAAAAAATAAAAAAGCTGACTATAGCTTTCATGTGTTCTGTAAGCGTGAGTTTCAATCATGCTTTCATTGTCTCTAAGGTTGATATTCTACCACTTATTCTTTTATCCTTATAGCAACATTATATGGGATTTGCCTTCTGTACATTTTTGTTGCTCTTCTTTATAAGAAATTAGTTTTCCTGAACTTTTGGAAGGAGGTGGGGTTCAGGGTAGCTTCTCAAATGTCAGAGCTCCCTCTTCTGTTGTTTTTGCATAGTGCTAAAGATTATGGCAACTTGTTTCTGAGATTTATTGACTCTATTCCCCTACTTTTACCTGGACATTCTCTTTCCTTATTGAGGTAGACCGAATAATGGCTCCCTAAAAGAAATCTATGTCCTAATCCCTGAAACCTGTGAATGTTACCATATGGCAAAAAAAAAGGACTTTGCAGATGTGATTAAGGATTTTGAGATGAAATTATCCTGTATTCTCCAGGTGGGCCCTATGACAAGTATCTTATAAGGGAGCAAAGCGAGATCACACAGTTTGAAAAGAAGGAAATATGACCATGGAGGCAGAGATTGGAGTGATGGGGCCATAAGCCAAGGAATGCCAGCAGCCACCAGAAGCTGGAAGAGGCAAGGAATGGATTCTCCCTTAAAGCTTCCAGAGGGAGCATGACCCTGCCAACACCTTGGTCTTGGCCCAGTGATACTGATTTGGGAATTCTGGCCACCCAAACTGTGAGAGAATAAATTTCTGTAGTTTTAAGCCACTAAGTTTGTGATAATTTGTTCCAGCAGCAATAGAAAACTAATGCAGAGTTTGGTAACAGAAGAGGGGTGTTGCTGTAACAAATATCTAAAAATGTGGAAGTGGCTTTGGAATAGTGTAGTTGAATAATATGTAGAGGCTGGAAGAATATTAAGGAACATGACAGAAAAAGCCTCGATTGCTTAAAACAGACTGCTGGTTGAAATATAGATGCTGAAGGCACTGCTGGTGAAGGCTCAGAAGAGGTGAGGAATGCTGGCAACCTGTGGATAGAGCAGGACCTTGATGAAACTTTGATTTTGGCCGTGATGCTGATTTCAGACTACTTACCTCCAGAACTGTGAGAGAATAAGTTACTGTTGTTTTAAAACACCAAGTTTGAGGCAATTTGTTACAGCAGCCATAGGAAATGAATACACTTACTCTCTATTGTCCTAACCTGTTCAATTTTGATCTTACCTTCAGAAGTTTCTCCTCAGTGTAGATCCCTATCCTGGAAGAGAGCCCTAGTGGATCAATGTACAATAAAGGATTAACTCAGCAGGTCTGTGTTGTCCAAACCTTGCATGTCCCAAAGAAAGGTTTGGCCCTCGCCCAGCTCCTGGTAGACAACCTCTAAGCCCTTGGCATAGCCCGCCTGTTAAGAATATCTTTGTTTACCTGAGTCCATGAGCCATGCCATAGAGTTTACTCTAAAACTGTAATTTATGGTGGAGGTCTTGGGCCAACCAGAATCAGCTCGAACTTTGGAGGGACTGAGTAACTAAGGTCAGCTCTGCCCATGTGACTGACTCCAAATAAAAACTCTGACACCAAGACTCAGGTGAGCTTCCCTGGTTGGCAATATTTCTGTGCGTTACTCCACATCTTGGTGGGAGAATTAAGCACTGGCTAGATGACTCCTCTGGGAGAGGAGAATTGGAAGCTTGCTCCTGGTCCCTCCTGGACTCTGCCCCATGTGCTCTTTTCCATTGCTGATTTAAATCTCTATCCTTTTGTTGTAATAAACTATAACAATGAGTATAACCACTCTGCTAAGTTCTCTGAGTTCTTCTGGTGAATCATTGAACCTGAGGGTGGTCTTGGGGACCCCCAAGCACAGTCAATCTTAAGAGTTCACAGGAATTAGGCTGCTCCAGCCCCCTCAGACTTTACTGCAGACCCCTTACATTCACTTGTTAATGGATAGGGTAAAACGCTTCTCAGTTTCAGCTGCTGAATTCAAGTTGGCATACCATCCCTGTTGACTGTTTTGGCATTCTCCTATTCTCAGGCCTGTCAAATGCCCCTTAATTCTCTCTGCTTTTTCCTACACAGATAACTATACCATGCAGTTCTTGTGGCTACTGGTGACCTGTCCTCACCCACACGTATTTTGAAATTCATGGATATTTCGGCTATTTATTGCTGTGGAACTAAACTGCACCAAAACTTAGTGGCTTAAAATAATAACCATTTTATTGCTTACGATTCTGTCCGTCAAAAACTTGGGCAGGGCTCAGTGGGGATGGCTCCATTTCTTCCCCATATGATGTCTGAGGCAGCTAGAATGGGGTTGGAGGATCCAAGATGCTTTCAACACATGATTGGGACCTTGGTACTAGTTTTCAGTTGGGGCCTCAGTTCTTATGCACATGGACTCTTTTTTAAAATGGTGTCTTAGAGCCTTGGTCTTCAGAAAGATAGGACTTTTTTACAGGGTGTCTAGGTTCCCCTCTCACTAAAGCAGAAGTTCAAGGCCTCTTAATGCCTATGCTCAGAAGCCCCAGAATGTCATTTCTACTGCATTTTATTGGTGAAACAGAACATAAGGCCAGCCCAGACACAAAGAATGAAAAAATATACTCCATAACTCAATGGGAGGAGTGGCAAGCACTAACGGGGATGGAAATACCGTTGGCAGTCATACCTGCAGAAAATATACCGTGCTGGGGATACTGTGTCACCTAGTTTTGTTGTGAATATTATCTATGGGTTTTGATGCTGCTATCTGGTTGCTGTTTGCATGTTGGCATGAAGAGAGATTTAAAAACTGCTCAGCTGCCACCATATTCCCAGCATCCATTCTAATTTTTTTAAAATCATCTCAGAAAAGAACAGAAATTTTGGGTGAGGGTCGAGCGAAGAAGTAAAAACATTCTAAATGGTACATTCTCCTAAGAAATTAGGAGTAAATGAAAGTAATGCATCTGTGTGTGTGTGTGTGTGTGTGTGTGTGTGTGTGTGTGTGTGTGTTCGCGCGCGCGCGCGCGCCATGGACCAATAGAGAAAATTTGAATCATGTTTATAAGTAATAGAAGGATAATCACCAGCAGAATTGATAAGCAGAGTTGAACTTCCAAATTACTAGGAGAGGAAGAAGAATGAACAGAAACTTGACAGAGATGGCAAATGTAAGGAAATTGAAAAAGAGTATCAACAACAAAGTAGAAAAGGGAAACAGTCTGATTGAAGACACAAAATTGAGCATATCATTAACAAATGAAATTGATTGGGTTCTCCTATACAAGACTGTGAAATAGGGTTAAAAAACAACAGTTATGCATTGTTTCCTAAATGTACATTTGAAATAAAGAGGCAAAACCAAACACTATGTAAAGATACATCAGGTAAATGCAAGCAGAATAAAGGAGGCCAGATGATATAATTACCAGGTTAAACTCCAAGGCCAAAAGCATTCAACAGATTTTTTAAAGAGATATTTTGTAATAATAAAGTATACATTAGATGAAGATATAATATGTATAAACATTTATACAAATACCAATAACACCAGAAAAAATTCATAGAAAAGGAACAAAATTTTTTTTTTTTTTTTTTTTTTTTTTTTTTTTTTTTTTTTTTGCGGTATGCGGGCCTCTCATTGTTGTGGCCTCTCCCATTGCAGAGCACAGGCTCCGGACGCACAGGCTCAGCGGCCGTGGCTCACGGGCCCAGCCGCTCCGCGGCATGTGGGATCTTCCCAGACTGGGGCACAAACCCGTGTCCCCTGCATCGGCAGGCGGACTCTCAACCATTGCACCACCAGGGAAGCCCAGGAACAAAATTTTATTTTTATTTATTTTTTGGCTGCATCGGCTCAGTAGTTACAGTGCGCGGGCTTAGTTGCCCAGCGTCATGTGGGATTTTAGTTACCCGACCAGGGATTGAACCGGTGTCCCCTGAGTTGCAAGACAGATTCTTAGCCACCACGGTTAAGAATCCATAATTTATAAATTTTAAATTCATAATTTATAGTGGGAGGTTATACCTCATTCAGAATATGATTAAGCTAACAAAAATAATTAAAGGTAAGAAAGATCTGAAAATTATAATCAATAAGCTACATTTAAAAGACGTAAAAAGAAATTTGTATCTTACAAGCAGACTCTCTACTCCTATGTCCGTACAACATTAAAAATCATTCAATTGTCTAACTTTGCCTCAGAGAAATGATTGATATATTTTTTAAAAGTAGGGCTTTGGCAGATCACATTCTCTGATAAGAGCCAACAAAAACAGAAATAAATTAAATATTACCATAACATCTTAACCAGCTGAAAATTAAGAAATACTTTCCAAAATAAATCAGGACTAAATGAGTCTATAGAGTCCAGATTGTAGAGAAAGATGGAAGTTTACCAATTTATTTTTTAAAAGAGAATAATTTTAATACCAAAACTGAAATATATTGCCCGAAAAAGAAGATAACTAGAGACAATATTTCATGAATATGGCTAAACTCTTCTAAATAAAAGATCCGCATATCAAACAAATCCAGATATGTTTTGAGAAAAAAAATACACCATAGCCATTAAGATGATTCCAGGAATGCTAGTATGGTTTAATATTTGTAAGTCAATCGATATACTTCATTACACCAACACTTTAGAAAAGCCATGTAACACTATTAATTGATATAAAAAAGTATGTGATACAATTCATTAGCCATTATATTAATAATAAAAACTCAAAATAGAAATAGAAGGAAACTACTTAAAATTGACAAAACCATTTTCCAAAAATTGCCAGAAAGCTTTATACCAAATGGTAAAATGAATAAAATGATTTCCATTAAAAGTGACAACACCATAGGGATGCTCTCTAACACATCTATTACTCAACATTATTTTGAAGGTTTTATCTCAGCATTGTCTGATACAACTTTCCACAATGATGACGTGTTCTATATATAGAGAGCTGCCTAATACAGTAGCAACTAGCTGTATGCTACCATTGAGCACTTGAAATGTGGCTAGGTGACTAAGAAACTGAATTTTAAATTTTATGTAGCTTTAATAAATTCAAATTTAAATAGCCATGTAAGCTTAGTGGTTACCATATTGGATAGTTAATTCAGTGGAAAAATAACTAATGACATCAAATAGCACATAAAAGAGAATATTAACTACATCTAATATGATTATACAATTAGAAAACCTAAGAGACTATACTAAGAAGCTACCAGAATTGGTAGGGAGATTTCATAAGGAGCTGAATATAAGATAAAATTTTAAAAATAGGTCTTTTCTTACTATACTAGCAGTTAGCAGACAGGATTAGCAAAAATAAGTCTTAACAATAACAATAAAAATATTATAAATATCTAAGAATCAATTTAACCAAACAAGATGATGGACTTATAAGAAGAAAACTATGAAATATTATTGAAGCATATAATACAAGACATAATCAGAGACAGATCAAATCCCTAGATACAAAGGCTTATTATAATAAAGAGCATTAACTCTCTCCAAACTATTAATATATTGGGTTGGCCAAAAAGTTCGTTCGGATTACCCAATAATACAATTCCAATCAGAGTAACAATAGTTTTGTTTTGTGGAGGGTTTTGTGGGTGGGTAGCATTCATTTTGAAACTTCATAAAATGATTCTAGGAACTTCAGAGTTCCTAGAAAAATAGATCTTCAAGAACAAAAATCCTTTGAAATCATATAGATTATAGAGACAATAGAGTTCACATCAAGCTAAATATATTTGTGACCTTATATGACAGAAGTGACATTTAATTCAGTGCCTATAGGGCAGTAACTTCCATAAACCGTGCCAGCTGATAATGTTGGATTTTACCTGAACCCTGTGATTCTGGTAAATAGTGAAGGTTAAGAAATTCCCTTACTCTTTTTTTTTTTTTCATTTATTTAGCTTTGGCTGCGCTGGGTCTTCATTGCTGTGCGTGGGCTTTCTCTAGTTGCGGCAAGCAGGGGCTGCTCTTCGTGGCAGTGCGCAGGCTTCTCATTGTGGTGGCTCCTCTTGTTGCGGAGCACGGGCTCTAGGCACATGGGCTTCAGTAGTTGTGGCACTCGGGCTCAGTAGTTGTAGCTCGCGGGCTCTAGAGAACAGGCTCAGTAGTTGTGGTGCATGGGCTTAGTTGGTGCATGGCATGTGTGGGATCTTCCTGGACCAGGGATTGAACCTGTGTCCCCTGCATTGTCAGGCTGACTCTTAACCACTGCACCACCAGAGAGATCCTCCCTTACTCTTCTGTGTTCTTGTGTGTTACTCTTTGCTTACTGCAAAGAACCTCCCTTCCCTATATGACTTTGGACTCACAGACGCCCCTTGTTTACCTGTGACATGACCAGACACAGACCCTCCAAATTCTCATTCTTTTCCTTATAAACATTGATTAATCTCAACAAAATGCTTGTTAGCCAAAATTTAGCCAAGCTTCTCTCCTTCCTACAGGTTCCTGAACTCTGCTTGCCCCCAAGCCTGAGCAAGCACAAAAAAGTGGAATGTGCCCCTCTTCTCAGCTTGTCCTGGGAATCAGCTGACCACAGTGGGCACTTTCCTGTCAGACCCCACTAGTCATTCCCCTCCTTGTGCAGCTTCTCCTCCACAGATTCTGCTTATCTTGGCTTGCCTCCTCCTTACCCTATCTATAAACAAAAAGCCTTTTTCTGTTCGGTTTTGAGATGCTTGTAGATTTCTGAGATGGGAATTTTCTCCCTTTTGCAATAGTCTTTCTAATTAGTCTCTCCTTATCTAATTCTAGATTTGTTTTTATTTGATGCAGCAACAGTGAAGCTTGACCTTGATCTCATACCATATACCAGAATAAATTTCAACTAGGTTAAAGTAGAAAAATTTAAAACAATAAAAATGAAATAAATGTTAAGACTATCTTTTTAGGAGTACCTGGAATGGGGAAGGGGGACCATACAAGACAGGAAATACAGAAGCCAGAAAAGAAAACTTATTTTTGATGAAAGAATACATTTTTCTAGTTACAGATCAAAGGACAACTACAAATGCAAAGGGCAAAAAGAGTTAGGGGAAAAATATTGCAATTCCACTAACTAACAAAGACTTAATAATATCCCTAGTGTACAAAGAGCTCCTACAAATTGATAAGAAAAAGACAAATCACTCCAAAGAAAATTGGACAAAGGATATGAAGATTTGCAGAAGAGAAAATCTAAATGGTCAACAAACAGAAAAAGATCTTCAGCTGCACAAGTAGTCAGGAGAATGCAAATTAAAACAGTTAAATTAGCCCTCTGATTGGCAAAAATTAGAGTATCAACATTCAGTGCTAGAGAAGATTTGCCTTGATGGACTCATTTTGCTGGTGGGAGTAGGAAATGTTAAAAATCTTTTGGGGAAGTTATTTGGCTGTATCTATTCAACAACACAATAGCCTTACTTGTATTTAATAATAAATTTAAAAATATAGGAAGCAAAAATTGACTGGTGAAATGAAACCCTGACTTATCAATACAGTGGGAAATCTCTCTCAGTAACTCAGGGAGCAAGCAGAAAAAAATCATCAGGAATGATATACACGTTTAAAAAAATTTTTATTGGAGTACAGTTGATTTACAGTGTTGTGTTAGTTTCAGGTGTACAGCAAAGAGGAACAATATACACATTTTAAACAGCCCAACTAACAAGCGTGAACCAATAAACATATACGCTAAACACAACTACTTGGGTTTTTCAATCAAGAGATGAAACATTTTTGAAAACTGGGCCTATACTTGAACCTTAAGGCAAATTTCAACAAATTTCGACTCAACATCATTCAGACAACATTCTCAGATCACAGTGCAATTAAGTTAGGAATCACTAACATCGAGATTAACTTTGTGTTTGAGGAAATGAAAAATGGTGTTAGGAACTGTAAAATTTTCTGCATTCCAAGTTCCTTCTTTAATCATTAAATATGAGAACAGGATACAACAGAATGAGATGGGCCTAATCAAAAACAGCTCCCTTCAGCAGCATTCCACCTGCGGACCAAAGCCCACCAAACTTGCAGCTGGCACTTGGCTGCTTTTGTTTCCTTCTATGAAATTCCTATCCCATATAAAACTCTCCATGCTCCAGGAGACACTGCGCAGGGCTGTTCTTGTCGCAGCAGCCTGAATAAAGTCACCATTCCCTTGACATTTGAGTCTCGGAGAATTTTTGCATGTTCGACACTGCACTTCTAAATAATTCTTGGGTCAAAGGGGGGAAAATTACAAATTAGCACTTGAAACTGAACACTAATGAAAATGCAACAAATCAAAACTTGGATCTTTAGAAAAGAAGTTTAAACTTCATGCTTCTATAAGGAAACTGGGAAGGCTGATTACTCGAGTTTTAAAAAAATTGGATGACGTGCCCCACCACTGATGTCACAAGCCCCCCCCTCCACAAGCCCAGCTCAATGGCTCCCTGCACAGATGCTTGGTTTCTGGCGCTCAATCACCTCAGCTCCCTGCGCCCAGAGTGGTTAAACTCTCGCTGCGGGCGACTTCCGCTTCCTGGCCTAAATCTGACACGTACTATTCCCCCCGTGGCAACTACCCAGGGTCGGTGACAGCCAGAGCCGGGCGATGCCCCCAGCCGACGGGTGGACCGAGGCGCCGTCAGGTGGGCACGTAGCGGCGCCCCGGGCCCTGCCGCCGCGAGCCGCCTGCGCCGATCGGGGACCGTTCCGCACCCCGAGAAGTGGAGCGGCGGCTGGGGCGGGGGCCGGCCAGTGTCTGGGCCGGTGCCTTGGAGGTTTCTTTCTAGCTAGGATCGGGGAGAGGGGCAAGGGGGGTTGCAACGCGCGAAGATGCCGCGACTCCCCGGGGATACGGCCTGAGGGCGGGGCCCCGAGCGCAGAGAAGGGAAGGCGCCAGACCCGCGCCTCTGGGTAATGGTGGAGCATGAGGCGCAGGAAGGAGGAGTCCGGGATCCGCAGCCGGATCTGCTGGGCCCGATCGGCTCCCGGGAAGCCCCACCGGGGAAGGTCTGGCGGGGGCCCGCTGGCTCCGGCGCAGCAGAAATGCCCACCCTCCCAAGATGGCGACTCCCGGAGAGACACTCCCAAGGGGACAGCCATGTTAGTGGCCTGACAAAGTCACTAAAGAAAATCGGAAAGCCCGCCTCTCCTCCGACACACACACGCACTGACACCTCGTGAGTGCACCCAGTGTAATTGGGGGCTAATGGCCGCTTCCGCGCCGACACTAAGCATGTGCGGTGCGAAGTCCAGAAACGTGGGAGTCCCGCAGAGGCAGTTTCAATACTTCTGGCTTCGGGACTGAGTTTAATAGAGGAGGCGATTTAGGGCCAGTAAAACGTTGACATAATTATGGGGGTGTTACGACATGGCTTTCGGGCTCAGTGATGGTACTCTGTGGGGTGAGTGATGGGGCTTCTCTGGAGTCACTTATGAGGAGGTGCGTAGAGTGATAGGGGTTTGTGGGTGAATGGTGGGGGCAGTAGGGAA
>NW_006777287.1:866620-896485 GCF_000442215.2 Lipotes vexillifer | reverse complement strand
TAGGGAAAGTAATAGGTAGTCTGTGGGGTGAGTACTGGGGGGTCTGTGGGGTCATAGTGATGCAGGGTCTATAGGGAGAGCAGGGGGCATCGGTGAGGTGAGCGATGAGGAGTCTGTGGAGTGAGTGATGAAGATCCTCGGAGGCCACTGATGGGGTATGTGGAGTAAGTGACTGGATCTGTGGGATAAGTGATGGAGGTTTGTGGGGTGAGTGATCAGGCGTAAGTGCAGTAAGGAATGGGGACTGTGGTGTGAGTGATACAGTCTCGGAGGTGTGATGTGTGCTCTTTGGGGTTAGTGCTGGAGTTCCTGTGGGGCGAATGATGGGGGTTCTGTGGGGTGTCATAGGGGTTTAGTGGGGTAAGTGATGGAGGGGTCTGTGAGATGAATGATGGGAGTTCAGTGGGGTAAGTGATGAGGGTCTTTGAAGAGAGTTATGGGTGGTCTGTGGAGTGAATGATGGAGAGCCTGTGGAGTGAGTAATGGAGAGTGAATGAGTGATGGAGAATTTTTGAGGTGAGTGATGAGGGCCGCGGGATGAGTGTTGCAGAGTCTATGAGGTATATGATGGGGTTTATTGGGTGGATGGTCAAGGTTTCTGTGGTGTGAGTGATGGAGCTCTGTGGGTGGTCTTAGGCTTGAGATGGGATTTTTTCAAAAACCCACCTTTGACCTTCTTGGTCCTCCTGTATCTTTGTTTTCTGTGTCATTAGTTTCTGCCCTTGATTTCATTATTTCTTTTCTTTGGGTTTTTTCTTTTATTCTTATTTTTAAATTCCTAAATTGAATGCTTATCTCATTAATATTCAATCATTTTCTTTTACAGTATAAGCAATAAGTTCATGAATTTTTCTCTAAGAACACTTTAGCTCCATGTCACAAGTGTTGATATGTAACATTTCCACCACAGTTTATTAATAATGTTTTCTAATTTTTGTTGTGGTTTTCTCTCTGATCCCTTAGTTATTTAGATATGAGATTTTGATTTCCCAAAAAGTTGTAATTTTTGTTATTGATTTCTAAATTATAGCCAGAGACTGTCATCTGAGTGATTGTTAGGTGCAGGAATGGATGTTCCTTGAAGTGGATGGTATGTACTGAAATTTAAGTCCAAAACTTCTGTAAAATTGCAACTCCCACCAGCAACATATAAAAGGGCTCATTCCAAAATCATCTCCCACACTGAATGTTGCTGCACTTTTTAATTTCTGCCATTCTGAGGGCCAAACACAACAGTATGTAGCTTACCTTGATGTGCATTTTCCTGACACCTGGTGGCTGAATATCTTCTCATATTTATTGGCCTTTGAAATGTATTTTTAAAAATTTTCATATCCTTTGCTCTTTTTTTTCCTTTATGTAGTTTGTCTTACTAATTTGTGGATATTAACCTTCTGTCATTTATTGTAATTTTTTCCCTTTATCTCTCTTTATATCTTGATTTTTGAAAGGTGTATTCACATATAATTACAAAAAATAATTATCTGATTAGGTAATTTTTCCTTAAGTTCTGAATATCGTGTCTTGCCTAGTGGGTTCTCCCTGCTTTGTGCTTAAATAAATACATGCCTTAAATTTAAATTTTTATTGTTTTAAAGTTAAATTGTAATCCAACTGGAAAATTCTGGTGTGTGGTGTGAGATGAGATCAACGTTTCTACTTTCCATTTGGATAGAAAATTTGCCTGCACCAATCATTAAATAAATAGCCTTTTCTAACTCAGTTAAATGCCACTTTTGTCATATAAATTCCCAAATGTATATTATTCTATTTCTGAACTCTATTTTTTCTTCTGATATATGTATCTACTCCCTTTCAAAAAATTGTTTTGACTTTAGAAATACTTTTAATATTGAATAGTGCTAATCCCCTCACTCTTCCTTTTTTTTTGCTTGTTTTCTTTAATCTTTTTTAGTATTTATTCTTCCACATGAATGTTAAAAACATTTTACTTCACTTTAAAAGCAACCATTAAAACTATATTTTATAACTTTCTTCTTATAGATTCAGAACCTTTTTTGAAAAGTTCTTTCTTAAATATTTTAAATTTGATATCATCACAGTGAATAGCACATTTCTCTATTTCCACAGAAAAATTATATAAATTTAAATTTTTTTATTTCTTTTTTGCATTTTATTTCTTATCCAATCCAGTTATCACATTCTCATGTGAATTCTAGTTGCCTTTTATGGTCTCTTAGTTTTCCTAGATATAATATCATGTCACATCCAATTAACAATGATACTCTCTTCCTTTCAAATATTTATTCTGATTACTTCATCTTCTCCTATTGCATTAGCTAGAGCTTTCAGAACAATGTTGAGTGATACTTGATAGAGGGTATCCCTATCTTGTTGCTAGTTTGAAAGTGAAGGGTATTCATTCATTCATTCAACAAACATTTGTTGAATACCTTCACCTTTCCAGATACTGGGTTTGAAATCCTGCATGGCCACTTACTGGCTACATGATCTTTTTTTTTCCTAACAGCTTTATTGATATAACTCACCTACCATAAACTTCACCATTTAAAGCTTACAATTCAATGGTTGTTAGTATATTCAAGGAGTTGTGCAAACCACCGTCATAATCCAATTTTAGAACATTTCATCACCCCAAAAGGAAACATCGTACTCATTCCTCATTCCCACCCCATACCTCCAGCTGCAGACAGCCACTAATTTACTTTCTGTTTTTATAAATTTGCCTATTCTTGACCTTTCATACACATGGAATCAAACAATATATGATCTTTGGTGACTATCTTCTTTCACTTAGCATGTTTTTAAGATTCCTCTGTGCTATAGCTTGTATCAATACTTCATTCTTTATTACTGAATAATATTCCTTTGTATGGATATACCACAGTTTGTTTATCCATTCATCAGCGGATGGACATTTGGGTTGTTTTCACTTTTTGGCTACTATGAATAACGTTGATGTGAACATTTGTGTACAAGTTTTTGTGCGGACGTATGTTTTCATTTCTCTCAGAAGTGGAATTGCTAGATCATATGGTACCTTTGAAGAACTGCCAAACTGTTTCTGGCATTTTACATCCCACAGCAATATATGAAGGTTCCAATGTGTCATATCCTCATCAACACTTAACAAGTCTTTTCTTTTTATTCTAGCCATCTTAGTGGGTGTGAAGTTGTATCTCATTGTGGTTTTGATTTCTATTTCCCAAATGAATGTTGAGCAATTTTTCATGTTTGCAATGGACTAAATGTTTATGTGCCCCTCCCATTCTATATTGAAATCCTAACCCACGGTGTGATGGTATAAGGAGGTGAGGCCTTTGGGAGGTGATTAGGTCATGAGGGTGGAGCCCTCATGAATGGGATTAGTACCCTTATAAAAGAGACCTCAGAGAGCCCCCTTCCACCTTTTGCCATGTGAGGACACAACAAGAAGATAGCCATCTATGAATCGGGAGGCAGGTTCTCACTAGACACCCAATCTGCTGACGTTTGAGCTTGGATTTCCCAGCCTCCAGAAGTGTAAGAAATAAATGTTTGCTGTTTAAGCCACCCAGTTTATCGTAGTTCATTACAGCAGCCTGAACACACTAAGACAATGTGTTTAATTGACCATTTGTATGTCTTCTCTGGAGAAATATCGGCTCAAATTCTTTGCCTATTTTTTAATCGGATTATTTGTCTTTGTATCATTGAGTTGTAAGCATCCTTTATATATTCTGGATACAAGTACCTGGTCAGATATGTGATTTGCATATATTTTCTCCCATTTTATGGGTGTCTTTTCACTTTCTTGGTGGTGACCTTGTAGCACAAAAGTTTTTAATTTTTATGAAGTCTAATTTATCTATTTTTGTTATTGTTGCTTGTGCTTTTTTAAAAAACGTCTTTATTGGAATATAATTGCTTTACATTATTGTGTTAGTTTCTGCTGTATAACAAAGTGAATCAGCTATACATATACATATATCCCCATATCCCCTCCCTCTTGCATCTCCCTCCCACCCTCCCTATCCCACACCTCTAGGTGGACACAAAGCATGGAGCTGGTCTCCCTATGCTATTTGGCTGCTCCCCACTAGCTATCGATTTTATATTTGGTAGTGTATATATTTCCATGCCACTCTCTCACTTCGTCCCAGTTGCTTGTGCTTTTGATGTCATAGATGTTCCTTTCCCCATTGAATTGTATTGAAACCCTTATCTAAAATCAACTGACCATGAGTGTAAAGGCTTATTTATGAACTCTCAATTTTATTTCATTCATCTATATGCCTCCTTTATGCCAGTACCATGCTGTGTTGATTTATGTAGCTTTGTAGCAAGTTTTGAAATAGAGAAACGTGTGTCCCCCAACTATGTTCTTATTCAGTGTTTTGGCTCTTCAGGTTCCTTGCATTTCTATCTGAATTTTAGGATGAGCTCATTACCCACTGCAAAAATGCCCCTGGGATTTTGATAGGGATTGTGTTGAACCTGTACAACATTTAGGGGAATTTTGCCATTTTAATGATATTAAGTCTTTTTATCTGGGCATTTTTTTTTTAGCGTAATGTTTTCTGGTGATTTTGGGGGTAGTTGTAATATTTACACAGTTCTTTAATGTTCTTATTTTAATTTGTATTTTTATTAGGAATAGCTCCTGAATTGTGTCAGATGCTTTTTGATGTTAACAGCCTTATGGTATTATTCTCTTTAATTGGTTGTTGTAATGAATTACATTGATGTGTAATGTGGCCGCATCTTTGCCTTCCTGGAAGAATTCTGTTTGGTCAAGGGGAATTTTTCTTATAAGATACATTTGGATTTGAATTAGTAATATTTTATTTAAAATTTTTGCCACTATAAGAAAACTGCTTATAGTTTTCTTTTCTTTTTTCTTTTTTTGTACTATATTTAACATGTGTTGGTATTAAGGTTATGGCAGTTTTTAAAAGGAATTCAGGAGATTTCTATCTTTTTATATGTTAAAATGGCGTAGAAATTATCTTCTTTTTAAAGTTCAGCTATAAACACACTTAGAACTGGTGCCTTTTAAAATGGTAAATTTTAATTATTTTATTTTCTCTGATTACTGGTCTTTACAGATTTCTTCTTTTGGGGGATTTAATTTTGGTGGTTTATGGTTTGTTTGTTTGTTTGTTTTTTGCGGTACGCGGGCTTCTCACTGTTGTGGCCTCTCCCGTTGCGGAGCACAGGCTCCGGACGCGCAGGCTCAGCGGCCATGGCTCACAGGCCCAGCCACTCCGCGGCATGTGGGATCTTCCCGGACCGGTGCACGAACCCGTGTCCCCTGCATCGGCAGGCGGACTCTCAGCCACTGCGCCACCAGGAAAGCCCTTGGTGGTTTATGTTTGCTAGGGATTTTATATTTTCATAGAGCTGCACATAATGCTTAAATTATTCTGGTCACTTCCACATCTGTGGCAGTAGTTCCTTTTTCTTTCCTAAAATTATGTGAGTATATGTGTGATATGTGAGTGTGTGTATGTGTGTGTGTGTACATGTATATTTCCTTCTCTTTTACCTTTATCAGGTGTCTCATGAATATTTTATTTTCTTTTTCTAATTTCTTAAGTTTAGCACTTAATTCACTTATCTTTGGCTTTTCTTTTTAAATATGAAAAAGATTTCAGGCTAAAATGTCCCTTAAATATAACTTTAGCCATGTCTCAAAATGAGGTATGAAGTTTATAATTTTATTATTGAATTCATCTTCAATTCTGTCATGTTTGTTTGTTTAATTATTTATTGGCCACACCATGTGGCATGTGAGATCTTAGTTCACTGACCAGGGATCGAACCCACACCCCCTGAAATGGAAACGTGGAGTCTTAACCACTTGGACCACCAGGGAAGTCCCAATCCTGCCATGTTTAGAGAATATTTCTTTTTCCCCCAGCTTTATTGAGACACACTTGACATATAACATTGTATAAGTTTAAGGTGTACAGTGTGTTGACTTGATACATTTGTATATTGCAAAATGATTATCACCATAGTGTTAGCTAACACTTCCATCATGTCATATAATTACCACTTTGTGTGTGTGTGTGATAAGAACATTTAAGATCTACTTTCTAGACAATATTCGAGTATATGATACAGTATCATTAGCAATAATCACCATGTTGTACCTTAGATTTTCAGAACTTGTTTACCTTATAACTGGAAGTTTGTACCCTTTGACCAACATCTTCCCATTTCCCCCACCCCCCGGCCCCTAGTAACCATCACTCTACTTAGAGAATATTTCTTTCTTTCTTTTTTTTAATTGAAGTATAGTTGATTTACAATGTTGTGTTAGTTTCAGGTGTACAGCAAAGTGATTCAGTTATATATATATTTTTTCAGATTATTTTCCATTATAGGTTATTACAGGATATTGTATATAGTTCCCTGTGCTATACAGTAAATTCTTATTATTTATTTTATGTGTAGTAGTTTGTATCTGTAGAGACTATTTCTTAACTGCAAACTAGTTTTGGTCATTTGGTTATCTTTTTATTCTATATTTCTTTTTTATTGAAATATAATTGTCATATAACATTGTGTAAGTTTAAGGTATACAGTGTTTTGATTTGATATGTTTATAAATTTATAAATTATGACATGATTACCACAGTAGCTTTAGCTAACACCTCCATCCTGTCACATAATTATCATTTCTTTTCTGTGGTAAGGATGTTTAAGACATAGTCTCTTAGCAATTTTGATTCTATATTTCTGATTTTTGTAGTATTGTTGTCAGTATAGCCTGCCAAAACTCTAATTTTTAAGAAATATCAATATTTTTTTTCTTAGAGTCCAAGTTACACAATTTTTTTTTTTCGGTACGCTGGCCTTTCACTGTTATGGCCTCTCCCGTTGCGGAGCACAGGCTCCGGACGCGCAGGCTCAGCGGCCATGGTTCATGGGCCCAGCCACTCCATGGCATGTGGGATCTTCCCAGACTGGGGCATGAACCCGTGTCCTCTGCATCGGCAGGCGGACTCTCAACCACTGCGCCACCAGGGAAGCCCCAAGTTACACAATTTAAAAAGTTTTTTTAACTGTGCCATGAGTCTAAAAGAAGAGTATATTAATTGGACAGAATTAAATCTAGCACTGATTATATTTTTCAAATCCTCTTTACTTCTTTTTTTGGTCTACTTGACCCATTATATTTTAATAAAATTTCCCAACGTAATTGTGATTTTTAAAAACTCTTTATTATGAAATAATTACAGATTCATACGAAGTTGCAGACATAAAACAGAGAAATTCCATGTACCCTTTACCCAGTTCCCCCCAATAGTTACATCTTATAAAATCATAATGCAGTATAAAAATTTAACATTGGTACAATGTGTGTGCCTAATTCCTTGTCATTTTGCCATGTGTGTAGATTCGTGTAACGACCACCACAATCAAGATACAGAGCTATTACCCTTTTTGTACTTTTCACCCCCACCATCATCCCTAACCTTTGGCCACCAATAATCTGTTTTCCATCTCTATAATTTTGTTATTTTGAGAATGTTACATAAATGGAACCATACAGTATGTGGCCTTTGAGATTGTTTTTTTTTTTCACTCAGCATAATGTCCTTGAAAACCATCCTTACAACTATCATTGTAACAGTAGTTCATTTCTTTTTATTGCTGAGTAGTATTCCATATTATAGATGTACTACAGTTTGTTTAACTATTCATCTACTGAGGGACATTTTGGTTGTCCCCAGTTTGGGGCTATTACAAATAAAATTGCTATGAACAATTGTACAGATTTTTGTGTACATGTAAGATTTCATTTCTCTAGAATGAATGCCCAGAAGTGCAATTGCTGGGTCACTTTTTTAAAGAAACTGCCAAATTGTTTTCCAGAGTGTCTGTACCACTTTACATTCCCACTGACAACATATGAGAGATCGTTTTTCTGCATTTTCTCCAGAATTTGGTATTGTTGCTATTTAAAACATTTTTAGCTGTTTTAATAGGTGTGCAGTGATTATATCATCATTGTCTTAACTTGCATTTCCTTAATGGCTAATGACATTGAACATCTTTTTAAAATTTTTTTTTATTTTTATACACTTTTAAAAGTTTACTTTCCACTTACAGTTATTACAAAATATTGGCTATATTCCCCGTGTTGTACAATACACCTTTGAGCCTATCTTACACACAATAGTGTGTACCTCCCACTCTCAGACCCCTATATTGCCCCTCTTCCCCACACTGGTAACCACTAGTTTGTTCTCTATATCTGTGAGTCCACTGCTTTTTTGTTTTATTCACTAGTTCGTTGTATTTTTTAGATTCCACATATAAGCAATATCATACAGTATTTGTCTTTGTCTGACTTATTTCACTTAGCATAATGCCCTCCAAGTTCATCCATGTTGCTGCAATGGCAAAATTTCATTATTTTTTATGGCTGAGTAGTATTCCATTGTGTGTGTATGTGTATATATATATATATATATATATATATATATCTTTATGTATTCATGTGTTGATGGACACAAGTGTTTTCCATGTTTTGGCTATTGTGAATAGTGCTGCTATGAACATTGGGGTTTATGTATCTTTTCGAATTAGTGTTTTTGTTTTTTTCAGATATATATCCAGGAGTGGAATTGCTGGGTCGTATGGTAGTTCTATTTTTAGTTTTCTGAGAAACCTCCATACCATTTTCCACAGTGGCTACACCAGTTTACATTCCTACCAACAGTGTACAAGGGTTCCTTTTTTCTCCACAAGCTTGCCAACATTTGTTATTTGTAGACTTTTTGATAATAGCTCTTCTGACAGGTGTGAGGTGATAGCTCATTGTGGTTTTGATTTGCATTTCCCTGATGATTAGTGATGTTGAGCATCTTTTCATGTGCCTGTTGGCCATCTGCATTTCTTCTTTGGAAAAATGTCTATTCAGTTCTTCTGCTCATTTTTTAATTGTTTTTTTTTTTGATGTTGAGTTGTATGAGCTGTTTATATATGTTGGATATTAATACCTTTCAGTCACCTCATTTGCAAATATTTTCTCCCATTCAGTAGGTTGTCTTTTTGTTTTGTCGATGGTTTCCTTTACTGTACAAAAGCTTTGAACATCTTTTTAAACATTGACATTGAACATCCTTTAAAAATTTTTTTTACTTAAAATATATTTTGAGATATAGATTCACATGCAGTTGTAAAAAATAATACAGTGATCCCTTGTGCACTTTGCCCAGTTTCCTCCAATGGTGACATTTTACAAAATAAAAGTATAATATGCTAACCAGAATTTTGACCTTGATACAATTCAACCATCTTATCCAGATTTCCCCAGTTTTACTCATACATGTATGTGTATATGCATGTACCAAGTTTTATACAATTTTATCACCTGTGTAGGTTTGTGTATCCATCACCATAGTCAAAATACCGAATAGTTCCAACATCACAAGGATCCCTAGTGTTTCCCTTTTATAGCCACACCTATTTCCCTCCTGTCTCCACTACCCTTGGAAACCAGTAACCTGTGCTCCATGTCTAAAATTTTGTCATTTCAAAATTGTTATATTAATCAAATCATACAGTATATAAACTTTTGAGGTTGGCTTTTTTCAGTTAGCATCATGTTCTTAAAAACCATCCAAGTAGGGCTTCCCTGGTGGCGCAGTGGTTGAGAGTCCACCTGCAGATGCAGGGGACGCGGGTTCGTGCCCCGGTCCGGGAAGATCCCACATGCCGCGGGGCGGCTGGGCCCGTGAGCCATGGCCGCTGAGCCTGCACGTCTGGAGCCTGTGCTCCGCAACGGGAGAGGCCACAACAGTGAGAGGCCCACGTACCGCAAAAAAAAACCCATCCAAGTAGCGTGAGTATCAACAGTTCATTCCTTTTTCTTGTTGAATAGCACTCCTTGGGGTGGATGTACCAGTTTGTTTAACCAGTCGCTTGTTGAAAGACATCTGGACTGATTCCAGTTTTGAGCTATTACCAGTAAAGCTGCTATGAACATTCATGTACAGATTTTTTGTGTAAACATAAGCTTTCATGTCTCTGAGGTAAATGCTCAAGAGTACTATTGCTGGGCTGTATGGTAATTGCATGCTTAGTTTTATAAGAAACTACCAAACCGTTTCCCACCAGCAGTGTAGGAGAGATCCAGTTTTTCTTCAACCTCATCAGCATTTTGTGTTGTCACTATTTTTTATTTTAGCCATTCTGACATATGTATAGTGACATCTCATTGTAGTTTTCATTTTAATTTCCCTGGTAAATAATATGGAACCCCTTTTCATATGCTTATTTGCCATCTGTATATCCTCTTTGGTGAAATGTTCATGCGTTTTCCCTATTTTCTAATTGAATTGTTTGGATGATTTTACTGTTGAGTTTTGAGAGTTCTTTACATATTCTAGATACCAGTCTTTTGTCAGATATGTTGTCATCAAGTATTTTTCCCAGTCAGTAGCTTGGCTTTTCATCCTCTTCATCTTTTCCATCCTCTGGTCTTTTTCAGAGCAAAAGTTTTTAAATTTTTGGCAAGACCCGGTTTATCAGTGTTTCCTTTTATGGATTATGCTTTTGGTGTCCAGTCTAAAAACTTTGTCATTCTCTGATTCTCTGACAGCAACTGAATGTCCAACAATTCAATTCAATTTTGACACTACCTACCTGGAGTTAGCATCAGATCCCATAAGTTAAAGGGCTCAATCCCACAAGACTGCCCCCACTTCAGATGCCAGTCACTGCAAGTCCCAGGCCATCCATACTTCTGATTTACCAGCTATAAATTGGGGGTTCCCAGGACCTCTTCTTCAGGCTCAGTAATTTGCTAGAATAGCTCACAGAGATCAGGAAAACACTATGTTTACCAGTTTATTATAAAGGATACAACTCAGAAACAACCAGATGGAAGAGATACACAGGGCAAGGTATGGGGGGAAAGGCATAGATCTTCCATGCCCTCTCTGGACATGCCTTCCTCCCAGCACATCTGTGTTCAACCTGGAAGCTCTCCAAACCTCATTATTTAGGGATTTTTATGGAGGGGTTTATATGGAGGTTCCATCATGTAGACCCCATTGATTAAATCATTGGTCATTGGTGATTGAACTCAATCTCCAGCTCCTCTCCCCTCCCTAGGAGGGAGGTGGTGGTGGGGGAGTGGGACTGAAAGTTTCAACCCTCTAATCAAGCCCTATAACCAAATGATTGGTTCCTTTGGCAACCAGCCCCCACCCTACAATTATCTAAGAACCCACCATGAGTCCCTTCATCAGCATAAACTCAGGCATCGTTGGAAGGGGCTTGTAAGGAATAACAAACTAACAAAAGATGCTCTTGTCACTCCTATCACTTAAGAAATCTCAGGGCTTTTAAGAGATTTGTGCCAGGAACAAAAACCAAATATATATTTCTTATCATACCACACTGTCTAGCCCTAAATCCTAAAGATTTTCTCCTATATTTTTCATAAAAATTTTATAGTTTTACATTTTACATTTAAGTCTGTGATCCATTTTGAGTTAATTTTTGTGTAAGGAGTGAGGTTTAGGTTGAGGTTCTTTTTGCCCTGAATGTACAGTTGTTCTAGCACCATTGACTTGTTTTGCATCTTTGAAAAAATATCAGTTGGCCATACTTACGTGGGGCTATTTCTGGATCCTCTATTCCATTCCATTGATCTGTGTCTGTCCCTCTGCCAAAACCACGGTCTTAATTACTGTACCCATGCAGTAAGCTTTAATATCTATTAGAGTGATTCTCCCACTATATTCTTCTTCAGGACTGGTTTAGCTATTCTAGGGGCTGTGCCTTTCCATATAGATGTTAGAATATGCTTGTCTGTGGATGTTGAACATATTCTCATGTGCCTATTTGCCCTCCATATATTCTCTTTGGTGAAATGTCTCTTCATGTCTTTTGCCCATTTTATTTCTTTTTTCTTTTTTGGCGTTAGATGTGGGCCTCTCACTGTTGTGGCCTCTCCCATTGCGGAGCACAGGCTCCGGACGCGCAGGCTCAGTGGCCATGGCTCACCTGCCCAGCCGCTCCGCGGCATGTGGGATCTTCCTGGACTGGGACACGAACCCATGTCCCCTGCATCGGCAGGTGGACTCTCAACCACTGCGCCACCAGGGAAGCCCTTTTTGCCCATTTTCTAATTGGGTTCTTTGTTTCTTCAATGTTGAATTTTGAGAGTTCTTATTATGTTATAGATATGAGTCTTTTGTCAAATAAGGGGTTTGTGAATATTTTCTCTCAGTCTGAAGCATGTCATTTCATTCTCTTGAGTGTCTTTTTAAATTTTGATGAAGTCAAATTTATCTATTTTTTCTTTTAAAAGATTATGTTTTTGGTGTCATATCTAAGAACTCTTCACTAAGCCCTAAGTCCTGATGATTTTCTCTTCTGTTGTCTTCCAACAGTTTTATATTTTACATATAAATCTATGATCCATTTTGGGTTAATTTTTTATGAAGTGTGATATTTAGAATGAGATTCATTTTTTGTTTTTGTTTCATTTCGGTTTGTTTCTTTGTTGCTTATGAGTGTCCTATTACTCTAGCACCATTTGTTGAAAAGACATTGAATTGTTTTTGTACCTTTGTAAAAAAAATTAGTTGACTGTGCTTGTTTCTGGGTCCTCTAATCTGTTCCGTTAATCTATGTGCCTATCCCTTCATCTGTACCACATTTTCTTGATTCCTATAGTTAAATAAAAAGTATTGAAATCAGGTAGATTTATTTCTCCAACTTTATTCTTTTTTTCTTTAATCTTTATTGGAGTATAATTGCTTTACAATGGTGTGTTAGTTTCTGCTTTATAACAAAGTGAATCAGTTATACATATACATATGCTCCCATATCTCTTCCTTCTTGCATCTCCCTCCCTCCCACCCTCGCTATCCCACCCGTCTAGGTGGTCACAAAGCATGGAGCTGATCTCCCTGTGCTATGCGGCTGCTTCCCACTAGCTATCTATTTTACGTTTGGTAGTGTATATATGTCCATGCCACTCTCTCACTTTGTCCCAGCTTACCTTCCCCCTCCCCATATTCTCAAGTCCATTCTCTATTAGGTCTGTAACTTTATTCCTGTCTTACCCCTAGGTTCTTCATGACATTTTTTTTTCTTAGATTCCATATATACGTGTTAGCATATCGTATTTCTCTTTCTCTTTCTGACTTACTTCACTCTGTATGACAGACTCTAGGTCTATCCACCTCACTACAAATAGCTCAATTTTGTTTCTTTTTATGGCTGAGTAATATTCCATTGTGTATATGTGCCACATCTTCTTTATCCATTCATCTGGAGATGGACACTTAGGTTGCTTCCATCCCCTGGCTATTGTAAATAGAGCTGCAATGAACATTGTGGTACATGACTCTTTTTGAATTATAGTTTGCTCAGGGTATATGCCCAGTAGTGGGATTGCTGGGTCGTATGGTAGTTCTAGCTATAGTTTTTTAAGGAGCCTCCATACTGTTCTCCATAGTGGCTGTACCAATTCACATTCCCACCAGCAGTGCAAGAGTGTTCCCTTTTCTCCACACCCTGTCCAGCATTTATTGTTTCTAGATTTTTTGATGATGGTCATTCTGACTGGTGTGAGAGGATATCTCATTGTAGTTTTGATTTGCATTTCTCTAATGATTAATGATGTTGAGCATTCTTTCATGTGTTTTTTGGCAATCTGTATATCTTCTTTGGAGAAATGTCTATTTAGGTCTTCTGCCCATTTTTGGATTGGGTTGTTTGTTTTTTTGATATTGAGCTGCATGAGCTGCTTGTAAATTTTGGAGATTAATCCTTTGTCAGTTGCTTCATTTGCAAATATTTTCTCCCATTCTGAGGGTTGTCTTTTGGTTTTGTTTATGGTTTCCTTTGCTGTGCAAAAGCTTTTAAGTTTCATTAGGTCCCATTTGTTTATTTTTGTTTTTATTTCCATTTCTCTAGGAGGTAGGTCAAAAAGGATCTTGCTGTGATTTATGTCATAGAGTGTTCTGCCGATGTTTTCCTCTAAGAGTTTGGTAGTATCTGGCCTTACATTTAGGTCTTTAATCCATTTTGAGCTTATTTTTGTGTATGGTGTTAGGGAATGTTCTAATCTCATACTTTTACATGTAGCTGTCCACTTTTCCCAGCACCACTTGTTGAAGAGTCTGTCCTTTCTCCACTGTACATTCCTGCCTCCTTTATCAAAGATAAGGTGATCATATGTGTGGGGGTTTATCTCTAGGCTTTCTATCCTGTTCCATTGATCTATATTTCTGTTTTTGTGCCAGTACCATACTGTCTTGATTACTGTAGCTTTGTAGTATAGTCTGAAGTTAGAGAGCCTGATTCCTCCAGCTCCATTTTTCGTTCTCAAGATTGCTTTGGCTGTGTGGGGTCTTTTGTGTTTCCACACAAATTGTGAAATTTTTTGTTCTACTTCTCTAAAAAATGCCAGTGGTAGTTTGATAGGGATTGCATAGAATCTGTAGATTGCTTTGGGTATTATAGTCATTTTCACAATGTTGATTCTTCCAATCCAAGAACATGGTATATCTCACCATCTATTTGTGTCATCTTTAATTTCTTTCATCAGTGTCTTATAATTTTCTGCATACAGGTCTTTTGTCCTTAGGTAGGGGTTTATTCCTAGATATTTTATTCTTTTTGTTGCAATGGTAAATGGGAGTGTTTTCTTGATTTCACTTTCAGATTTTTCATCATTAGTGTATAGGAATGCCAGAGATTTCTGTGCATTAATTTTGTATCCTGCTACTTTACCAAATTCATTGATTAGCTCTAGTAGTTTTCTGGTAGCATCTTTAGGATTCTCTATGTATAGTATCATGTCATCTGCAAACAGTGACAACTTTACTTCTTCTTTTCCAATTCGGATTCCTTTTATTTCCTTTTCTTCTCTGATTGCTGTGGCTAAAACTTCCAAAACTGTGTTGAGTGAGAGTGGTGAGAGTGGGCAACCTTGTCTTGTTCCTGATCTTAGTGGAAATGGTTTCAGTATTTCACCGTTGAGGACGATGTTGGCTGTGGGTTTGTCATATATGGCCTCTGTTTGACTATGATGTGTCTTGGCATGGATTTTTCTTATTGTTGTTTGTTGCTGTTGTTTTATCCTGTTTGTATTTCATTCAGCATCTAGAATATGTAAATTGATGTCTTTTCCCAAATTTGCAATATTTTCAGCCATTACTTCTTCAAATACTTTTTCAGCCCCATACTCCTTCCTCTCCTCTTAGACACCAATGATTTGAATGTCAAATCTTTTGTTATAGCCTCACATGTCCCTCAACTGTCTTCATTTTTTTCCAGTTAATTTTCTCTCTGTACTTGATCAGATTGGTTTGTTTCTATTTGGTCTTCAAGTACACTGTTTCTTTTGTCCTCTCCATTCTGTCATTGAGTCCATCCACTGAGTTTTTTATGTCAGTTACTATATATTTTAGTTTTAAAATTTCCATTTAGTTCTTCTTTACATCCTCTGTTTCTTTGCTGAGATATTCTATTGTATCATTTGTGTTGTGTTTTTTCATAGTTGCACAATGAAGCATTTTTATGATGGCTGCTCTAAAACACTTGTCAGATAATTCCAACACCTATATTTTCTTAATGTTGGCATCAGTTCATTGTCTTTCCTTTTTTAAAATTTTTATTATTATTTTTAACATCTTTATTGGAGTATAATTGCTTTACAATGGTGTGTTAGTTTCTGCTTAATAACAAAGTGAATCGGTTATACATATACATATATCCCCATATCTCTTCCTTCTTGCATCTCCCTCCCTCCCACGCTCCCTATCCCACACCCCTAGGTGGTCACAAAGCACCGAGCTGATCACCCTGTGCTATGCAGCCGCTTCCCACTAGCTATCGTTTTTTATATTTGGTAGTGTATATATGACCATGCCACTCTCTCACTTTGTCCCAGCTTACCCTTCCCCCTCCCCATGTCCTCAAGTCCATTCTCTAGTAGGTCTGTGTCTTTATTCCCATCTTGCCCCTAGGTTCTTCATGATCTTTTTTTTTTTTTTTTTTAGATTCCATATATATGTGTTAGCATAAAGTATTTGTTTTTCTCTTTCTGACTTACATCACTCTGTATGACAGACTCTAGGTCCATCCACCTCCCTACAAATAACTCAATTTCGTTTCCTTTTATGGCTGAGTAATATTCCATTGTATATATTGCCACATCTTCTTTATCCCGTCCTCTGTTGATGGACACTTAGCTTGCTTCCACATCCTGACTATTGTAAATAGAGCTGCAATGAACATTGTGGTACATGACTCCTTTTGAATTATGGTTTTCTCAGGGTATATATGCCCAGTAGCGGGATTGCTGGGTCATATGGTAGTTCTGTTTTTACTTTTTTAAGGAGCCTCCATACTGTTCTCCATAGTGGCTGTATCAATATACATTCCCACCAACAGGGCAAGAGTGTTCCCTTTTCTCCACATACTCTCCAGCATTTATTGTTTGTAGATTTTTTGATGATGGCCATTCTGACTGGTGTGAGATGATATCATTGTAGTTTTCTTTGCATTTCTCTAATGATTAATGATGTTGACAATTCTTTCATGTGTTTGTTCACAATCTGTATATCTTCTTTGGAGAAATGTCTATTTAGGTCTTCTGCCCATTTTTGGATTGGGTTGTTTGTTTTTTTGATATTGAGCTGCATGAGCTGCTTGTATATTTTGGAGATTAATCCCTTCTCAGTTGCTTCATTTGCAAATATTTTCTCCCATTCTGAGGGCTGTCTTTTCATCTTGTTTATGGTTTCCTTTGCTGTGCAAAAGCTTTGAAGTTTCACTGGGTCCCGTTTGTTTATTTTTGGTTTTTGTCCCGTTTCTCTAGGAGGTGGGTCAAAAAAGATCTTGCTGTGACTTATGTCATAGAGTGTTCTGCCTGTGTTTTCCTCTAAGAGTTTGATACTTTGTGGCCTTACATTTAGGTCTTTAATCCATTTTGCGCTTATTTTTGTGTATGGTGTTAGGGAGTGATCTAATCTCATACTTTTTCATGTACCTATCCATTTTTCCCAGCACCACTTATTAAAGAGGCTGTCCTTTCTCCACTGTACATTCCTGCCTCCTTTATCAAAGATAAGGTGACCATATGTGCGTGGGTTTATCTCTGGGCTTTCTATCCTGTTCCATTGATCTATATTTCTGTTTTTGTGCCAGTACCATACTGTCTTGATTAGTGTAGCTTTGTAGTATAGTCTGAAATCAGGGAGCCTGATTCCTTCAGCTCCATTTTTCTTTCTCAAGATTGCTTTGGCTATGCGGGGTCTTTTGTGTTTCCATACAAATTGTGAAATTTTTTGTTCTAGTTCTGTAAAAAATGCCAGTAGTAGTTTCGCAGGTATTGCACTGAATCTGTAGATTGCTTTGGGTATTATAGTCATTTTCACAATGTTGATTCTTCTGATCCAAGAACATGGTATATCTCTCCATCTGTTTGTATTATCTTTAATTTCTTTCATCGGTGTCTCATAATTTTCTGCATACAGGTCTTTTGTCTCCTTAGGTAGGTTTATTCCAAGGTATTTTATTCTTTTTGTTGCAGTGGTAAATGGGAGTGTTTTCTTAATTTCACTTTCAGATTTTTCATCATTAGTGTATAGGAATGCCAGAGATTTCTGTGCATTAATTTTGTATCCGGCTACCTCACCAAATTCATTGATTAGCTTTAGTAGCTTTCTGGTAGCATCTTTAGGATATTCTATGTATAGTATTATGTCATCTGCAAACAGTGACAGCTTTACTTCTTCTTTTCCAATTTGAATTCCTTTTATTTCTTTTTCTTCTCTGATTGCTGTGGGTAAAACTTCCAAAACTATGTTGAATAATAGTGGCGAGAGTGGGGAACTTTGTCTTCTTCCTCATCTTAGTGGAAATAATTTTAGTTTCTCAACATCGAGAACAATGTTGGCTGTGGGTTTGTCATATATGGCCTTTATTATGTTGAGGTAAGTTCCCTCTATGCCTACTTTCTGGAGGGTTTTTATGATAAATGCGTGTTGCATTTTGTCGAAAGCTTTCTCTGCATCTATTGAGATGATCATATAGTTTTTCTCCTTCAATTTGTGAATATGGTGTATCACATTGGTTGATATGTGTATATTGAAGAATCCTTGCCTAAAGGATTGCAAGGATAAGGGATAAACCCTACTTGTTCATGGTGTATGATTCTTTTAATGTGCTGTTGGATTCTGTTTGCGAGTATTTTGTTGAGGATTTTTGCATCTATGTTCATCAGTGATATTGTCCTGTAGTTTTCTTTCTCTTTGACATTTTTGTCTGGTTTTGGTATCAGGGTGATGGTGACCTCATAGAATGAGTTTGGGAGTGTTCCTCCCTCTGCTATACTTTGGAAGAGTTTGAGAAGGATAGGTGTTAGCTCTTCTCTAAATGTTTGATAGAATTCTCCTGTGAAGCCATCTGGTCCTGGGCTTTTGTTCGTTGGAAGATTTTTAATCACAGTTTCAATTGCAGTGCTTGTGTTTGGTCTGTTCACATTTTCTATTTCTTCCTGCTTCAGCCTTGGAAGGTTGTGCGTTTCTGAGAATTTGTCCATTTCTTCCAGGCTGTCCATTTTATTGGCATATAGTTGCTTGTAGGAATCTCTCCTGATCCTTTGTATTTCTGCAGTGTCAGTTGTTACTTCTCCTTTTTCATTTCTAATTCTATTGATTTTACTCTTCTCTCTCTTTTTCTTGACGAGTCTGGCTAATGGTTTATCAATTTTGTTTATCTTCTCAAAGAACCACCTTTTAGTTTTATTGATCTTTGCTATTGTTTCCTTCATTTCTTTTTCATTTATTTCTGATCTGATTTTTATGATTTCTTACCTTCTGCTAACTTTGGGGTTTTTTCTGTTCTTTTTTTAATTGCTTTAGGTGTAAATTTAGGTTGTTTATTTGAGATATTTCTTGTTTCTTGAGGTAGGATTGTATTGCTATAAACTTCCCTCTTAGAACTGCTTTTGCTGCATCCCATAGGTTTTGGGTCATCGTGTCTTCATTGTCTTTTTTTTCTAGGTATTTTTTGATTTCCTCTTTTATTTCTTCAGTGATCTCTTGGTTAATAAGTAGTGTATTGTTTAGCCTCCATGTATTTGTATTTTTTACAGATTTTTTCCTGTAATTGGTATCTAGTCTCATAGCGTTGTGGTTGGAAAATATACTTTATATGATTTCAATTTTCTTAAATTTACCAAGGCTTGATTTGTGACCCAAGATATGCTCTATCCTGGAGAATGTTCCATGAGCACTTGAGAAGAAAGTATATTCTGTTGTTTTTGGATGGAATGTCCTATAAATATCAATCAAGTCCGTCTTGTTTAATGTATAATTTAAAGCTTGTGTCTCCTTATTTATTTTCATTTTGGATGATCGGTCCATTGGTGAAAGTGGGGTGTTAAAGTCCCCTACTATGATTGTGTTACTGTCGATTTCCCCTTTTATGGCTGTTAGTATTTGCCTTATATATTGAGGTGCTCCTATGTTGGGTGCATAAGTAGTTACAATTGTTATATATTCTTGGATTGATCCCTTGGTCATTATGTAGTGTCCTTCTTTGTCTCTTGTACTAGTCTTATTTTAAAGTCTATTTTTTCTGATATGAGAATTGCTACTCCAGCTTTCTTTTGATTTCCATTTGCATGGAATATCTTTTTCCATCCCCTCACTTTCAGTTTGTATGTGTCCCTAGGTCTGAAGTGTGTCTCTTGTAGACAGCATATATATGGATCTTGTTTTTGTACCCATTCAGCCAGTATATGTCTTTTGGTTGGAGCACTTATCCATTTACATTTAAGGTAATTATCCATATGTATGTTCCTATTACCATTTTCTTAATTGTTTTGGGTTCGTTATTGTCGGTCTTTTCCTTCTCTTGTGTTTCCTGCCTAGAGAAGTTCCTTTAGCATTTTTTGTAAACCTGGTTTGGTGGTGCTGAATTCTCTTAGCTTTTGCTTGTCTATAAAGGTTTTAATTTCTCCGTCAAATCTGAATGAGGTCCTTGCTGAGTAGAGTAATCTTGATTGCAGGTTTTTCCTTTTCATCACTTTAAATATGACCTGCCACTCCCTTCTGGCTTGCAGAGTTTCTGCTGAAAGACCAGCTGTTAACCTTATTGGAATTCCCTTGCATGTTATTTGTTGTTTTTCCCTTGCTGCTTTTAATTTTTCTTTGTATTTAATTTTTGATAGTTTCATTAATATGTGTCTTGGCATGTTTCTCCTTGGATTTATCCGGTATAGGACTCTCTGTGCTTCCTGGACTTGATTAATTATTTCCTTTCCCATATTAGGGAAATTTTCAACTATAATCTCTTCAAATATTTTCTCAGTCCCTTTCTTTTTCTCTTCTTCTTCTGGGACCCCTATAATTCGAATGTTGGTGCGTTTAATGTTGTCTCAGAGGTCTCTGAGACTGTCCTCAATTCTTTTCATTTTTTTTCTTTATTGTGCTCTGCAGTAGTTTATTTCCACTATTTTATCTTCCAGGTCACTTATCCATTGTTCTGCCTCAGTTAGCTATTGATCCCTTCTAGAGAATTTTTAATTTCATTTATTGTATTGTTCATCATTGTTTTTTTGTTCCTTAGTTCCTCTAGGTTCTTGTTAAACGTTTCTTGTATTTTCTCCATTCTATTTCCAAGATTCTGGATCATCTTTACTATCATTATTCTGAATTCTTTTTCATGTAGACTGCCTATTTCCTCTTCATTTGTTAGGTCTGGTGGGTTTTTACCTTGCTCCTTCATCTGCTGTGTGTTTCTCTGTCTTCTCATTTTTCTTATCTTACTGTGTTTGGGGTCTCCTTTTCGCAGGCTGTAGGTTCATAGTTACCATTGTTTTTGGTTTCTGCCCCCAGTGGCTAAGGTTGGTTCAGTGGGTTGTGTAGGCTTCCTGATGGAGGGGACTAGTGCCTGTGTTCTGGTGGATGAGGCTGGATCTTGTCTTTCTGGTGGGCAGGTCCACATTTGGTGGTGTGTTTTGGGTTGTCTGTGACCTTATTATGATTTTAGGAAGCCTCTCTGCTAATGGGTGGGGCTGTGTTCCTGTCTTGCTAGTTGTTTGGCATAGTGTGTCCAGCACTGTAGCTTGCTGGTCATTGAGTGGAGCTGTGTCTTGGTTGACATGGAGATCTCTGGGATATTTTCACCATTTGATATTATGTGGAGCTGTGAGGTCTCTGGTGGACCAATGTTCTGAACTTGGCTCTCCCACCTCAGAGGCCCAGCCCTGATGCCTGGCTGGAGCACCAAGAGCCTGTCATCTACACGGCTCAGAATAAAAGTGAGAAAAAAAGGGGCTTCCCTGGTGGCGCGGTGGTTGAGAGTCCGCCTACCCTACCACCAAACCCTTTCCTCTTAAGAGGACTTTGCCTGTGACTCTACAAAGTTTAAAGGCCAGCTAAGCTACCTCCTCCCCTCACAGTAATACCCCCATCCTGGGGTTTCTCAGGGTAAGGGCTGTTGCATACAGAGTTAACAAAAAAAAAAAAAAAAAAAAAAAAAAAAAAAGTGAGAAAAAAAGAAAGAAAGAAAGAGGAAGGTAAAATAAAATAAAATAAAGTAAAATGAAATAAAATAAGATAAAATAAAGTTATTAAAATAAAAAATTATTTAAAAATTTAAGTAATTAAAAAAAAGAAAGAAAGAAAGAAAGAAGAGAGCAACCAAACCAAAAAACAAATCCACCATTGATAACAAACGCTAAAAAGTGTACTAAAAAAAAAAAAAACGGACAGATAGAACCCAGGACAAATGGTAAAAGCAAAGCTATACAGACAAAATCACACACAGAAGCATACACATACACACTCACAAAAAGAGAAAAAGAGAAAAAATATATATATATCATTGCTCCCAAAGTCCACCTCCTCAGTTTGGGATGATTCGTTGTCTATTCAGGTATTCCACAGATGCAGGGTACATCCAGTTGATTGTGGTGATTTAATCCACTGCTCCTGAGATTGCCTGGAGAGATTTCCCTTTCTCTTCTTTGTTTGCACAGCTTCTGGGGTTCAGCTTTGGATTTGGCACCGCCTCTGCATGTAGGTCGCCTGATGGCGTCTGTTCTTCGCTCAGACAGGACGGGGTTAAAGGAGCAGCTGATTCGGGGACTCTGGCTCACTCAGGCTGGGGGGAGGGAGGGGTATAGATGCGGGGCAAGCCTCCTGCGGCAGAGGCCGGCATGACGTTGCACCAGCCTGAGGCACGCCATGTGTTCTCCCAGGGAAGCTGTCCTTGGATCATGGGACCCTGGCAGTGGTGGGCTGCACAGGCTCCTGGGAGGGGAGGTGTGGACAGTGACCTGTGCTTGCACACAGGCTTCTTGGTGGCCGCATCAGTGGCCTTAGCGTCTCCTGCCCGTCTCTGGGGTCCGCGGTGATAGCCACGGCTCGCGCCCGTCTCTGGAGCTCATTTAGGCAGCACTCTGAATCCCCTTTCCTCACGCACCAGGAAACAAAGAGGCAAGAAAAAGACTCTTGCCTCTTCGGCAGCTCCAGACTTTATCCCTGACTCCCTCCCGGCCAGCCGTGGTGCACTAACCCCTTCAGGCTGTGTTCACGCAGCCAACCCCAGCCCTCTCCCTGGGATCCGACCTCCGAAGCCCGAGCCTCAGCTCCCAGCCCCCACCCGCCCCGGCGGGTGAGAAGACAAGCCTTTCGAGCCAGTGAGTGCTGGTTGGCAATGATCCTCTGTGCGGGAATCTCTCCTCTCTGCTCTCTGCACCCCTGTGGCTGCGCTCTCCTCTGCAGCCCCGAAGCTCCCCCCACATCCCGCAGTCTCCGCCCGAGAAGGGGCTTCCTAGTGTGTGGAAAACTTTCCACCTTCACAGCTCCCTCCCACTGGTGCAGGTCTTGTCACTATTCTTTTGTCTCTGTTTTTTCTTTTTCCTTTGCCCTACCCAGGTACGTGGGGAGTTTCTTGCCTTTTGGGAGTTCTGAGGTCTTCTGCCAGCGTTCAGTAGGTGTTCTGTAGGAGCTGTTCACATGTAGATGTATTTCTGATCTATTTGTGAGGAGGAAGGTGATCTCCACGTATTACTCTCCCACCATCCTCATTGTCTTTTCTCATTCAAGTTGAGATTTACCTGGTTCTTAGTATGACATCTTATTTTTTTTCCTGAACACAAGTGAAGCTCATATGTATTCTTCCCCTTTTCTTAGCTTTGATGTTTTTCTTTCTTTTTAAAATTTTTAAATTTTATATTGGAGTATAGTTGATTTACAATGTTGTGTTAGTTTCAGTTGTACAGCAAAGTGATTCAGTTAAAATTTACATATGCCTACTCTTTTTCAGGTTCTTTTCCCATATAGGTTATTACAGAGTATTAAGTAGAGTTCCCTGTGCTATACAGTAGGTCCTTGTTGATTGTCTATTTTATGTATACTAGTGTGTATATGTTAATCCCAACCTCCTAATTTATCCCTCCCCCCACCTTTCCACTTTTGCAACCATAAGTGTGTTTTCTATATCTGTGAGTCTGTTTCTGTTTTGTATACAGATTCATTTGAATTAATTTTTAGATTCCACATATAAGTGATATCATATGTTATTTGTCTTTCTCGATGTGACTTACTTCACTTAGTATGATAATCTCTAGGTCCATCCATGTTGTTGCAAATGGCATTATTTCATTCTTTTTTATGGTTGAGTAATATTCCATTGTATATATGTGCCACATCTTCTTTATCGATTCATCTGTCAATGAGCATTTAGGTTGCTTCCATGTCTTGGCTATTGTAAATAGTGCTGCAATGAACATTGGGGTGCCTGTGTCTTTTTGAATTATGATTTTCCCAGGGTATATGCCCAGTAGTGGGATTGCTGGGTCATATGGTAGTTCTATTTTTAGTTTTTTAAGGAACCTCCGTATTGTTCTCCATAGTAGCTGTACCAATTTACATTCCCAACAACAGTGTAGGAGGGTTCCTTTTCTCCACATCCTCTCCAGCATTTATTGTTTGTAGACTTTTTGATGATGGCCATTCTGACTGGTGTGAGGTGATACCTCATTGTAGTTTTTTTTTGTTTTTGCGGTACGTTGGCCTCTCCCATTGTGGAGCACAGGCTCCGGACGCGCAGGCTCAGCGGCCATGGCTCACGGGCCCAGCTGCTCCGCGGCATGTGGGATCTTCCCGGACCAGGGCACGAACCCGTGTCCCCTGCATCGGCAGGCGGACTCTCAACCACTGCGCCACCAGGGAAGCCCACCTCATTGTAGTTTTGATTTGCATTTCTCTAATGACACTTGATTTTTTTTAGTATGTCCAGGACATTTTGGGTATTATATTATGAGGCTCTAGAATTTATTTGACTCTTATGTTTTATCAGGCTTTCTTTGACAGAGCTCTGTTTGGTGAAGGGAAATGTCACATCACGGGTGACATTTGTTATTGACAGGTGGGTTGGAAGTCCATTCTCGCTTGTGCCCTCTTTTTTTTTTTTTTTTTTTTTTTGCCAGGGGACTCCTTGTTATTGTTCAATGAGGGTGGGGGTTCCAGCTCCCCACTAGGCTTCTGCTGATACCACCCTGGCTGGGAGGGGGTAGGCACCTCGTCACTGCTTCCCGTGGTATCCACTGTTACCGACAGGTATGGGAGGAGAAGGCAGCTGTTATTTCCCAGCAAGGAAAGAAAGATACAGCACCCTATTAGGCTTTCTCTGACACCACCCTGGCAGAGGGCTGGGGCCTGAGGGTGCCTTCTTATAGTCTGACAAGGGTAGAAGTCTAGGCTTGGATCCACTTGGCCTTGCTGTTAGTTGTGGGGCTGGGTCTGCAGTGTTTTCTGTGTTTGGCTTGAGTAGAGCCATCATTGTCTGAAAGTTTTCTATCTTGCTAGACTGCCCCTTTTCTGGCCCTTTGAGTAGAGAGAGCAGGCTTTCTTGGGGCAGTTTTTGTCTGTACCCGTTAGCCTTTCTGGGTAGTAGCTTCTCCAGCACCTTGTCTAGGCTATATGAGGCCAAGGGATAACCCAGAGAACTCACTGCCATGTCATTTTTTTTTTTTTTGCCATGTCATTTTTTTAGGTCTCAGGATCCGTAGCCAGTCTGCCTTCTTCATTCCACCTTTCAGAGTTTTCCTATGTTTTCTAGATAATGACCAGAGTTTTCAGCTGTATTTAGCAGGAAAAATAGATAAAATTATACCTACTTCATCTCCAGAAGAGGAAGTCCCCATAATTATGATTTTTAAGACTTCACGTGGTTCCATGCATTTGTGCTGGTTTTATTTATATATGTTGAATGACCCTAAAGGTTTATGCAAGTTATCACTTCTTTATTGTATATTTTATATTAAAAGCGATGCCCTTTTTGTTAATCTATTGAGCACCTTGGACCTTAATTTCCACCTCAATAATTATATTTCTAGACCTACTTTCATTTTCTTGCATTTGTCTGGGGTATTATATATTTTTAAAATCTTTATTGAATTATAATACAGAAAAGTGCACACATTATGCATGTTTAGCTTGATGATATTTTAAAAGACTGAACAAACCTGCACAACCAGCCACCTAGATCAAGAAATAAAACATTCCTAACACTCAAGAAGCCCTCCTGTGTTCCTTTCCAATCACTAACTTCCTTCCAAGGGGGTGTCAATATCCTAACTTTTAACAATATGGATTAGTTTTACATGTTTTTGAAATGTATAGAAATGTAATCATATAGTATTGATTCATTGCTCTTTCAGGTCTGGCTTCTTTGGCCAATATAACGTTCATGAGATGAGATTTGTGCATGCTGTGTATAGCAGTTGTTGATTCTCGTTGCTGTGTATTAATTCCTTGTATTAATAAAGGACAAGTTGTTTATCCATTCTAATGCTGATGGGCATTTGCATACTTTTCAGTTTTGAATAAAGCCACTGTGACCATCATCATACCTGTCTTTTGGTAAACATATGTTCACATTTCTCTTGAGTAAATGCTTCGATGGAATAGCTGGGTCATAGGATATAAAGCATATGTTCAGCTTTAACAAATACTACCAAACAGTTTTCCAAAGTGTTTGTAGTATTTTATGCTCCTAAAAAACAATTTATGAGTTTCAGTTGCTCTACAACCTTGCCAGCTCTTGGTTATTATCAATCCTTTTCATTTAAGCCATTTCTGGTGGATGTGGAGGAGTATCTGTAGCTTATATTTTCTTGCTAACTTATGAATTTGAGCATCTTTTCCTATGCTTATTTGCCATTTGGATATCTTCCTTGTGAAGTGTCTGATCCTTGTGTTCTTCTTCTATCATTCTTATTGATTTCTAGGAATTCTTAATATATTTGAGATATGAGTTGTTTGTCAGTTACAGGTATTGCAATTATCTTCTCCCACTGTGGGATTTGCCTTTATGCTCTTAATTTTGTCTTCTCATGAACAGAGGTCCTTACTTTTAATGCAATGCAACTTAATAATCTTTTACTCTACCAGATATCAAAGCTTAATATGAAGCACATTAATTAAGACAGTGTAGTACTGGTCCAAGTATAGACAAATAGACCAATGGAAATACAGAGTTTGGGAATGGACTCCCACATATATGGTCACAAGGCGACCTGAAAAAAGGGTAATCTTTTTAATAAGTGGTACTGGATCATCTTGACACCAATATGGAAGAAATGAATCTTGACCCTAACACATACCACACACCAAATCCTTCCTGGGAAGACTATAGATCTAAATGTGAAAGATAAAACAGTAAAACTTTTAGAAGAAAACATTAAACATCTTTATGACCCTGAGGTAGGCAACGATTTCCTAACAAGGCATAACTAATGCTGACCATAATGGAAAGAGTAGCAAATAACATGGCATACTTCTGTCCAGTGCTTCATTTCACATCTTTGTCTTTTTGTTTTAGATGTGTGGCAACTGTATTTTTTTAACCCAATCCCATAGTCCTTATCTTTTACATCAGAATTCAGCTCATTCAATTTAGTTGAATTCTAATATATTTGATTTCATGCCTCCTATTATCTTATGTTTACTATTTATTTTACGTGGTTGATATTTCCTCACTTTCTCTTTTCCTTTTTTTTTTTTTTTTTTTGCTGGTTTGGTCATGTTTCTCTTAATTCCCCTCTAATTTCTTAATTTCTTATTATTTTGGAATTATAGTTTGGAGTTTTATCTTTATCAATTTCTGCTAGTAGTTGCCTTCACCTTCCTTACAAATGTGATTGTCTATATTTTCTCTATTTCTAAATCCAAATAATGTTTTAATATTATTTGGATCTAGTAAAAGAGATGCATAATTTTCCTCCTCCTCATTGCACTCAGTAAATTTCCCCAGGGTATTAAATTTTTTTCCACTTATTAATAGTAATAATCTTATTTGTTCCAGATGCCCAATTACATACATTTTTCTTTACTCAGTTATAACTATATATCAATTGCAATAATCATTTCTCAAAATTGCTTTCCTCCAATTTTGAGGTTTCTGTTACTATTGAATTTACAATTGCTTAGACTATCTCCTTGAGTATTCTCCTGAGATTCTAATATTGGCATATAATGTTATAAGTGCTTGTATATCTAAAATTGTCTTTTGCTCTAACGGAAGCATGGTATTCAGCTAGAGTGGGTTTAAAATTCTTGGATTGCAGTCCCTTTCAATAATTTGTAGATGTTTTCTTCTAATATGGCTCCTATTGTTGCAAAGAAATCTAGTGCCATTGTGATCCCTTTCCATTGTAAATAACATGTTGTTTCTGCCTGGAAGCATTTTAAATTTTCTTTTTATTCTTTAAATTCAATACCAAACCAAATTTGGGGTTGATTTTGTTCCTCTGGGAGTAAGGGATTGGGAGGATTTCTGTGGGGGGGCATCACAGAGTTAGAGTCCAATAGGATTAGATAATCCAGGGCCTATAGATGCTATTCATTTTGGGTCAGTGAGTGATAATCTTGGGAAATCCTTGAAGAAACATAATTAGAGACATATGTTAGTAAGTGATTGAGACCTCTGTAGAAATTCTTGAGGTTTTATAAGAGTTGGAGGTCTGAAGTCATCTAAAGTATCTGAAGTCATCAGTCAGTCCATGAGAGTTATTGATTGGGACACTGAGGTGGTGAAAGATTGATTGCAAGCCTGGGATTTTAAGTCTTTGAGAGACAGTTTTAGGAGCCCTATGGGAGTCATTGATTGGGACCTGTAGACATCGGTAATTGCAGGACTGTGTGAGTTAGTATGTGATGGACCAGAAGGTCTATATTTGAGGGGTTTATGGGAGTCATTGACTCTACATATGGGCTGTGAGTTATGGAGTCCTATAGGAGGTCAGGTTCGGATCCAGGGGGCATTGAGCAGATTAATAGTTGATCTTCTATTGAGGTTGTGTTGCCTGTGTTCGTGATTATTTGAGGAACCTATGGAAACCAGTTGATGGCACCATTTGGGACACAGTTTTTGTCAAGCAGTGTAGGTTACTGATTTAGGAGCCTGTGCAGACATGCTGACTTTCAGGGCCAGATGGGAATTGGGAGAGAGGGGACAAAGAGTTTATGTTTTCATCTTTGGCAGAAGAGGGTGGGTGGGCTCTATATGTTGCCCACAATGTACACTGAATTATACAGATGCTTGGTTTATCACATGTGACATGTCATCCTTCAGCCAGAGCACTTTAAAGGCAGCAAGAAACAGAAATAATGTTTATTGTGATTCTTCCACGTATAGAATACCATATGGCACAGTAGTTAAGAAAATGTACTTTGGAGCTAGGCAGACCTGGGTTTGAATCCCTGTCCTTCCCCCTAATCTAAGAGATCTTGGGGCAAATTTCTTAATATTTATGAACAGCTCTATCTGATGGTAAATGGGAATAATAGCAAAAGTAATGCCTAGTTCATAGGATGAGTGTGAAAATCAAATGAGGTACCGAATAAAACATTCCTTGCACCTTATAATAACAGCAATATTTAATATCAATGGAGTGTGTTCCTGATGCCAAATAGGAGTGCTTTTTTTTTTTTTTTTTTTTTTTTTTGCGGCATTCAGGCCTCTCACTGCTGTGGCCTCTCCTGTTGCGGAGCACAGGCTCTGGACGCACAGGGCCAGCGGCCATGGCTCACGGGCCCAGCCGCTCCGCGGCATGTGGGATCTTCCCGGACCGGGGCACGAACCCACGTCCCCTGCATCAGCAGGCGGACTCCCAACCACTGTGCCACCAGGGAAGCCCAATAGGAGTGCTTTTGAAGCATCATGTCATTTAACTCTAACAGCCCTATGAGATGGGTGTTTTCATCCTCAGTTTTTTGTTTGTTTGTTTTGCGGTACGTGAGCCTCTCACTGCTGTGGCCTCTCCTGTTGCGGAGCACAGGCTCCGGACGCACAGGCTCAGTGGCCATGGCCTGCGTGCCCAGCCACTCCGCGGCATGTGGAATCCTCCCGGACTGGGGCACGAACCCGTGTCACCTGCATCGGCAGGCAGACTCCCAACCAATGTGCCACCAGGGAAGCCCCCATCCTCAGTTTTAAGGTGAAGAAACTCAGACTAAAGTGGCTTCCCCAGATTCCAGCTAGAATGCAAAAGAGCTGGAATTCAAACTCTCATTCATTTTACACCAAATCTCATGAGTTTTTTTCCATATTGTATGCTAATACTTGGTGTTGATTACTGAACTTTTCTCTTCCACAGTATCCAGTGCTGTAAACTGTACTTTGGTGCCCCCAGGAAGCATTTATGGGGTGAATGCTGAATGACTGACCACGTGGACACTGTCTTTCCAGGTTTCTTGGAGTCTCTGCGGAGCCCCTGGGCCAGACCCCGTAGTGAAGGCTGCAGGATCTTCCTTCCAGCCCCAGAAGCTCTGGTTGAGTCCACAGACCCGCCTGGCCTCAGGGTACCGGGAAGACCGGAGGCGCCAGCAGGAG
>NW_006777287.1:793531-866520 GCF_000442215.2 Lipotes vexillifer | reverse complement strand
CGCGCCCACGGCCCCGCCTGGACTCAGGGTACCGGGAAGAGCGGAGTTGTCAGCAGGAGAGCCTGAGGGTTGAGGCTCAGCGGGACAATGCCAGCCAACCGGAGCTCTCCCCAGTGGTCCCCAGCCCTGGCTGCAGAGGGACATGGCAGTGTGTGTGAGGTGAGGAGAGACAGGGCTCAAGGGACAGGAGTTTATTCAGTGAGGAGATGGCCCCTACCTGTCACTAGGGACTCAGGGCAGGGGCAAGTATGTCACAGGAGGGGCAAATTCCAGACTTGGTGTTCCTGAGACAGGTCACCATCCTCCTGCTGTGTGAGCACCACGTGGCTGGTGTCCCACATCCAGAGCCCTTCCTGTTTCAGTGGAAAATGTGATGCAGCCTATGGAGGAAAGGTGGGATGGGTCAGCCCCACAGCCTAGAGGAGGGGGAGGCAGCTCCCTGCAGGGTGTCTGTGAGCGAGGTCTGGGTTGGGGTGATCACCGGCCCCAGCCAGGGAGACGCTACCCCCTGACGCACAGCACAGGCCCTTCAGTCCTCACTGGCTCTGTGCACACACTCAGCTGATCCCTACCAGAGCCTGCTTTCCCCTGATCCTTGGGGACTTGCTGATTTCTCCTCTATCCTGATCTAGGGCAGAAAAATCCCCTTTCTTTGGAACTTAGAGAATGGCAGGGTAGTAGGGTGACCACAGTCTCTAGGGCCCTTCTGCTTCCTCCTCCTCTCAAAGATGAGTAAAGTGGCCTGAAAAGGTACATGACTTGCCCAGGCCTCTGGGATTGTGAGTGACAGCAGTGGACTGGAACCTTGTCTCCTGACCCTGTCTTCCACCCTCACCACACAATAGCCAAGACCAAGTTTCCCACTAAAAGTTCCCCTTGAGATTCTATAAACAGAGCAAGATGATGAGGGAGCCAGACCTTGCCCCACAGCTCCCTCTTTCCGACTGTCCTGTGGATGCTGTCACCTCTGGGGACAGGCTCGTTGTCACAGGGGCTCAGGGTCATGTGGTCATTAGGATAATATTAAACTTTAAAAAATTATTTTGATGTTTGCTATTTCATAATTTCATTATTTCACAATATAATGTTAGAAAATACAGGTAAGCAAGTACAAGAGAATAAAACTACTTATAATTCCAGCATTAGCCAAAGTTAATCATTGTTAACATTTAGCTATAGTTCCTTACAGCTTTTTTTTTCCTTTGTATGTGCATGTATGTGGGTATACATGTGGGGCTGTGAGTGTACATACATGCCACACACATGTACATTATATAACTCAAGTTTAAAAATGAAATCATAGTATTTGGTTGTCTCCTTTTTAACTGGCAGTTTAATATAATTTTCTAGGCAGTAAATATTTTTCTTCACACACACATGATGCACAGGATTAAACTATATCCTATGGATAAACTATATTTAATTTAACCAATCCACTATATGTGAATTTAGGGTGTTCTAGGTTTTCTGTTGTGATGAAAACTGCTATGGTGAAATTCTTACACTTAAATCTTTTTGCCCAAGTCACTGAAATTATATTTTGAGTCAAAGGTATAGGGACATTGAATGGTAAACGAATTGCTGTCTAACAGTAGGGCAATTCCACTCTTGGAAAATTGTCCTTGTCCAGGCTCTTCTCCATCATATCAGTCACAGACCCACAGGTTGGGGCCACAACAATGTGGTCCTCCCAAGTCCTTCTGCACATGGCCTCTTGCCCAGCCAATGTGTGGAAACTTCTAGACGAATGATTCTGATCTCTGCAAGGCACATTTCTCCATTCATGTCTTCCTTCCCAGCCATAGACCTCTGCCCATTTGCAAGAAGAGACGGAAACCAAGACCCTGGTAAATATTATTTATTCACGTATTTATTTGTTAGGTTCTTAGTTTTTTCATTAGATGTCAGAGAGCAGGGAATGGGAAGAGATACCAAGGAACCAATAAAAATGTCCCCAGGGGTGAGGAACAGCCAGTTTGGCTAAGAAATAGTGGCTGAAGCTGGAAAACAGGCAGAGGGGTCAGTAAGAGAAAGAGGGATGAGGAATAGCCACAGGGAACAGCTGGAGGGACCATGTTGCACTTATTGGAAATAGAGGATAGTCAAGGGGCCCAGGGGACAGGTGGGAAATCAGTGGAACAAACAGAGGAAATGGGAAACAAAAGCCAGAGGCCAGGAGCAGCAGAGAGACCAAGAAGCAGTAGTTGGGGCTGGAGAAGTGTTAATAGTGGGGAGCAAGGAAGAGCCAGAGGATATGAGAACAATTAGAAGGATCTCAAAATGGGAGGAGGGACCAGGAAATAGAGGAACCAGATATCAACCAGAGGGAACAGGGACCATCTAGAGGGACAAGGAAACAGAAGACTCAGCTAAAAGGAAAAAGCAAAAAGGTTTGGTGTACTGGGTAAGAGCCTGCCAGACAAGCCACTTCAAGAGGTACCAGGGGTCAGAGGAGAATCTGAGAGGATGGGGAAAGGCAGAGATACTGGGGAACAGAAATGGGAAATGGGAAAGATGAGCCTGGGATATGCAGCAGCCAGAGGAAGCAGGGACCAGCTGCTGAGGCTGTAGAACAGGTTGGAGGGGCAGGAAAGGGACAGACCCATGGGACAGTTGGAGAGGCAAAAGGACCTCTGAGGATGAGGAGTAGCCAAGGGTACCAGAGGCAACAAGGAACAGTTGTAGAGGTTGGGGAGTAGCCAGAGGGAACAGCAAAGTGGACATCAAAGATATATCTGGTTTGGATAGCAGCCTGTCTGACCTGGGAACAACTAGAGGGACTAGAGAACAGCTGGAAGGCATAGTATCCATTCCTGAAGCCAGAGGCCCCATGTAGTGGGCACTGGGGTTAAGGGACAGTTGCAGAAGCCAGAGAGAGTCTGGGGAGCATCCAGAGTTCCCTGAGATAAGGCAATAGGGGCTTCATGGGATGTGGAACTTCACTGCTACAACAGGGAAAGTCCTAGGCAAACTGGGACAGTTGGTCACCCTGCCCAAGAAACAGCCAAAGGAGCCAGTCAAAAGTCAGGTGTAATGCAAGTGATGCAGAAGGTGAAAGTACAGAACCCAGCTGTGGCACAAAGCACACAGAAGTAGTATATGTTGATGATCAAGAGCCTAGGCTAGGAGCCAGGTAGACCAGCACTTCACAGACAGTGGTACATGGACCAGATGCAGAGCACCAGATGAGAGCATATTAGAAATGCATTCCAGCACTGCCCAAGGAGCAGGGAAGAATTGGGTCTACAAAGAAGTCAGAGGAGTCAAAGGGCAGTCAGTCTTGTGTCAACTAGAAGGAATGAGAAAGCCTCATCAGGACCAGGGAGCAGCCAGATGGACTAGGGTGCAACCAGAATGGTGCCACAGACTAAGGATCAGCTAGAGGAATAGCTGTCAAAGGGAACAGAGGACAGTCAGAGGCATCAGGGATCAGTCAGAGGGAAGAAGAAACAGGAGGCATGGAACAATGGAACAAGGGACAATCAGAGGAAGCAATAAACAGAGGCATCAGGAAACAGACCAGGGGACAGTCAGAAATAACAAGAAACATTTAGAAGGAACAGTAAGCAGAGGGATGAAAGAAGAGTCAGATGGGGACCATGCAGAGGGAACAAGAATCAGGAGAGGGAGCAGGGAGAAGTTAGGGGACAGGAGTGGGTAGGGTAAGCAGGGAAAGCCAGAGGGAGGAGCATGGGAGCAGGAAAGACTAGGGCACCCCCAGCCCCAGGCGAGGGCACAGTGAGCTACACTGCATACTTTCAGGCAGCCTAGTAAGTGCCCTAGGAGCCTTCCTGCTAGGCTGGGATAGGGTTTTTAGAAGGGCAGGGTTATATCACAGGAGGTGATGGAGAAGTGTGCTGGGGCAGAAGTGAGAGCAGCCCTTGGGGACTGAGCCCCAAGCCGGCTGCAGGGTGGGACAGAGCAGATGGCCAGGGACAGAATGGGCAGTGAGTGGCCAATCCTGGCAGCACAGCGTTCCCTTGGGGTGAGAGTGCAGAATGTTTTGGGACTGAGACATTGCTGTGTGGTTCACTGGCGAGCTGTCAAGAGCTGGAGTGGGGATCCTCACCTAGGATGAGGGAGTCCTTGTAAGTGTCCTGGTGGTGGCAGAGACACAGGCCATCCTCCATGGTAGAAATGGGCCATAAAACCAAACCTTTTTGTATGTGGCTGCTGAGGCTAGAATCTGGGTGGTTCTGTATTAGCAACTTTGTATCCAAGTCACTAGCTCCAAAATCCCTCTCCATCACATCACATAAGCCTACCCAGCCAGGGTGGAGTCCAAAGTGAAAGGGATCAGAGGGGCATCTGTGCCTGGCATGGTCTTTTTACCCTTTCCCTGTGTGACTCCCAGGGTGGGAGAGACAGATGAGTGTGGTCTTTTGTCCACCAGCTTGGGCTGTCAGAGTTGTTAAAATATTTAACAATGTCTGAAAAAGTATATATGTATATATATATATATATATATATATATATATGTATATATATATATCTGAATCACTTTGCTGTACATCTGAAACTAACACAGCATTGTAAACTAACTATGCTTCAAGTTTTATTTTTATTTTTAAATTTATTTATTTATTTGTTTTTGGCTGTGTTGGGTCTTCGTATATATATATATATATATATATCTGAATCACTTTGCTGTACATCTGAAACTAACACAGCATTGTAAACTAACTATGCTTCAAGTTTTATTTTTATTTTTAAATTTATTTATTTATTTGTTTTTGGCTGTGTTGGGTCTTCGTTGCTGTGCGCAGGCTTTCTCTTGCGGCAAGCGGGGGCTACTCTTTGTTGTGGTGCACGGTCTCTCGGCACGTGGGCTCAGTAGTTGTGGCTCACAGGCTCAAGAGCACAGGCTCAGTAGTTGTGGTGCATGGGCTTAGTTGCTCTGTGGCATGTGGGATCTCCCCAGGTCAGGGCTCGAACCCATGTCCCCTGCCTTGGCAGGAAGATTCTTAACCACTGCGCCCCCAGGGAAGCCTGCTTCAATTTTTAAAAATGGTAAAACAAAGTTTTTAAAAAATGTTTACCAGTGCCAAATGATAGAATATTTTAATTTTCCCATACTGGTTGGCAAATAGCCACTCCTCCCCACCACCTGAGGCTCCTCCCCTGTATCACCTACACACCTGCCAGTCTGTCCTGGGGTCACTGGCAAGAGAGCAAGGATCAGGAGGATGGGCAGGCAGAATGAGAGCCTCCCTCAAGCCTGACCCCAGGGCTTTCCCTGGGTGAGTGCCCTTGCTCAGTGAAGGGGAGTAGGTCAGACATGCTGCTAGAGGCTTAGGTGGAGGTCCTGCTCTCAGCAACCCTTGGGGCTGTGCTCAGGAGAGCTGGTGGATGGAGAAGTGCTGAGCACCGCCCAGTGCTTGCGGATCTGCCCCCGGAGCTGCTGGGGTGGAGCAGGTACTGTGAGTTCCATGCCTGCTCTGTGCCCCTGAACACTCACTAATAAGGGCCCCCAAAGAACAAAGGTCTTTCAATGAATAAAGGTTCCTCATTTCCTCACAGTTGAATCACTAGATCTTGTCTTTGATACTTAGTGCATTTTTTGTGTTGTTTAGGAAATCCTCACCTACCCCAAGGCCTAAACAAATATTTACCTATATTTTCTACTAAGAGTTTTAAAGCATTAATTCTTTTGAAACGTTTGATTCTTTTGCCCTTCACCCAGAGCCACTAATTGTTAACATTTTGCCACATTTGCTTTCTCTTCTCAATTTATGTATATATGTATGTATGTATGTAGTGTATACACACAGAAATATTTAAAACTTTATTTTCTGAACCACTTGAGAGTAATTTGCAGACATAATTCCCCTTTACCCTTAAATACTTAATGTGTATCTCATAAGAACAAGGACATTCTCTTACATAATCACAGTACAGTTATCAAAATCAAGAAATTGCACATTGATCTAGTACTATCTAATATTTGATGTGTATTATCTAATTACCTAATGAGGTGAAAAACTCGGCCTCTGTGCACCGGTGCCAAATCGAATCTCAGAGACAGAGTTTTGGGTGAAGTAGAGAAGAGTAGCTTTTATTGCTTTGCCAGACAAATGGGGACACAGTAGGCTCCTGCCCCGAAAAACTGTGTGTCCCAACCTGGGAGGATTGGATGAGGAGTTTTATAGCAATGGTTCAAGAGCAGGCTTGCTGATAAGGATTAGAGTGTGTGCAGGGCCTGCACTCCTTTAATCTGGTCTCAGGTAGTCTCTTGATGAGCTTCTCTGGTTCCTTTAATCTGGCCTCATGTGGTCTTCTCTGGAATGAAGAATGCTAACACCTTCCATTTGTTGGGGGTTTTAGTTCTGTAAAGAGCTCAAAGATATTATGTGTATCCCTTGAGGAGGAACCAGGACCCTGCCCCAAGGCTGCACTATTGTTTCTTGGCTGCTTCTCCTTTGTCTCTGCATCCCCTCCCTTACCTGATTAGCAACTGTTCAAATCTGCCCTTTGGAAGTCAGGGAAGGTCATGGAGGCTGGAATCTATTCCCTACAAACAAGAAATGGGGGACAGGGAGTTCCCTGGTGGTCCAGTGGTTAGGATTCCAGGCTTTCACTGCCAGGGCCCAGGTTCAATCCCTGGTCAGGGAACTGAGATCCCACAAGCCATGCAGCATAGCCAAATAAATAAATAAATAAAGACAAAAATCTTGAAAAAAAAAGAACAGGGGACAGCCCCACAGGGTCCTGCTCGGTTTCACTAACATACAATTTGTAAATAATTTTCCCAGTTGTCACGATAACATCCTTTATAGTATTTCCCCCTGATCCAGGATCCAATCCAGGCCCATGTATTATGTTTAGTTGTCATGTCCCTTTACCCTTTAATCTGAAACAGTTCCTTAGCTTTTCCTTGACTTTCATGACACCATTTGGAAGAATGTCCCTCAATTTGGGTTTTCTTCCTGCTTCCTCATAATTAGATTCGGGTTTTTCATTTTTGTCAAATATCACAGAAATGATGCTGTGTTCTTCTCAGTGCCTCACATTGGCAAGAATTCAATACCAATTTGTCCTTTATTGATAATGTTAACTTTGATCACCTGGCTAAGATGGCATCTGTCAGGTACTATAAAATTACTATATTTCTCTTTGTAATTAACAACTAGGTTATGGGGAGATACATTGAGACTGTGTATACATTGAGACTATTTCTCATGCTTTTGTCCACTAATTGTAGCATCTAGCAATGATTCTTGCCTGTAACAATTAATTATGGTGCTATTTCCCTAATGGTGTTTTTCTAATTCCATCATTTCTTCTATATTGATTAGTTGGCATTCTCCTATAAGGAAAAACATTCCTTTCTCTGACTGCTGAAATGACAATTATATGCCAGGCACAATGAGCACACCTTGAGTTACCATTTGTCACTAATAGGAACTAGAGCTTCTTGGAGATATGACTGACTCCAGGGTTGGAACAGAGAAAGTACAAAATGATTCTGGAAGAACTCATTGTGCTGGGAAGTAATGAAGCACTCAAAAGATAGGAACATGTCAAAATGACACAGGAGCCACTTTGAAGGATCTCCCTCTGGTCAAATCTGCGACAATATGAGTAGCAAAAGAAATCATAATAGTAATAGATTATCATCTACTGAATAAAGTAGGAAGTGACCAGACCCTATAATAGGTAAGTAGGTACATAGGTAGGCAGATAGAGAGGAAAGAAGTGAATTCCCCCCCCTTTTTTTTCCTTTTTTTTGGCTGTGCTGCACGGCTTGCTGGGTCTCAGTTCCCCGACCAGGGATTGAACCCTGGCCACAGCAGTGAAAGTGCCGAATCCTAACCACTAGACCACCAGGGAACTCCTGTGAGTGCTCCTTTTTAATAGCATCTTGATCTTTTTTGCTGTGTCCCCTACTCCAATCTTTCTGAGGATAATTTAGTAGTTTGTTAAAAACTTTTTATTTGCAAATAATTATAAATTTATAGGAAGTTGCAAAGATGGTACAGAGAGGTCTCATGTAACTCTTTACCCAGTTTCCCCTAATGATTACATCCTGCGTCACTAGAGTACAATTATCACAAATAGGAAATTGACATTTCTATGGTGTGCATGTCATTCTCTGCCATTTTACACATGTGTAGATTCCTGTACAATAATCCAGATACAGAACTATTCCATCACTACATAGGTCTCTACTGGTGTTGACGTTTTACCAGTTAGAGTGAAGTGTAGAAAAGTTAGCTCCCTTTAAGTCCCTTTACCCTCACCAATTACAATTGTCTTAAATATTTCCTCTACATACATGGAGATCCACATCATAAAAATGTTATACTTTTTAATTTGACCTTCAAATATAATTTAGAAAACTCAAGAGGAAAAGGAAAGTCTATTGTATTTTACCATATTTTTTCTCTTTCCATTTTTCTTCTTTCCTGATGTTCCAAGACTTCTTTCACCATCTCCTTTCTGTTTAGAGAACTTCCTTTAAGCCATTATTTTAGGGTAGGTCTGCTGACAACAGATTTTCTTAGTTCTCCTTCTTCTGAGAATATCTTGATTTCCCCTTCATTTCTTCTTTCTTAGTAACAGCTTTATTTAGATATAATTCACGTACCATAGTTTACCCATTTAAAGTGTCCAATTCAGGGACTTCCCTGGTGGCGCAGTGGTTAAAAATCTGCCTGCCAATGCAGGGAACACGGGTTCAAGCCCTGGTCCAGGAAGATCCCACGTGCCGCAGAGCAACATGCGCCACAACCACTGAGCCCATGAGCCACAACTACTGAGCCCATGTGCCACAACTACTGAAGCCCACGCGCCTAGAGCCCATGCTCCACAACAAGAGAAAGCCCATGTGCACCAACAAAGACCCAACACAGCCAAAAATAAAAATAAATAAATTTATTTTAAAAATAAAGTGTCCAATTCAATGTTTTTTGTATGTTTATGGATATGTGCAACCATCACTATAATCAATTTTAGAACATTTTCATCACCTCAAAAAGAAACCCCATACCCCTGAGCCATCACTCTGCCCCACCTCATCTCCCTGCCTCCTCCAACCCTAAGCAAACATTAATATGCTTTCTGTCTCTATAGACTTTACTATTCTGGACATTTCACATGAATGGAATCACATAACATGTGATATTTTTGTCTGGCTTCTTTGACTCAGCATAATGTTTTTAAGGAGCTCCCTCTGGCCAAACCTGGGACAATTTGAGTAGCAAAAGAAATAATGATAGTAATAGGTTATAACCCACTGAATAAAGTAGGAAGTCACCAGTCCATAATAGGTCAGCAGATATATATGTAGGTAGGCAAATAGATAGGGAAGAAGTGTAGCATGTACATGTAGTAACATGTATCAGTATTTCCTTCCTTTTTGTGGCTGAATAATATTCCATTGTGCAGGTGTATCACATTTTGTTTATTCATTTGTCAGCTGATGTACATTTGGGTTGTTTCCACCTTTTGGCTATTATAAGTAATGCTGCTGTAAACATTTGTGTACATGTTTTTATGCAGATATATATTTTCATTTATCTCAAGTATATATATACATCTAGGAGTGGAATTGCTAGGTCAAATGATAACTCTATGTTTAATAATTTGAGGAACTGCCAGACTGTTTTCTAAAGCAGCTGCACCAGTTTACATTCCCACCAGCAGTGTTTGTATGAAGTTTCCAATTTCTCCAAATCCTCATCAGCACTTGTTATTATCTGACTTTTTGATTCTAGCCATCCTAGTGAGTGTGAGGTAGTATCTCATTGTAGTTTTGATTTTCATTTCCCAGATAATTAATGATGTTAAGCATCTTTTCATGTACTTAATGGCCATGGCTGCTTCATTTCTTAAGGATAATTTTGCCAGATATGGAATTCAGGGTTGACAGTTCTTTTCTTTCAGCACTTGAAAAATGTTGTGCCGTTTCCTTTGCTCCACCATGGTTTTGGGTGAGAAATCTGCTGTCACTTTAATTGTTTTTCCCCTATAGGTAAGGTGTCATTTCTCTCTTGCTGATTTCAAGATTTTTTCTTTGTCTTTAGTTTTCTGAAGTTTGACTATAATGTGTCTTCGTATAATTTCTTTGGTTTATCCTTTTGGGGTTTGCTCAGCTTCTTGAAACTCTATGTTGATATCTTTTGCCAAATTTGAGAAATTTTCAGCTATAATTTCTTCAAATATTTTTCAGCCCCACACTTTCTCCTCTCTTTCTGGAACTCTGATGACATGAATGCCAGATCTTTTATTATAGTCTCAGAGGTCCCTGAGGCTCTGCTCATTTTTTTTCCAGTCAATTTTCTTTCTGTTGTTCAGATTGGATCATTTCTATTGTTCTATCATCAAGTTCTCTAATTCTTTCCTCTGTCCTCTCTATTCTGCTGTTGAGCTCTTCCACTGATATTAAAATTTTAGTTATTCTATTTTTCAGTTCTAAAATTTCCATTCTGTTCTTCTTTATATCTTTTTTTCTGAGATTTTCTGGTTTTATATTTAAGTATATTGAAGCATTTTTTTAAAAATAATAACAAACTGTTAGCACAGGGACAAAATGTTCCCCTGATGACTCTAATGCATAGCCAGACTTTTAAAAAATATTTATTTATTTGTTTGGTTGCTCCAGGTCTTAGTTGCAGCAGGTGAGCTCCTTTGTTGCAGCTCACAGGCTCCTTAGTTGTGGCATGCATGTGAGATCTAGTTCCCTGACCAGGGATCAAACCCAGGCCCCCTGCATTGGGAGTGTGGAGTCTTAACCACTGTGCCACCAGGGAAATCCCTGAAGCATTTTTATAATGGCTGCTTTAAAATCCTTGATAATTCTAACATCTGTGTCATCTCAGTGTCAGTGTCAGTTGATTGTCTTTTCTCATTCCAGTTAAGATTTTCTTGCTTCTTCACATGATGCCTGATTTTCAGTTATGTCTTGGATATTTTGGGAACTCTGAGACTCTGGATATTATTTAAATCTTGTGTTTAGCAGTCTCCCTCCAACACTGTTCTGCTAAAAAAGGAGAATCTCCTTCTTACTGCCAGGTGGAGGTGGAAGTTCAGGTCCCTAATTAGCCTCCTTTGACACCCCAGAGGGGACAAGCACCTTGTTGATCCTGGGTGGAGGTGGAATGTCATGCTCCCCACCAGACCACCTCTGACACCACCCTGGTGGGGAGACAAAAAGGTACCTCATTACTGTGTTGGGGGTAGAAGTTCAAGATCCCCACATAGCCTAAATTGACACTGTGTGGGAGGGGCCTCATTATCCCCAGGCAGGGATGAAAACCTAGGCTCCCCACTCAGCCTTTGCTGATGAGAATTGGGATGGGAGCTGCAGCTTTTTTCTGTGATGCTTGGCTGGAGTAGGGCAGTAACTATCTAAATTTTTCTTTCTTGTTACATTGGCCCTTTCCTGGTACTTTGGCTAGAGATAGCAGGCTTTCTTGGGACTGTTTTTATCTGCACCAGTTGGCATTCTGGGTTGCCAGCTTCTCCACCACCCAGTCCAAGATATATGGGGTGAAAAGAAAACTCAGGGAAATCACTGCTGTGTCACTCCTCAGGTTCCAAGGTCCCTAGGAAGTTAGCCTCCTTCTCTCCAACTGATAGTCTTCTTATCTTTTTTTTTGTTGTTGTTGTTTTTGTTTTTGCGGTACGCGGGCCTCTCTCACTGCTGTGGCCTCTCCCATTGCGGAGCACAGGCTCCAGACGCGCAGGCCCAGCGGCCATGGCTCACGGGCCCAGCCGCTCCGCGGCATGTGGGATCTTCCCAGACCGGGGCACGAACCCGCGTCCCCTGCACCGGCAGGCGGACTCTCAACCACTGTGCCACCAGGGAAGCCCATCTTTTTTTTTATATATAATGTCCAGCTACTTAGCAGGAGAAATAGGGAGAATTGTATCTGTTTCATCTTGAGCCCATTGGTAACTTTTAAACTTAATTTTTTAATAGGTAATACATTCACATAGTTCTTTACCCCAGTCCCACAGATTTCCCTAACCAAGAAACCAGTCTTGATTAGTTGGTGGGTGGGTGGGTGGATGGGTGGTATATGCTTATAGATTATGCAAATAAAAGCAACTAAGAAAATATCCTTCATATTTTTCCACAAAGATAGTAGATACTGTTACTGTTATGCTGAACACTGATTTTTAAAATTACTGTTAATTTTAAACTTTTTTATCATGAAATAGTACACACATTTTGAATAATGCTGCTGTAAATACTCTTGAACATGCCTCTTGTTGCACATGAGCACATATTCCAATTGAGCATATTTCCATGGATGGAATCACTGTGCCCTTGTGTATGCATATTTCAACATTACCGGATAAAGCCAAAAGGTTTTCCAATATGGTCGTCCAATTTACAGCTCCATTAGACATATGAGAGTTTTCATTGCACCATGTTCTCTTCAACACTTCATATTGCCGTTCTTCAAATAACTTTTTTATTGAGGTATAGTTGATTTATAATATTATATAAGTTTCAGGTGTACAACATAGTGATTCACAGTTTCTAAAAGTTATACTCCATTTATAGTTATTATAAAATATTGGCTATATTCCCTGTGCTGTACAATATATCCTTGTTGCTTATTTATTTTATACATAGTAGTTTGTACCTCTTAATCCCCTACCCCTACCTTGCCCCTTGCCCCTTTCCTCTCCCCACTGGTAACCACTAGTTTGTTCTCTATGTCTGTGAGTCTGTTCCTGTTTTTTGTTATATTCACTAGTTTGTTTTATTTTTTAGATTCCACATATAAGTGATATCATATAGTATTTGGCTTTCTCCATCTGACTTATTTCACTTAGCATAATACCCTCCGAGTCCACCCATGTTGTTGCAAATGGCAGAATTCCATTTTTTTTATGGCTAAGTAGTATTCTATTGTATATATATACTACATCTTTACCCATTCATCTGTTGATGGACATTTAGGTTGCTTCCATGTCTTAGCTACTGTAAATAGTGCTGCTTTGAACATTGGGGTGCATGTATCTTTTCAAATTAGCATTTTTGTTTTCTTTGGATATATACCCGGGGTGGAATTGCTGAATCATAAAATCATTCTGTTTTTAGTGTTTTGAGGAACTGTTTACCACAGTGGCTGCACCAATTTACATTCTCAACAACAGTGTACAAGGGTACCTTTTTCTCCACATCCTTGATATTGCCAGTGTTTTTCATTGAAGACATTGTAAGGTTGTGTAATGGTAACTCATTATGGTTTGAATGTGCATTCCCTGGTTACTAAGGAAGTTAAGCCCTTTTTGTGTTTATTAATGCCTTGGATTTCCTCTTTTGTAAAATGCCTGTTCAGACCTTTTGCCCACTTTTCTACTGGTGATCTCTCTCTTTTTTAAAAAAATTGGTTTGTAAGTGTTCTTTACATTCTCTAGATATGAGCCCTTTGTCAGTAATGTGTTGCAGATATCTTTTATTTGGTGGCTTTTCTTTTTTTTCTCTTATAATGCTGTATTTTAAATGCTGTCTCTTCATTGGAGACAGACATCAATCTTTTTCTTTATGGTTAATGTTTTTTGCATCCTGTTTGAGAATTATTTTCATAATCCAAGATGATGAAGATATTCATCTCTACTATGGTTTTTTCTGTGTTATCTTTTAAAGGCTTTATTGTTTTGCCTTTCCCCCAGTACATTTCTTCCAAATGCATTTTAGCCCCCTTTGTATCTTCTTATGTTGGTTGCCAAGTTGTTTTATATTTTAGTCAATTCTATATTGCCATTGCCTGGCACATAATCAACCAGTAAATGTATTGTATGTAGTTCCTACGTTAACTCGAGGACTTAAAGAGAGCCTATTTTTATCCTCATTTTTGAAAAAAGAGGGACTGAATGAATAAATGAATGAATTTAATACACAGTGAATGTCAAGATACTTCAATGTGTTTTTCTCTCACAAAATAAAATGCAAAACTGGGTGCTGGATGAAAACCCTATATGATACATTATGGTAAAAGTCATTAAAAACAACTTCCTATCCCTCTTCCCTCCATCCTCCAGTGCTGACCATGTCACCTTGAACAGGACTGTGTTGTTACAGGTGTCATTCAAGGATGTGACTGTGGACTTCAGCAGGGAGGAGTGGCAGCACTTGGACCCTGCTCAGAGGCTCCTGTACCGGGATGTGACGCTGGAGAACTATAGCCACCTGTGCTCAGTGGGTAAGCACAGCCACCCTATGCACTTGCCAGGGGCCTCAGAGAGGCTGCTTCCATTCTCAGCTGCTGAATGCTCTGGGGCATCTGAAGTGTGTGATGGTGTCATCCTTGATTTGCCCAAGATACTTCAGTCCTTTTTCACGTCTGTGATTATTACTCTACTCCCAGTGAAATGGGATTACTTTCCTGAAGAGCAAATGGAAGTGTCATTGAAAGGCCCCAAAACCCAATTAGCTGGACCCAATCCTGTATCATGTCCTGTTAACAGGGTACCAAGTTCCCAAACCAGAGGTCATCTTCAAGTTGGAGCAAGGAGAGGGGCCATGGACGTTGGAGGAGGAAACCCCACATCAGAGCTGCTCAGGTGAGTAAGTGTGACCTAGGCAGATGGGGGACATGGAAATAGATCTCAGTTTCTCTAGAAGAAGCTGATGCCTTTGAAAGGCTCTGAAGTTATCTTATCTTGAAGGCTCGAAGCATTTGGAGTTGCTTGGAGAGAGTTGACAGAGCCCCTCCAATATCTGAATGCTTTCTCCAAGTATGACCCTTGCCGATACCCATTGTCTTCTTTGCTTGGCTTTGTGACAAGAAAGCTGTCTCTAATCTCTGTACCATGGATCACATACATACTACGCTATCTTACCTAGGGACTTTTTATTCTTCCTACTTCACTCCCACCTCCTTATCTTAGGTTCTTTTCTTGTACATTAGGTATTTTAAATTTTCTTCCCTTTTATTCCAATTCCTCATAACCATCCCTTATGCCTCCTCCCAAAGGCAACAGATCTAATGTGTTTGATCTTTGAATTTGTATGATATTCTCTTAAAGCCTGAAGTATTGGTTTATAAGTATGTATTTTTAGTATATATAAATTATATTGTGCTACATGTCTTTTTTTTAAAACACTCTTTGTTTATACATTTTAAAACTTTATTTATTTTCCTTATTTTTTTGGCTGTGTCGGGTCTTAGTTGCAGCACACAGGATCTTCATTGAGGCATGCAGGATGTTTGGTTATGGCCTGCGGTCTCTTCATTGTGGTGCTCGTGCTTCTTTCTAGCTGTGGCTCGTGGGCTTCTCTCTAGTTGTGGCGTTTGGGTTTTCTCTCTCTAGTTGTGGCACATGGGGTCCAGGGCGCACAGGCTCAGTAGTTGTGGTGCGTGGGCTTAGTTGCCCCACGGGCATATGGGATCTTAGTTCCTCGACCAGGGATAGAACCCACATCCCCTGCATTGGAAGGCAGATTCTTTACCACTGGACCACCAGGGAAGTCCCTGTGCTACATGTCTTAATTATGTTCCTTTTTTTCACTCACCCCTAAGGTCTGTCCATATTGCAGTGCTCATCTGGCTTCATTCGTTCAAATTGCTGCATAGTATTGCACAGTGTGCTAGCACCACATCTTATTGAACCATACACCCAGTGGTGAAACCTAGGTTTTCATTAACTCCCATTTAAGACAAACAACTCTACAATAAATTTCTACACAGATGTTCTCTTAGAGTGTGAGAATTTCTCAGGGATGTATATAGAAGAGAGGGTTTGCCTGATCATTGCATATTCTCATACTGAATTTGAGCACCACCGTATTCTTCTTGAATTGGCTGCACTAATCTACTCTCCCAGCAATAGGGCACAGGGTTCTTGCTTTCCTCGAGTTTCTGCCAACAATTAGTATTACCAGAGTTTCTCATTTTTGGGCCAACTATGGGTATAAAGTGATATCTCATTTTTTATTTCTCATTTCTCCAATACCTAGTTTGAGCATTTCATTATTGACCATTTGTGGTCTCTTTGAGTTTCTCTCCTATGAGTGACCTTGCTCATGTTCCCCTAGTTTTGGTTTGTTTCCTGTCTGTTTCATACTGATTTGCATCCAATTTATTATTTGCCCACTTTTCCAGCCTTCTCCTCATTATCCCCATAAATGAGGTTGCCCTACGAACCCTGTCTACTGTTCACCAGTCTTTTCTTCATATACATGCAAGGATTCATCCATTTTGAAATTCTGATGACTCTGTTTTTGACATCTCCAATCTGTTCTTCCCTGGTACTTTAGTACTACATTTAGCTACCCAGAAAGTTCCATTGAGATGTTTCTCTTGCTCCTCACTACATCAGAAATTGGAATCATTACCTTATGTATCAGAAACCCTTCTCACCTTCCAACTTTTCTCACATTTGTCAGTGTTTCTTAAATCTTTCTGTCATTTTTAAGTTAATCACTCTACAGTTCCTACTGCTTTTCCATTTCTGAGAATATCATTTTCAGTTCTCAGTTCATCTTCTTAGTTCCCAGTAATATCACCCAAAACCAGCTCCATATTTTCTTACGCCTGGATTATAATTTTTCTATTACTGATTATATTTGCTAATTCCATTCTTTTTATTAGTTCACTTCAAAAGCCAACGATAAATTTCATTGCCTAAAATGTTCTATTTATCTTGACATTAGCTTTATGAAAAAACCTACAATTATTCCCCGTGACTTAGCATGTGACAATTCAACTCTTCATTCAGAGAGGCAAACAACATGACCATGTATTTCGAATTCAAATGTGTATCTGTATATTTTGTATAACCTATGCTCAAGTCCATTTTTAACATATTTTATGATTCTATAAGGTTTATTTATGTTAATAGTTCTATGAGTTTTGGGGAATTCCCTGGCGGTCCAGTGGTTAGCACCCAGTGCTTTCACTGCCAGGGCCTGGGTTCGATCCCTGGATGGGAAACAAAAATCCCGTAAGCCACGTGGTGTGGCCAAAATAATAATAATAATAATAATTCTATGAGTTTTGACAAATGCATACAGTCATGTAACCACCACCACAATCAAGATATAGAACAAAAATTACCTCAGGTCCCTTTATTGTTACTTCTTCCCACCACTTCCAGACCTGGAAAATACTAATGTCTTTTCTGTCTCTATAGTTTTGCCTTTTCCAGGATGTCATATAAATGGAATCATACAGTATGAAGCTTTTTGAGCCTGACTTCTTTCACTTAGCATAAAGCATTCAAAACTCATTCCTACTGTTGTGTTTTCCATAGTTTGTTCCTTTTTTATTTCTGAGTAGTATTCCATAGTATGGATGTATCACAGTTTATCCATTCACCAGCTGAAGGATATTTGGATGGTTTCCAGTTTTGGTGTTTATGAATAAAGGTGCTATGTTTATATATTTGTTTCCATATTTTGTGTGATGATAAGATTTCATTCACTTGGGTAAATACCTAGGAGTCAGATTGCTGGGCTGTATGGTAAGTATATGTTTAACTTTACTAGAAACTGCCAAACTTTTCCAAAGTGGCTATACAATTTTCAATTCTAACCAGCTATGTATGAGAGTTCCAGTTGATCTGCATTCTCACCAGCACTTGGAATTGTCCATTTTTAAAACTTTTAGCCATTCTAATAGTAAAATAGTTGTATCTTACTGTGGTTTTAATTGGCATTTCCATAATATCTAATATTTGACATCTATATATCTTCTTTGGTGAAGTGTCTGTACAAATCTTTTGCCCAGTTTTCTATAGGGAACATTGTTTTCTTATTGTTGAGTTTTGAAAGTTCATTATATATTATGGACACAAGTTATTTATCAGGTATGTGTTTTGCGAATATTTTTATTTGCTTATCAGTGTCTTTCATGAGGCACTTAAAATTTGGACAAAGTCTAATTTATCTTTTTTCTTATGTTATGGATTGTGCTTTTGGTGTTGTATCTAAGAAATCTTTACCTAATCCAAGGTCCCCCAAAAAATTAGGTCTTACATTTAGTTCTGTGATGCATTTTGCATTAATTTTTATATGTGATTTAAAGTATGGATCAGAGTTTTGTGTTTGTTCATTTTTGCACATGGCTATCCAATCATTTCAGCATCATTTATTTTAAAAAAAAAGCTATCTTCCTCTCAACTGAATTGCCTTTGCACCTTTATTGAAGATCAGTTGTCATATATATGTGGGTCTCTTTCTGGACTCTTCATTCTGTTCCATTGATCTATTCATGTATCTTTACACCATTCCCACACTGCCTTGATAAGTGTAGCTATGTAATAAATTTGAAATCATGTCATATTAGTCCTCCAACTTTGTTCTTCTCTTTCAAATTGTTTTGGCTATTCTAAGTACTTTGTGTATCCATTTGAATTTTACAGTCAATTTTTCAATTTCTATGAAAGTGAATTTTGATTGTGATTACATTGAATCTATAAGTCAGTTTGGAGAGAATTAACATCTTAACATTATCAACTCTTCCAATCCAAATATATAAATGATTTGATAATTTATGTATTGCAAACTGATTACCACCATAGCATTAGCCAACACCTCCATCCCATCACATAGTTACCATTTCTTTTTTGTGGTGAGAACATTTAAGGTCTACTCTCTAGGCAACATTCAAGTATATGACAGAGTATCATTATCTATAGTCACCATGCTGCACATTAGATTCCCAGAACTTGTTCATCTTATAACTGGAAGTTTGTACCCTTTGACCAATAGCTCTCCATTCCCTCCACCCTCCAGTCCCCGGGAATCACCACTCTATTCTCTGTTTCTCTGAGTTTGGCTTTCTTAGATTCCACATACAAGTGATAATACCATGCAGTGTTTGTCTTTCTCTGACTTATTTCACTTAGCATGATGCCCTCAACATTCAGAGAAGTTGTAGCAAATGGCACAATGTCCTTCTTTCTCATGGCTGAATTATATTCCATTGTATATATATATACCACATCTTTATCCATTCAGTGTGGACAGACACTTGGGTTGTTTTCATATCTTCCTATTGTGAATAATGCTGCAATGAACATGGGAGTGCAGATGTCTCTAAGAGATCCTGATTTCAATTCCTTCGGATATATACCCAGAAGTGGAATTGCTGGATCATACAATAGGTCTCTTTTGAATTTTTTGAGGAAACTCCATACTGTTTTCCATAGTAGCAGCACCAATTTGCACTCCAACCAACAGTGTACAAGTGTTCCCTTTTCTCCACACCCTCATCAGCATTTGTTATCTCTTGTCTTTTTGATGAAAGCCATTCTAACAGGTGTGAGGTGTTATCTCGTTGTGGTTTTGACTTGCATTTCCCTGAGGATTACTGCTATCAAGCACCTTTTCATGTACCTGTTTGCCATTTGTATGTCTTCTTTGGAAAACTGTCTGTTCAATTCTTCTGCCCATTTTTTAATCAGTTTGTTTTCTGCTATTGAGTTGTATATATTCTTTATATATTTTGCATATTAACTCCTTATCAGATATATGACTTGTAAATATCTTCTCCCATTCCATAGGTTGCCTTTTCATTTTGTTGATTGTTTCCTTTGCTGTGCATTTTTAATGTTTTCTTGATGTCTGCCATATTTGATAGTGTTCCCCTAATCTGACTCTTTATTCTGTGCTCTATATATTTAGATGATACATTTTCACCTTGTGATCAGATTTCACTATTTCATGAAATGGCAGTTAATTACTCCAGAATATATGGCTCTTTCTTTTTTCTCATCCTCCATCCCACAGGAACTCACAGAAAAACATAGGATTTTAGACTGTGTGGTAACTAAGGCTTTTTTTACCTCTAAGTTTTTAGAAAGCTCCCAGAATTAAGAGCCTATTTCTCAGATTCACAGACATAGAACACACTTGTAGTTGCCAAGTGGGGGAGGGGTGGACTGGGAGTTTGGAATTGACAGATGGAAACTATTATATATAGAATGGATAAACAACAAGGTCTAACTGTATAGCACAGGGAACTATATTCAATATCCTGTGATAAACCATAATGAAAAAGAATTTTTAAAAAGATCCATTCTTACACTGAAAAAAAAGAGCCTGTTTCTTATTGTATAACTTGGGACCTAATCAGGAGAGAGAAACCACATACTAATTTGAACATGGAAAGTTTAACAAAGAATTATTAGTGCCACTGCAATGAGAAGCCCACACATCGCAATGAATAGTAGCCCCCACTCACTGCAACTAGAGAAAGCCCACGTGCAGCAACAAAGACCCAACGCAGCCAAAAATAAATAAATAAATAAATAAATTTGAAAAAAAGAATTATTAACTATTGTGGGATTGAGGTAACAAGGGATTAGCCAGTAAAAGTAAAGAGAACTCTAAAGAATAAAGGAATAGCAAATTAGTGTGGGAGAGTATCTCTAAGGCTGTGAAGGAACACCCAAGGAAGCGCATCCCCTGCTTCCCAGGGATGAATCCAGACCTTATAGGGAGGGCATATCCACGGCTCACAGCATGGCAGCTGTCGTGCCACACTGGTTGAACTTACTGGAAATCTACCCTCTGAGGTTACAGAAAAAGCTGATCATAGGGAAGTGTCTCATTGGAAATATTCCACTACAAGCCATCTGAGAGGGGTGCCAGGATAAACTGCTGGGTGCTGGGTGCTTCTGGCTGCAATGCACTGCAGAAGCTGGGTGCTTGGGAAGCTATATGAGTGGCAGGAGCTGGGTGCTAAAGAAGTGACCTGCACTGCAAGATCTGGGTGCCTGGGAAGCTGCATGTGCATTAGGAGCCAGATGCTGCTGAAGCCACCACACTGCTGAAGCCTGGTAATAGACAAGCTGCCCTTGCTGGAGGAGCCTGCTGAGTGAGCTCAGTAGAACCAGGAAGCAAAACCCCTTCCTCCAGTGTTTCCCCATCACCCTGTATTGACAAGGTTCAACATCATGCCAGATGGCAAAGGAAAAAAGACTCAGATCCATTTTTGTAGAGCGGGCAGGGAAGGGTGAATTGGGGGTTGAAAGGCAAAAAATTGATAACTGTAACACTTATTCTTCAGTTTTCTGAAGCCAAGCATGGAAAATATTTAGTAAACTTAAATTTATTGAATTTGGGGAGATAGGCAGAGGAGGATATTTTTCTCTCTTTCAGAAGGATCCTTCAAATATCTGATCAGAAGAATTCAAAAGACCATAGATTATATTTGGAAAGGGAAGATAATTGCATGAAATGTTAATAATTTCAGGCTCTGTGTGTTAATTCTCTCTGTTATAACACAAAACTGTGCCAAATTTAGTATCAATATGAGTGGTACTGTGTCTGCTTTATACATTCATAGCAGATATAACCTCCCTAGAGGTGTACTAAAATTAGAGCTGATATCAAGGACAATACCTTCTGAATATGCACAGAGGAGCAAAGCAACAAGCTTAATATAACTGTATCGTCTCTTACATAAGCATTCTCAGGTGAATGGGTGCATTCAACAAATCAACTCTGATCTTGTTGGGTCATTCAAGGACCATGTTCCAAGTTATTGCTCTGCCATCTTCTAGAGTATTGTTGTCAGCTGGGTGGTTGATGTTGGGTCATTGTTGAGTCCTCTGGGCTGGGGAAGGGGGAATGGGGGAGATTTGCCCACTGTCTTAAAGCCTGTCCTAGGAGTGGTACATATCACTTCTGCTCATATTCCACTGGTGAGGACAAAGTGAGACTGGTAAACGTAATGCCCAGCTATGTTCTATTACTATAAAAGAAGAGGTGAATAGATTTTGGTGGATGGCTTGCAGTTTCTGCCGTAGATGGTTTGCCCTCTCCTATTTGACACTTGTTGAAAGCATATATTTTTCCTATAGATATAGAGGAATTGGTATTTGAGGACTATAAATTTAATGTAGATGCTCATAATGGTTCATAGGGAAAAGCAAGAGGAAGCAGAGAGATTATTAATGTTTTAGACCTAATATGTAATAAGGACATACATTCTGAAATATTTCTTCCATTCAGGCTTACCTTTAACAGACTTCAGTTTCTTCTTCTGGTTACTCTACTCACTGTCCTGACTTCCTACATAGTGGATATGGATTCCCAGGTTCAAATCCCATCTCTTATTTATTTAGCTATTTTTTAAATTTAATTTTTTTTTTTTTTTTTTTTTTTTTGCTGTGTTGCATCTTCGTTTCTGTGCAAGGGCTTTCTCTAGTTGTGGCAAGTGGGGGCCACTCTTCATCATGGTGCGCGGGCCTCTCACTATCGCGGCCTCTCTTGTTGCAGAGCACAGGCTCCAGATGTGCAGGCTCAGTAGTTGTGGCTCACGGGTCTAGTTGCTCCGTGGCATGTGGGATCCTCCCAGACCAGGGCTCGAACCCGTGTCCCCTACATTATCAGGCAGATTCTCAACCACTGCGCCACCAGGGAAGCCCTATTTAGCTATTTGATCTTCAGCAAGTTACATAACTTCTCTGTGCTTCTGTTTTCTCATCTGTGAAACATGATTGATAATGATAGCTACCTTTTAGGGTTTAGTGAAGATTAAATGAGCTACTTTGTGTAAAGCACTTGGAAGTGCCTGGTGCATCATAAATGGTATATAATTGTTTTGCATAGAGTAAGTGTTCTAGAAGAATTTCATATTACTATTTTCATTATTGTCATAAAGACTCTTCCATTTCTCTGTTCATCCTGTCCAAATTCCATGTACCCTCTATTCTCTGATAATTGTTCTGGAGTCATTTTCATTTTTTTCTCTTTCTTTTTAGATGAGGATAATGGGCAAACCCAACAACAGAGAATTTCTGGAGAAGTTTCATTACACTGTGAGAAATTTGGTCAGTCCATAGGAAAAGATTCATTGTGTTCCATTGTAGAAGAACTGTGGCAAGATAATGACCAGCTAGAGAGATATCAAGAAAACCAAAATAACCCTTTAAGTCATGTGAAAGTATTGATTAAGGAGAGGGGCTATGAATGTAAAAACATTGAAAAAATAATTCACGTGAGTACCAGGCTTGTTCCTTCCATTAAAAGACTCCATAACTATGACACATTTGGAAAGAGTTTGAAGTATACTTTAAACTTACATAATCATAATAAAAGCAATGCAACAAAGAACTTTGATAAGATTTTTAGAAATGGTAACAATTTTGCCCATAGCTCTTCCTCTACTAAGAATGAGAATGCTAATACAGGAGCAAACTCCTGTGAACTTAATCAATGTGAAAAACATCTTGGCCACAAACAAGTTCTCACACACCATCAGAAAATTCATAATGAAGAGAAACTTTATGTGTGTGCTCAGTACGTACAGATGTTCACCCAAAAGTCACATCTTTTTGAGCATCAGAGAATTCATGCTGGAGAAAAATCCCATGAATGCAACAAGCATGAGAACGTCTTTACTCAGAAGCCGCAAAGTGAGGTACCTCAAAGTGTTTACACAAGAGAGAAACCTTTTATATGTACTCAATGTGGGAAGGCCTTTACACTCAGGTCAAACCTCATTACACATCAGAAAATTCATACTGGGCAGAAACCCTATAAATGTAGTGAATGTGGAAAAGCCTTTTTCCACAGATCATATCTCTTTAGACATATGAGAATTCATACAGGAGAAAAACCTTATGAATGCAGTGAATGTGGAAGAGGCTTCTCCCAGAATTCTGACCTCAATATACATCAGAAAACTCATACTGGAGAGAAACACTATGCATGCAGTGAATGCGGGAAAGCCTTCACAAGAAAATCAGCACTCAGGATGCATCAAAGAATTCACACAGGAGAGAAACCTTATGTATGCACTGAATGTGGGAAGGCCTTCATCCAGAAATCCCATTTCAATACACATCAGAGAATTCATACAGGAGAAAAACCTTATGAATGCAGTGACTGTGGGAAATCGTTCATTAAGAAATCACAACTCCATGTGCATCAAAGAATTCATACAGGAGAAAAACCTTATATATGTACAGAATGTGGAAAGGTCTTTACTCATAGGACAAATCTCACTACACATCAGAAAACTCATACTGGAGAGAAACCGTATATGTGTGCCGAATGTGGAAAGGCTTTCAGTGATCAGTCAAATCTCATTAAACACCAGAAAACTCATACTGGAGAGAAACCCTATAAATGCAATGGCTGTGGAAAGGCCTTCATATGGAAGTCACGCCTCAAAATACATCAGAAATCTCATATTGGAGAGAGACACTATGAATGCAATGAATGTGGGAAAGCCTTTATCCAGAAATCAACACTCAGTGTGCATCAAAGAATCCATACAGGAGAGAAACCCTATGCTTGTCCTGAATGTGGGAAGGCCTTCATCCAGAAATCACACTTCATTGCACATCATAGAATTCATACTGGAGAGAAGCCTTATGAATGTAGTGACTGTGGGAAATGCTTCACGAAGAAGTCACAACTCCGGGTGCATCAGAAGATTCACACAGGAGAGAAACCCAATATATGTGCTGAATGTGGAAAGGCCTTCACTGACAGGTCAAATCTCATAACACACCAGAAAATCCATACTAGAGAGAAACCCTATAAATGCAGTGACTGTGGAAAAACCTTCACCTGGAAGTCACGCCTCGCTATCCATCAGAAATCTCATACTGGAGAGAGACACTATGAATGCAGTAAATGTGGGAAAGCTTTCATCCAGAAAGCAACACTAAGTTTGCATCAGATAATTCATACAGGGAAGAAACCTTATGCTTGTACAGAATGTCAGAAGGCCTTCACTGACAGGTCAAATCTCATTAAACACCAGAAAACTCATAGTGGAGAAAAACTCTATAAAGCCAGTGACTGAAAATGCCTTCAGCTGGAAATCACAACTGGATATGCATCAGCTGTCTCATAGTGGAGAGATGAGGAGTGCCTGATGCATCAATCATTGTGCAGGGGAAGTAGATATGACAGACTACAAACAGCCTAAGTGAACAGAAGGCAAACAAAGCCAAGTATCCTTCAGTCAGGTGGAATACAAGTTGATATGCAATTATATGCATAGGGAGACACTTCAATAAAGCATTTGAGCAATAGCCCTGTTTGGTTTTATGATTCACACAGGTACTCTCAATCTCCTGCAAATGGTAGAAATAGAGACCCCAGGAGATGACTTGTAATCTCCTGTGTTTCACTTTTTGGATAAAGGGCTTTATAAATTCAGCACTGATTTGTCCTTCATACCTTGGGATGTAAAAGTCCTTAATACTGGCCAATTTTTTTTCAAATTTCTAGGGTGGGGAGAAGAGTATTCATTGTTCAAACACCTCCAGGGCACTGAAGTCAAGGCAAAAACCAATTTGGGAATGTATAATAGATCTATGAGTAGAAGCCAGAAGTTTTTGTTATCATTGACATTTAAGACACAGAAAATATTGCCCTGAGGAACCGTTCTTTCTCTTCCCTTTGAGAAGTCACCATGGTATAATTTTTTAAAATTAAACAGAATTTTTAAACTTAAAGTCTGACTTTATGCATTGGCAAATTAAGCATAGCTCTAGCCTATGTTACAGGAATAGAGTTATTAAATGTTACACACACCTAAAGGTGGCAATTGTTCTCTCATTAATTCTATGCTGTGGCAGCAGGTGATTCACACTCAAAAATGGTAGGCATACCTTCTAACCTGTACCCAAAAAGCTATCATTTATGTAAGCTCCAGACCATAAACTTCTTATCCCCTTAGTAACTGACCCTAAGACAATGAAACTGAGCCACAACACTCTGGACTTCCCATCTCATCCACTGAAGCTTCTGCTTTCTTTGGGATTTCTGTTTGAAAAACAATGGTTAAGAAATTGGATTTCAATACATAAAACTTTGGTTGTTTTTCTTCCAATTTAGTTAATTTGATATATTCATTTTCTACATGCACATTAAGGGTAATTTTGTGTACATTGCTATGGGATAAAGTCATGTTGCATTGTAGTTTTTTAGCCTAAGATATGATTATAGTTTATCATAGTTGAATAACTGGAAGACTTCTCTAGAAAGAACACTGCTTTTTTTAAAGCACTGATATATAAACGCTTTCTTGATTTCAATTAAATGTTTTTTGCAGTACTCATAAGAAAGGGGCTTTCTTTTTAGCATGTAATTTTATTTTGTTTTTAAACCTTTTTATTAAAGTATACATACAGAAAATGCATATATCATAAGCATACAGCTCAATGAATTCTCACAAACTGAACACTGATCAAGAAACAGAACATGACCAGCACCCCAGAAAAACTCCCTGTGCTCCCTTCCAGGCCTTACTGTCCACTTACCCCGCCAGGTGAACACTACCCTGACTTAAATAGCTTTGTCTGCTTGGTATTTTATATAAATTGAGTCAAACAATTATATTGCATATTTTGGTAATATACTCTTAAGTGTCTATCTTCTTTCATTCACATTGTAAATATGAGATTTGTCCATATTGTTGAATGTAGTTATGGGTAATTCATTCTTATTGTCATGTTTTATTCCATTCTGTGAATACTCTACAATATATTTATCCATTCTATTGTTAATGGGCATTTGTGGTGTTTGCAGCTTGGGGCTATTGGGAATAGTGCTACTATAAATACTTTAGTACCTGTCTATTGGTGAACATATTTATGAACTTCTGTTAGGTATATATCTAGGAGTTGAACTGCCAGGCTATATGGTGTTCATGCTCAGCTAGTTTATAAAACTAGTTTTCCAAAGTGGCTTCGCCAGTGTACACTCCCACCAGCACAGTATATGAGTTCTATTTGCTCCACATCCTTGTCAACACTTGGTATTTTCCATCATTTTTACTGTAGCCATTACAGTGGATGTATAGTGATATCTCAGTGTGATTTAATTTTTATTTCCTTATCCTCCAATCCCACCATCTCCCCAAGACAGTTGACTGATATCTCAGATCTGAAACCCAGGCATGGCTGTCATGTGACTGTACCATTTTACATCTCACCAGCAATAGTAAGCAATTAGTAACTTTAAATCTTTCCACACAAAAATGCCCAAAGCTTGATGGTTTAACTGGTTAATTGCATTCAACATTTGACGAGAAATCATATCAACACTCCACAAAATCTTTCAGAAAATAGAGGAGGAAGGAACACTCCCCAACTCTATGAGGCCAGTATTACCCTGATACTTAAGCCATACAAACACATCACAAGAAAATAAAACTACAGACCAACATTCCTCATGAACATAGATGTAAAAATCTTCAACAAAATATAGCGAAATGAATCCAGCAACATATAAAAGGATTATACATTATGACCAAGTGGGGTTTATTCCAGTGATATAAGGCTGCTTCAACATTCAAAAATCAGTCAACGCAATCTACCATATTATATATACAAGGTAAAGAAGAAAAATCACATGATCTACAAATTCAATACAACTTTATCAAATTTCCAGCAGACTTTGTTCCCCAGAAATCGATAAGCGAATCCTAATATTTATATAGAAATAGAAAAGACCAAGATTAGCAAACAGGAATTTGCTAAAAAGCAAAGTGGAAGGACAGTAACCTCCCAATTTCAAAACTATAAAACTACAGTAATCAAAACAGTATGGTACTGGCATGGGGATAGAGACATAGATCAATGGAACAGAACAGAGAGTCTAGGAATAAACCCTGATACTTACAGTAAAAATATTTTTTACAAAAGTGTGAAGGCAATTCATTGGGGAAAGAAAAGTCTTTTCAACATTTGGTGCAAGAATAATTACATATCCACATGCAAAAAGATGAATTTAAATCTTCACACCATACTAAAAATTAACCAAAAAAATGGATCAGATATGTAAATATAAAAGTTAAAACTATAAAAGTTTTAGCAGAAAACATAGGGGAAAAATCTCTGTGACCTTGTACTAGGCAAGGAATTCTTAAGTAGGACACCAAGAGCATGATCCATAAAGAAAAAATGATAAATTAGACTTCATCAAAATGAAAAAGGTTTAAACTTCAAAAGGTACCATTAAGAAAATGAAAAGACAAAGCACAGACAGGGAGAAAACACTTGTAAATCATTTACCTGATAAAGGACTTGTATCCAGAATATATACAGAACACTTACAACTCAATAAAAAGAGGACAAGCAGCCCAGTTTAAAATTAGGCTGAAGATTTGAAGAGATATTTCACCAAAAATATATACAAATAAGCACATGAAGAGATGCCCAACATCATTAGTCATTAGAGAAATTCTGACTAAAACCACAATGAAATACCACTTTATATGTACTAAAACGGCTAAAATTAAAAAAAAATTATAATAAATGTTGGCAAGGATATGGAAAATCAGGAACTTTCCTACATTTCTGGTGTGACTGCATTAAAATGGTATAGCCATTTTGGAGAAGTTTGGCAGTTTCTTAAAAAGTTGATCATAAATTTACCAGAGGACCCAGTACTGCCATTCCCATTATCTACCCAAAAGATATGTAATGTTTTCATGCAAAAACTTACACTTGAATATTCATAACAGCATTATTCATACAAGACAAAAAGTGGAAACAATCCAAATGTCCATCAACCAGCAAGTAGATAAACAAAATGTGGTATATTCAGCAATAAAAAAGAACAAATACTACAGCATGAACTGTTCAACTATGGATGAACTTCAAAAATATGCTAAGTGAAAGAAGTGAGACACAAAAGATCTAGTATTGTATTTGCCTATTGTATTTATATGAAATGTCTGCAAAAGTAAAATACAGAGATCTGTAGATTAGTGGTTGTCTGGGTGTGAGAATGGGAATCGTCATTAACTGTTAATTAGTACAAGGAATCTTATTGGGGTGATTGAAATGTTACAGAACTTGATTGTGATGATGGTTGCACAGCTAGGTAAATTTAATAAAGGTCATTGAGGTGATCCTTAATTCCATTCCTGTTTAAACATCTGGGTTCCCTGCCATAACATCTGTTGCCACCCATATCTAGAATGAAGTGTTGTCTTGGAGCCTGTTGTACATTTAAGAATAAACTTTTGTTTTTTTAAAAAAGGTCATTGAACTGTGCAATTTAAATATGGATCCTAAATTATACCTCAATAAAGTTGTTTCTTTTTCAGAGTTGTTTTGGCTATTCTACGTCCTTTACATTTCCATATAAATTGTAGAATAAGTTTATTCATTTCAACAACAAAAAAAGCTGCTGTGATTTTTACTGACGTTGGTTTGAATCTATAGACCAATTTGGGGAGAATTGAAATGTTAACAATATTGAGTTTTCTGACCCATAAATCAGGCATATCTCTGTTTAATTTCTCTCAACAATATTTTGTAATTTTCAGCGTACAGGTCTTTCACATCTGACAAATTATTCCCTATTTCACATTTTGATGCTATTTTACTTGGTGTTGTCTTATTTCCACTTTATTGTGTAGTATTCATTTTTCGTTTCAATTACTTATTGTTAATTACTAGTATATAGAAAAGCAATTGATGTTTGTATGCTTATCTTGGGCATAAGTTGGAACAGTCCCCACACAAGACTGCCCTCACTCTGACACCAATTGCAAGTTCAAGTGTTCACCCTCAGTTTCAATAATTCAAATCCATCCTTTAAAGCCATTACATGCATTTTCATATTTTTATACCAATTTTATTACTCTTCCTCTCTGATCTACCTCTATTTATACCTTATGATAAACTTGTGTGGAACTATTTAGCATAGAGATTAGCTGATGGTTAGCTAAATGCAATTCTTCCTTAAGCTAGTCATTTGCCATCAGTGTTATATCCTGAAAAGTCTTTAATTCAATTTCCCCATGTATTTGGCCATCAATATAAATATAGTCTTAGCAACAAAGGCAGTGTTACACCATATTATAACATGATAGTAGATGTAATCTGCATACAACACCGTACCTATAGTCAACATAATATACTGTACATTTAAAATTTGTCAAGAGAGTAGATGTCTTGTTAAGTGTTCTTTCCAAATTAAAATACTCAAAAGATATTGGCACATTCATCCCCCAGAACAATATCACTCAGGTTTGCAGACTTCTGTTTGACCTTCTCAGGTTCCAAAAGTAGGAGTAGTCTTGGCAACATATGGCTTCATTCTTTCTGGCATTTGGTTTAATTGAGTTAAGAGACAATATCACCTCTTACTCTGAGCTTTTCGGGCACCAATGTAATGGATTTCCCTTGTTGCATAACCTATTTATTCATTCTTTTACTCTCAGCTATATTCCTTCTTCTCTCCATTTATCATTGAATTTGACCCAAACTTTACCACCTTTGGAGGGGACAATAGGTTTGGCCACTGTGCTGGTCCAGATTGCCAGCAGCAATACCAGTCTAGCAAATGCTTCCCCTTCAGTCCACTCCCATTTATATAGGGTATCATCACAAGTACAGAACTAGTGGTCTATCTCAGCCACTAGGTAATACAGCTGTATTCACTGTCAACCCCAAGTTTGCCAAGTTGGGTGAAGGCACAGTCTATCAATCACATTATGCCTTTAGGAATTCTGATGCAAAAGTTTGAAAGTACAATTAAAGTTTATTGCCTAGGAATCATCCCAGCTTCTGGCCCCTGCAATTGCAGCCCTGGTCCTGGGACCACTGAATCAGGTAGGAATAAAAGAACATTGAAGTGTTGTGGGGGGAAACTGTATAGTCATACCAGCATCTTCTCCCACCTCCTCTTCCCCAGATTCTTCTGAAAAGTGAAGGCATCTATTGGAGATCCTCTCTTGGCCACCTTCATGTTGAGTGTGAGCACACACTGTGAAGACATGTAAGTCAGCCCTGCATGCCCTTATCTCCCCCAATTTTAGACAACAAATATTTCAGTTGCCTGTTCTAAGTCTCTATCAAAGCACTACTCCTAGGATACCTCTTTGCTCATTGTTGGACACTATAGGTTGTTATTGTGGACTGAATTGTGTTCCCTCAAAATTTATATTTGGAAACCCTAATATAAATTTAGGTTATATTTGGGGATGGGTCCTTCGAGGAGGTAAATAAAGTTAAATGATGTTGTAAGGGTAGAGCCCTAATCCAAAAGGACTAATGTCCTTATAAAAAGAGGAAGCAACCCCAGTGGTGTACAAGCACAGAGAAAATGCCATGTGAGGACACAGTGAGAAGGTGGTTATCTATAAATTGGGAAGACAGGTCTCACCAGAAACCAACCCTATTGGCAGCTTGATCTTGGACTCTCAGACTGTGAGGAAATAAATTTCTGTTGTTTAAGTCACCCAGTCTGTGGTATCTTGTTATGGTAGCCCAAGCAGACTAATACAGTTGTAAAGTGTGTTCCTTGGTCTGAAGAATGTAACTTGGTGGTCCAAATTGGTAGAATATCTTCTGTTCTGGTCATTTTATAGTAGTCTGAGCATTTGCATCTCCCTCCAGGTATGCACAGCTCAGTTGAGAGTGTCTACTCCTGTCAGGACCCATTTGTAGCCTCTCCCAATTTGCTGAAAAACATTAATCTACACATCCAAGAGCTCAACAAACTCCAAGCATGATAAATTCAAAAAGATCATTACCCAGACACATCATAATAAAAATGCAGAAGGGCAACTACAAAGAGAAAATCTTGAAAGCAGCAAGAGAAAAATGACTCCTATAGAAGAGAACCCCAATAACATTCACAACTGACTTCAAAAACAACAGAGGTCAGGGCTTCACTGGTGGCACAGTGGTTGAGAGTCCGCCTGCCGATGCAGGGGACACAGGTTCATGCCCGGTCCGGGAGTATCCCACATGCCGCGGAGCGGCTGGGCCCGTGAGCCATGGCCTATGAGCCTGCGCGTCTGGAGCCTGTGCTCTGCAACGGGAGAGGCCATGGCAGTGAGAGGCCCGCGTACTGCAAAAAAAAAAAAAAAAAAAAAAAAAAAACAGAGGCCAGAAGGCAATGGAATGACATATCCAAAGTACTGGAAGAAAACACCTACCAACCAAGAATCTCATATCCAGCAAAAATATCTTTTAAAAATGAAGGAAGAATAAACACATTTCCAGATAAACACTCAGCTTCTTGAATCTGTAGGTTTGTCTTTTACCAAATCTAGGAAGTCTTCAGCAATTATTTATTTGAGTAGTTCTTCAGTCATGCCCTATTCCTCCTCTCCTCCAGGATTATTAAATATTTTGTTATAATCCCACAAGTCCCTGAGGATCCATTCATTTTTAAAAACTATTTATTTGGTTGCACCAGATCTTACTTGCAGCAGGTGGAGTCCTTAGTTGTGGCATGCGGGCTCCTTAGTTGTGGCATGCAAACTCTTGGTTGCGCATGCATGTGGGATCTAGTTCCCTGACCAGAGATAGAACCCAGGCCCCCTGCATTGAGAGCGTGGAGTCTTAACCACTGCTCCACCAGGGAAGTCCCCCATTCATTTTAAAACTTTATTTTCTCTCTGTTGTTCAAACTGGGTAATTTCTGTTCTTCTATCTTCCAACTCACTGATTTCTTCATCTGTTTCTCCACTGAGCTCATCTTTTGAGTTTTTTATTATGGTTAGTCTATTTTTCAGTTCTAAATTTCCATTTGGTTTTTATTTATATCTTCTATATCTTTGCTGAGACCTATTTCTTTTCTGTGAATCTATTTTGTCATCTGTTTCAAATGTGTTCATAATTGATCATTGAAGCATTTTTATTATGGCTACTTTAAAATCTTTGTCAGATAATTCTAACATCTCTGTCATCTTGGTGTTCACATGTATTCCTGATTCTTGGTGTGAAAAGTGATTTTCAATTGAAAGATGAATATTTTCATGGAATTCCCTGGTGGTCCAGTGGTTAGGACTTTATGTTCTCACTGCCATGGCCTGGGTTCAACCCCTGGTCAGGGAACTAAATTCCCACAAGCTGCACAGCCTAAAAAAACAAAGAAAGATGAACATTTTCGATATTATGTTGTAAGATCCTGGTTCTTATTTATGGCTGCACCATGGGGCTTGTGGGATCTTAGTTCTCCAACCAGGGATTGAACCCAGGCCCACGGCAGTAAAAGTGCTAAGTCCTAACCACTGGACCACCAAGGAATTCCCTAAACCTTCTGTCTAAGCTGGCTTTTTCTGACACTACTCCAGCAGGGAAAAGGAGTGGAGGGTGCCAGTTTGTTAATGCCAGCTATGGGGAGAAGTCTAGTTTCCCCACTCAGCCTCTGTTAATAACAGAGTTGGGAGGCTTCTTGCTACTGCTGGGCAAGACTGGGAGTTCCACAACCAAGTAGGACTCCACTATTTCCCTGGCTGGAAGGGGTAGCAGTGCCTCCCTACTGTTTTCCACATGGCCTCCAATGACACCACCCTAGGGGAAAAGAGAGGGATGCCTTGATGCTGATATGTGAGAAAGGAAGTCTAGGCTCCCTGTATGGTTTCCACTGACATCATATAGGTGAGGGCTCATTACCACCCAGTAGGGACAAAAGTCCTGGCTTCATAGTCGATTTTTTCTGACACCACCTTGGCAGGGGTTTGGCATGACTTTTACAGTCTGTTCAGGGTGAAAATATAAGCTCTTCACTTGGCATTTATTAGCATGGATGGGAGTTGGACCACATTTTTTTTCTATACTGTTGGGATGCAGTAAAGCAACTATTTTCTGAAAGTTTACCATATTGTTAAGCTGCCCATTCCCTGGTTCTTTTACTAGACAGAACTGGCTTTTGTAGGGTCTTTTTTCTTGTCTGGGCCCATTGGCATTTCTAGGTTGCCAGGTTCTCTACCATTGTCAGATATATGAGGCAAAAAGAAAACCCATAGAACCAATGTTCTTCCCCCGCCACCCCGTGCCACACAGCTGTGGGATCTCAGTTCCCTGACCAGGGATTGAACCCAGGCCATGACAGGGAAACACCAAGTCCTAACCACTAGGCCACCAGGGAACTCCCAATGTGCTCTTTTGTTTTGGGTCCTGAGGTCCTTAGCCAGCTTGCCTCCTTCACTCCACCTTTCTGAGTCAGCTTATGTTTGTTTTATAAATATCATTTCCAAAGTTTTTTAGTGTACTTAGCCAAAGGAATAGGGAAAAGTGTGTCTTCTCCATTCTCCCAGAAGTGGAAATCGTGTAATTGGGTCTTTAAAAATATTTCCCGGGCTTCCCTGGTGGCACAGTGGTTAAGAATCCGCCTACCAGTGCAGGGGAAACGGGTTTGAGCCCTGGTCCAGGAAGATCCCACATGCCACGGAGCAACTAAGCCTGTGCACCACAACTACTGAGCCTGTGCTCTAGAGCCTGCAAGCCACAACTACTGAGCCTGCGTGCCACAACTACTGAAGCCCACGTGCCCTAGAGCCCATGCTCTGCAACAAGAGAAGCCACTGCAATGAGAAGCCTGCACACTGCAAGGAGAAGTAGCCCCTGCTCACCGCAACTAGAGAAAGCCCGTGCACAGCAACAAAGCTCCAACTCAGCCATAAATAAATAAATTAATTAATTAATTAATTTAAAAAAATATTTCCGAAGTCTCTACTTACTTTCTGAGCACGTGGAATACATTTACAATAACTTTTAAAATATCCTTGTCTGCTAATACTAACCTCTGTGTCACTTCTGGGTTGGTTGATTGCTTGATTATTCTCATTACTTTTCCGATTTTCTTAACTCTTTTCATGCCTGGTAATATTTGATTGAATGTCAGACATTGTGAATTCTATTTTGTTGGGTACTGGACATTTATGCATTTCTATAAGTCATCTGGAGTTTTGTTCTGGGACACAGCTAAGTTACTTGGAAGGAGTTTGGTCCTTGCACATCTTGCTAATTTTTTAGGTGTGTCTGGAGCAGTGCTCAGCCTAGGGCTAATTAATCCCTGCTACTAAGGCAATAGCTTCTTGAATTCTCTACCCAATGCCCTATTTTTCCAGTCTAGCTATAGAGAACAGGCACTATTCCCAGCCCTGTGTGAGCATCAGACACCATTTCCTCTTATCCTTTCAGATGGTTCTCTCCCTGGCCTCAGTTTCCTCACACACATGTGCTGATTGATACTCAACTGAATACTCAAGGAGGACCCTAGGCAGATCACCCGGATCTTCTCTCTGTGCAGTTTTCTCCACTTTGGTGGTGTGTCCTACAAATTCTAGCTGCCTTGTTCTCCCTAGACTCTCAGTTCCTTCTCAACTCAGGGAATTCACCAGTCTCTTCCTCAGTTTCCCCTCTCTGTGCAGTACCCTGGAAACTCTCTCGAGGAAGTATGTTGGACAAATCATATGACTCACTTCATTTGTTTCCCTTTCCTCAGGGATCATTGTTCTTCATTGCCTAATATCCAGTGTCTTGAAAACCCTTTTTTTTTCTCAATGTACTTTGTCTGGTTTTTGTTCTGTTTGTTCCTGGCACGAGGGTAAATCCAGGCCCTGGGACTCCATCTTGGCTAGAAGAAGTCACAGGCAGGAATTTATAAATGTGGAGATTTGTCCATGGAGATCATCGGTAACAGATATATTTCAGTTGGTGTGATTTTTATGAATGAGGAATATTGTAACCTGGGTTTGAGACAAGTATGCCAATGAACCTGTATCTATAAACAAGGAACTTGTATCTATTAAGTGCTCATCAGTGTGGGATATATTGAGAAGTATTTAAGAAAGGGGAGATATGTCAATGTAGGCGGTCAATGAGGTATTCTCCAGTAGGTGAAAATTTATGTTCAATTGGGATTTTTAATGTAAAAAAATTCCAATGGGAAGGTATTTGCACATCAGTAGATTTGTAAATTGGGTTGTCAATGAATGATATGACTTTGGTGAGTATTTAAGAATAAAGAGATTTGTCACCAGTGATCATCAATAGAGTTATACCTGGTTAAGGGGGAGAGGTTTTTATGAATATAGATCCTGGTAAATGTGGAGCTATCACTTAGGGATACATTGATAGGTGTATATGAATGGAGAGATATACAACAGATATTGTCAATGGGGTATATGTCAACAAGGGTATTTATAATGGATATATTTTTTAAATGAGCTGGGCAATAGGACATATGCCAATAGTCAAGTGTTTAAAAACAAGGCAAATTGTCATCAAAGGTTATAAATAGGTTACACCATCAGGTGGGTGTTTATAAAGACTTTTCAATGGACAACAACAATGGAGTATGTATTATGGAGGTTATTTAGAAAAAGATTTTTCAACAGGGATTATAAATAAGAAAGATGCCAGTGGGTGTTTATGCATAAGATTTTTCAGTGGCAGACTGGTGATACGTCAATAGTTTTTATTTCTCAGTGAGGAGATTTGTCAAGAGGTGTCATGAGTGGAGATATTTTAAGGGGTTTTCTTTTGGAATGGGGTGATTTTTTCCCCCCAACAGGTTAAGGAATGAAAGATTTTCCAGTGAGTAGATATTTATGAGAAGGGAAATTTGCCAATGGGGATTGTCAATGGAGATATGCCAGTGGAATGAATATTTGTGAATACGAAGATAGTGCAAAAGTGATTGCAGGAGGCTTTATATAAACATCTCCCCTTAATTGTGCATGTAACCTGTGAATGTGATGAGATATAATTCCATGATTATATTACATTATGTAGCAAATCAATTGCAAATGTAATTAAGGTTACTAATCAGTTTGCCTTAAAATAGGGAGATTATCCAGGTGAGGCTAATCTAGTTAAGTACCTTAGCCCTTCAGAAATGCAAAGTTTTCTCCTGCTGGTGACAAAAGAGGATGCTGGAGAAATTGGAAGAATGAGAAGCATTTGGCATGTCCTAATTGACTTTGAAGACAAAGAGGCCCACATTGTAAGGCATGCAGTTAGCCTTTAGAAGCAGAGAGTAACCACCACTGGCGGACAGCCAACAAAGAAATGGGAACCTCAGTACTACAACTGCAAGGAAGTAAGTTGTGCCAATAACGTGAATAAGATTGAAATGGACACTTCCTAAGAGCCTCCATAGAAGAGTCCAGTGTGGCCAACACTTTGACTTTGGTTTTGTGAGACCATTAAGCAGAGAACCCAGTCAAGCTTACTTGGACTTCTGACCTGTGAGATCATAAATGGGTGTTGATTTAAGCTGTTAAGTTTGTGGTAATTTGTTACACAACGATAGAAAACTAATACAGTATTTGCCAGCTGTGTATTTGTGAAAGAGGAGATATGCCACAGTGAAGAGAGGGTACTTTTCAAGGGAATTATTTACACAGGGCTTGGGGATTTGTCATCTGTTCTTGGCAACAGTAGAGATTTATAAACATGGGGATCTGTCCACAGTGAGGACTGCATAATGGAGAATTGTTATGGGTTGAATTGTGTCCTCCAAAAAGATACATAACCCCCACCATTTCAGAATGTGACCTCACTTGGAAATAGAAGCAGGAACATTATCACTTGGGGGATGGCTGTCCTCAGAAGTCTTTGAAAATGTTGGTATTTTTCAGTGGGGGGATTTGTACACTAGAAATTAGTGTATGAGCATCACCATAAGAAAAACATTACAAATGAGTATATTAAATATTTGTAATGTCTTTGAGTTTGTCAAAATCATGAGTTAAATTAAAGATGCCAGAGGGCATGCAATTATTACTACTAATATTATACATTATTTCTAATATTATAAATTATCATTCCTAATAAAACATTATTTGCAATAATGTAAATAGTCATTACTAAGATCTATCACTACTGTTATAAAATATATTTACCATTACTATTACTAATAATAACTGTAAGGCCAACTGGCCCGAGGCAGGGGAACGCAATCAGATTCACAGGTTGCATCAGACCGAAACTCTCCGGATCACCCAGTTCCAGGGACTGACCTGGGGACTTTCCACCCGGCCCAGCCTTCCCGCCTTTCGAGGGGCGGGACTAACGCTCCCAAGACTGATGCAACCGGCACCGGATATTGCCACGATACCCGAAGAGACCACCAAATAAGGAATAACCTGCGCCCTCCCGGATTCACCACACCCCTTTCCCTTCTTCCCCTATAAAATCTTGCCCAACCCTCGCCCGGGTGCGACTTCTCTGGCCCCTTTCTCTCGGACCAGTGAACCTCGCCCGGGAGCGCTCTCTAATAAAGCTCACTTGAAGCTTTCCTCTGTTTCGCGGTGCCGTTTGTTAAGATCTGACCTTACAATAACTAGTACAGAGAGCTATATGCCTAGCACTGTTTTAAGCACTTTACATATATAATGTCATTTAATATTCACACTGCCCGTATGAGTTAGGCATTATTTTTATCCCCATTTTACAGATGTAGAAACAGGCATAGAGAATATGATTTCCCCAAGGACACAGAGCTAGGAAAAGGCAAGACTTCTTTCTCAGTCGTAAGTGGGAACTAATTAATTGTTTTTCTTTAAAAAATATTATAAGGAATCAAATTAAGAAATACTGACTTAGTTAATATCTTTTTTATTTTTATAATATTTCTTAAAACTTTATTGAGATGCAATCCACATACAATAAAATTTACCCATTTAATATGACAATTAATTTTAGTATATTCACAAAGTTGTGCAGCCATCACAATAGAATTTTAGAATATTTTCATCATCCCCAAAAGAAAGCCATTAGCAGTCACTCTCCACTTTTCCCACCTCCCCCAAGCCCAGCCCTAGGTAACCACTAATCTACTTTCTGTCTCCATAGTTTGGACATTTCATACAAATAGAATCATACAATATGTGGTCTTTTGTGACTGGCTTCTTTCAAGTAACATGTTTTCAAAGTTCATCAATTTTGTAGCATGTATCACTACATCATCCCTTTTTATTACTGAATATTTTATTGTATGGATATACCACATTTTGATCAACCGTTCATTAGTTGATGGATATTTGGGCTGTTTCCACTTTGGGACTACTCTGAATAATGCTGCTGTGAACATTTGTGTGTATGTTTTTGTATGGATATATGTTTTAATTTCTCTTGGGTGGATACCCAGGAGTAGAATTCCTACATCATATGGTAACTCTATGTTTAACATTTTAAGAAACTTCCAAACTTTCTTCCAAAACAGCTGCACCACTTTACATCCCATTAGCAATGTTAAGATGAGTCCAATTTTTCTACATCCAGGTCAACACTTGCTATTGTCTATCTTTTTTATTCTAGCCTACTAGTGGTTGTGAAACATCTCATTGTGGTTTTGATTTCCATTCCCCTAATGCCTAATGATGTTGTGAAGCTTTTCATGTACTTAGGTCATTCATATATCTCATTTGGAGAAATGTCTATTCAGATCCTTTGCCATTTTTAAGTTGGGTTATTTTTTTATTACTGAGTTATACAAGACCTTTATATATCTGAGATACACATCCCTTATCAGATATATGATTTGCAAATATTTTTTCCCATTCTGTGGGTTGACATTTTACTTTCTTGACAGTACTGTTTACCACACAAACATTTTTAATTTTGATGAAGCCCAATTTATTTCCTTTTTGTTTTATAGTACGTGCTTTTGGTGTCATAGCTAAGAAACCATTAAGGCTTCGGATTTGAATACAGATTTGGCTTCAGGGTTCATGTTCTTCATCATTACACTACATTGCCTGTCTAGCAATTGTCACTGTTAGTAATATTACACATGAAGTTATTATTATGAGAGTTTTGTGTTTTGTTTGGAAAAAATATCCAAGGGCTTCCCTGGTGGCGCAGTGGTTGAGAATCCGCCTGCTGATGCAGGGGACGCGGGTTCGTGCCCCGGTCCGAGAGGATCCCACATACCGTGAAGCGGCTGGGCCTGTGAGCCATGGCCGCTGAGCCTGCGCGTCCGGAGCCTGCGCTCCGCAGCGGGAGAGGCCACAACAGTGAGAGGCCCGCGTACCGCAAAAAAAAAAAAAAAAAAGAAAAAGAAAAGATATCCAAGGGGTGAATACACCCATAAATCATCCTCCAACCCTATTACAGACCTCAGAAGGATTCTGGGTAGGGACTGTGAGACCCATTTTTTCAGGGAGAAGTACTGAGGGCTGGGTGAGGGTAGGGCCAGCCCCCAGGCTACCCATGGAGCTGGACCCCATGCTGCACACCTCACAGGACTGCCAACCCCTTGTACTTCCCCTCAGCCATCAGAGATTCTTTTCCACGCAGAGATTCACATGCAGACACATGGAATGTGGGGGTGAGGGGTAACTCATTTTACTCACCTTAATGGATTTTCTAGAAGGGTAATGGGAGGAAATGTAGTGACTCACACCAGGACTCTGAGCTAAATAGCCTCTCTGTAGGGTCTGCTTCTCCATAGCAGCCACAGCTAAAGGGAGCACCTGGAAGGTGCTCCCTCTGGAGCCTGCAACTCCCACTTGCTGTTTAATTCCTGAGGCCACATCCAGTGTATACAACAGTCCTTGGTGTTGAGAAACAGTTGGCAAAAGCAGAAAATAAGCAATAAGACATGTGAACATACCCAGGATTGAGGTAACATCAGGGAGGGTAAAGTAACCTATTCCATGTATTGGGGAACTGCCAGAAGCAGCAGGAACAGTCTGTGGTTCCAGACAATAGGTCAGGGCTGAGGAAACATCCCCAGACACTAGAAAACAGCCATAGGGACCGGGAAACTGTCATGGCAGTGATGTGAACTGTCAGAGAAATTATCAAAAGGCCAAAGGACCAGAAAACAGTCCTTGTAGTTAGAGGACAACCAGAGAGACTCTAGAACAGGCAAATGGAAGAAGAAAACATCCCTAAATGTCATGCAACAGCTAGAAATACCTAGGAGACAGCCAGACAGATAAGGGAACAATCTCAAGCTGAGGGCACAGCCAGAGAAACCAGGAAACAGCTAATGGGACAAGAGGATAGTGTCTGGACCTGAGGAACAGAGGGATCATCAAACATCTGAAGAGACCACAAAACAGTCCTTATATTTGGAAGGCAGTCAGAGGGGCTACAAAAGAGTGAGAGCAACAGGGCCTAGATCCAGAGGATCAGGCCAAAAACATCAAAGAAGAGTCTCTGAAGTGCTGGGAAAGGAAAAATAAAAAAGCAGTCTGCAGGACTGGGGAACCACCAGAGTCCAAGGAACAATTATAGAGATTGAAACAGCGAACAAACCAATTTACAGAAATCAGGGAACAATGACTGGTCCTAATAGAGGGTCATCAGAAACTGTGGGGAGTAATCACAGGGATCAAATATAGTATATTAATGACTAGTGGGAATTCAACAATCATGGGAGCTAATACAGCACCAGCAGATATGGTTATGGGGACTCATGGGAGTCAAAGACACTGTACTGGCGACCAATAGAAGATCATCAGAAACCATAAAGGGCTCTAATGCAAGGTAGGCTCTAATGAGTCCCAGGCATTATGCTGAGGCTCATGAGGTCAATACATTGTATTAGAGGATGAGTAACCTGCATCCACAGGGATGGGGGTAGCGAATGGGCTGATGCTGGGGTGGAGACAAAAATCACTTTAGTGGTGGCTAATGGCTAATCAGCAGGGTAATAAAGTACTAATATGGGATCAGCAGACACTAGTCAGATTTTTTATGAAGATCAAAGACACTCTACTCGTGGCCAAGATTAGAAGACACAGTGGTGACACTAATTAATATAGGATCAGTAGCAGATACTGTGATTGAAAAACGTGAGGCAAAGGCTCTAAACTAGTAGCTGGTAGTCAGTAGTCTCAGTGTTGAGGCCAGTATAGAGTTAGCAAACATGGTGATGGGCTCTAATGTATGGTCAGCATGCACTGTACTGGGACATCATTGCATTCAGACACTGTATTAGTGGCTAATGGGGGATCAACAGGCACAGTGATGATGGTTAATGCAAGGTCAGCAACACTGTGATTGGGACTTATGAAGGTCAAAGACATTGTACTCATTGCTAATGGATGGTCAGCAAGATGAGACCACTGTGGAATCAGCAGATACTGTGCCAGAAGCTCATGGAGGTTAGTCTCTGATCTTGTGGCTAATTGGGGATCAGCAAATACATTGTTGGAACCTCATGCATATTGAAGAAACAGTACTGCTGCCTAATGGAGGATCAACAGACACTGGGATCGGAGCTAACGTGGGGTCAGCAAACTCTACTCAGGCCTCAAGGGGTCAAAGACACAGTACTCGTGGTTAAAGGCGAGGGAGAGGGACTCAGCAGCAGACACAGGGATTCAGCTACTGTAAGGACAAAAAACATGGTAATGGGTCCTCAAGGAAGTCATACTCTGTGTGGGTGTCTGACAAGTCAGAAGACATTAACGTATGGTCAGCAGATGCACTAATAGGCTATAATGTAAGGTCGGATGACATAGTGATGGAGGCTATTTAGGGGTCCTCAGGTAAAAAACTTGGAACTTGGTAAATGGGGGATCAGAAGATAGAGTGACAAGGTCATGTGAGTTCTGCAGACATTGTGCTGGGGCTCAAGAGATCAAAGTCACCATATTGGTGGCTAACTGGGGAACAGCAGATAAATATTGGTGCAACGGTGCTGTGTTGTGGGTTCATGGGGGTCAGAGACACTGTACTCATGGCTAATAAAAAATCAGCAGACATAGTGAGGGGATCTAATGTAGGATGAGCAGATGCTGCGATTAGAACTCATTGGATTAAATATACTGTACAGTGGCCAGTGGGGAATGAACAAAGTGGTGAGAGCCAACATGGGGTCAACAGCCACTGCATTAGGTATAAATGAAGGTGCTGACACATCGCTGGGAGCTAATGGGAGGTCAGCAGTCACCATGTTGAGTCTAAAAGAGGGCAAAAAGACATGATACTGAGCTAATAGATCATCAGTCACTAAGCTGGAGGCTAAAGGAGTGAAAAGACACTATGCTGTGTGCAAATGGAGGTCAGTAAAAATTGTAATGGCAGCTAAAAGGGGCGGCGAGACATGATGCTATGAGCTAAAGGGGGTCAGCAGACTCTGCTGGAATAAAAAGTGTGGGAAGACAAGCTATTGTGAGCTAATGGAAGGTCAGCAGACACTGTGCTCTTAACTAAAGGTGGTGATAAGAACTGCTATAAGCTAATGGAGTGGGTGTTAGTAGACACTGTGCAGACATGTGATGGGGGTAAGAACTACATCATGGTAGCTAATGCTAATGAAGGATTAGGAGAGACTGTGCTCAGGCTATTGGGAGCCAAATACACACAGTAGTATTGGCCAGTAGGGATCACCACATAGGTGATGGTAGCTAATGGAAGGCCAGCACAACCCATCATGGGCCCTTAGTAAAGGTCATTTTCATGGAGCAAAACCATTTCTAAAGCCTTGGGAGGACCAAGTCTCCCATTGCCAGTGTCTTTCATCTGATCTAGTGGTCAAGATTCTTGGTTTTCTCCCAAGCAGCCCACATTTGACTCCTGATATGGGAACAAGGAATTCTTTATTGTTGTTTTAAAATTTTAATTGAGATATAATTTACGTACAATAAAATGCACAAATCTTAAGTTTATTCATTTGATGACCTTGTGTATCCCCATTAACACCCACTCCAGTCAAGATACAGAATAGTTTCATCACCCTGGGAAGCTCCCTCCTACCTCATAGGAGTTAATTCCTACCCCAGAGGCAATCACTGATCTACTTTCTGTCACTATAGATTACTTTTATTTATGTTTGACATTTTCCATAATAATAATAATTTTAAAACATCAAATTTAATTTTTTTAATGGATGAGATGAAGATTGGAAGAACTGATGAGATATCATCTTGATAAACTTAATAATTAGTAAATGAGGATGAGGGCATGCTATATACAAAGTGAAGAAAGTGTAATATGTATATTCAAGTGTATGCTGTATTGGGGGGCATCTGGTGATTAATTCAAATATCCTGGGTTGTCATAATCATTATGGAACACTCAGGGAAAAAAGCAAAAAAAAGTAATTTAGCATCAATTTACTATGGCACAGTGCTACCAAGTATTAAAGGTAAAGGATTCTCTTTTGCTTATCAAAAAAGTGCAAGAGAAAATATTCACAAGGTTGAGAGGTTTATCATTAATAGACCTCCACTAAAGAAAACTCTAAAGGATATTTTTCAGGCAAAGAAGAAAATGATCCTGGAGGAAATGCAGAAAAGAATGAAGAGCAATCAAAGTGGTAAATATGTTGGTAAAATAAAATGAATATATAAAACAAAAATGTTTTCTGGGGAGACATACACACACATGTATACACACACACTTATATACATATATATTGATACATATATTACATATAAATATATATATACCCCATAATACATAATATTTTTAATATATATGTATATACATGTATATGAGCAAATTTTCTATTAAAAGATTAACTTTCAAAGACAATTTCTTAGAGAAAACCATACAATACTATTTAAAATTTAAAAAGGTGAGTTAAATAAAAAGACAAACCATATTCATGGATGGGAGGGCTTAAGCCATTTTACACCTTTCAGATCAGCAACAATTTTAAAAAAACAGATAAGTCCTGGTGAATATGTGTGAAAATGTAAACTTTTTCTCAAACTGCTCATGAGAGTGTAAATTAGTGCAATTTTTTTAACTTTAAAATTTAGTCAAGTTGAAAAACTTCTATATCAATCAGAACCCAGTTAGGAGACAGAAACCATACTGATTATTTTAACAGAGAGAACTAATAATGAATTTTTAACTAGTGATGAAGTTATTAACCACGTAACTTAAAAGACAAAAAGAGAACATTAAAATTATCATGGAGGTAGCAACTGCAGAAAGCAGCTGGCCTAGGGTAACAAGGGAAGAAGTTGGAATTATTAAAAATAGAAGGTTGGAAGCAGGGTCTCATGTGACTGGGATTCATACCTCTAAGGAGGTGGCACCAGCCAGATGCTGCTAGGTCTCTGAGGGGGTGGGGTACCCTAAAGCTGTTAGTGCTGGAAAAGTGAAAACTGGATTAAACTGCTGCTACCATGAGGAACTGATGCTGCCTAAGTGAAGAAGCAATGCTGGGCTGACAGATGAACAGGGAGCCAACAAGAAGGAAAAAAGGAGCAAGTCCCTTCTTCCTTCTGCAGGCTCAATATTTATATTTAGTATCTCTTACTGGTAGGACCCAACAGGGAGTAGCAGCTGGCAAGACAGAAATGTGTTCTGTAGAGTCATGGCCCCAGCATCACAAAGCTGAGTATAGAAGGGTAGGTTTGGAGCTGAAGCACAAGAGATTAATAACTGGCATACTGTCTACACCCTGGACCCATCATTTCCACTTCTAGATTTAAACACTAAACACAAAAATGATACAAATGTCTTTCACTAGGGGAATGGAGAGATAAATAAATATATTTATCAACATGGATAGATCTTGGAAATGTAACACTTTGTGAAAAAAAGCAAGTTGCATAAGTTTAAAAATAGTGTGATACCACTGATGTAAAGTATTTAAAAGAAATACAGCATTATATATTGTAGACTTCATATTACAAAGAAAAAATTTAGGGTAGATTAAAATTCTAAATGTTGAAAGTGAAACCTTCACTTTAGAGGAAAGTATAGGAGAATATTATCACCTTGAAACCAATAATATGAAAACATAAAACCTCAGCAGAAGAAAAGAGTTAAAAAAATTAAATAAACAGTCACAGTCTGAGAGGAGATATTTGCAACACACATGACTGAAAAAGGATTTTTATATTTTCACATATTAAAAAAACAAGAAAAACAACATTTAAACCAAGAAGTAAAAGATAAACAGCCCATTAGAAAACAATGAGCAAAGAATATGAACAGTCATTGCACAGACGAAATAAAACAAATGGCCAGTCAACAGGTAAGCCAATGTTCAACCTCACCACTAATTAGGGAAATCCAAATGAAATGAAAACAACAATGAGCCACTCCCTAAGGCGATCAGGACAATTTTCACACCAACGTAAGAGCCAAATTGTTAAAAGTGCACTCTGTGTACACCAGTAATCAGATGGCCCAAAGGGCTTGGTCAAATGGTGAGGGGAATCTTCTTAGAGAAGCTTTCTCCATAGTACAAGGCAAGGGCTGGCCTAAGTGAGTTCTCTGATGTTCTCTGAGGTGTGCTTTCTGGCAGAAGGCTTTCCCACATCCTTGACATTCAAAGGGTCTCTCTCCTGTGTCAATGAGGCATACTTGCACATAGAAGGCATTTCTGCATTCACTTCATTCATAAAGTTTCTCTCCTACGTGAGTTCTCCGATGTTGACACAGGGATTTCTTCATACTGAAGATTTTTCCACATTCACTACATTCATAGGGTTTCTCTCCTGAATGCATTCTCTGATGTTCAATGAGGCGTGCTTTGACATAGAAGGCATTACCGCATTTATTACATTCATAAGGTTTCTCTCCTGTGTGAATTCGCTGATGTATTCCAAGAGATGAGTGCACCCTGAAAGATTTCCCACATTCGTTACACTGATAGGGTTTTTCACCTGTATGAGTTCTCTGGTGATTATTGAGAGTCATCTTCATTCTGAAGAATTTCCCACATTCACCACATTTATACGGTTTCTCGCCTGTGTGAATTCTTTGATGTTGGTTTAGGGATTTTTTTGCACGAAAGTTTTTCCCACAATCACCACATTCATACGGTTTCTCCCCTGTGTGAGTTCTCTGGTGTTGAGTAAGGGATATCTTAACACGAAATGTTTTCCCACATTCGCCACATTCATAGGGTTTCTCCCCTGTGTGAGTTCTCTGATGAATCATGAGGGTTGCCTTCTCAGAAAAGGTTTTCCCACACTCAGTGCATTCATAGGGTCTCTCTCCTGTGTGTGTTCTCTGATGTAGAATGAGTTGTGACTTCCTGCCAAAAGATTTTCCACATTCATTACATTCAAAGGGCTTCTCCCCTGTGTGAGTTTTCTGATGAGCAATGAGGTATGATCTTGCACTAAAGGTTTTTGCACATTCTCCACATTTATAGGGTCTCTCGCCTGTGTGTATTCTCAGATGTTCAATAAGATTTGATTTCCTGCAGTAAGTTTTCCCACATTCATGACATTCAAAGTTTTTCTCTCCTGTGTGTGTTCTTTTATGTCCAACAAAGGCTGTTCTCTTGTAGAAGGCTTTCCCATATTCAACAGTTTGATCCAAAGTTTGAATCTTCTGATGCTGAAGGTCATTATCATGACTGAGGGCATTACCCCCAACAGAATTGTTGGCACACAGCAGTGACAGAGAGCCTTTAAAAACAAATCAGATGATATTTCTCACTCAAAACCAACATAGGCTTTCCCTTGTCACAGTGTAAAATTAAAATGCTTAACAAAGCCTATAAAAATTCTACATAACTTAGCCCCTGGCTAACTCTCTGATATCACCTCTTAACACTCTCACCACCCACCATTAAGCCACACCAGCATCTTTGCTGTTCCTATGATATATTGCTCAGACTAGGCTTGGCACTTACTGTTCTCTCTGCTCAGAATACTAAAATTCCACATGGCTCTGTCTCTCTCACTTCACTGATGTTGGTGCACTAATGTTAACTTCCCCAAAGAGTCTTCTCTGACCACATTCCCCAAAAGCACAAACTCCATCACTGTCTGTTCTTCTTATCTTGAATTGATTTTCTTTTCACCACTAAACACCATGTATTTGTTTGTTTCTGGTCTCTTTCCCTCATTAGACTGCAAGCTCCAGGAGAACAGAGATATTACTTTATTCACTACCGGATCCCCACACCTAGAATGTGACCAGCATATAGTTGACCTCATTTAAGATTTAGTAGATGACTAAATGAATGTATGAATGATTGCTTGACAACAGAAGGCATCCAAGGCAATGGAGGGAAGGAAGGCAATTGAGAATACTAAAGAGAGACAGACTAGCTAAGAATAAATGTCTAAGCTGAGGCAGGCAGGGAAAGATAAGAGTGGTAAATGACTACAAAAATTGAGATAAAATAGGAGAGAGCACTTAAGTGTGAGCATGATATTGGGATGTAGGATTTAGGTATCTAAAGCATATAGACCTTTGTCCTCTGGTCATTTTCAAAGAGCAAGGGCCTCTGAAAGAGATTCCTGAAAAACACTGCCCAAACTTAACCTCTGACCTGAATTCCTGAGCTCTTATTTCCCCTATTTTCCATATGTCTAGTTCTTGCTCACTCACCTGGGTAACCATGGCCTGAGAATTCCTCCTCTAATATCCACAGTTCTTCCCCTCGCTCCAACTTGAAGATCATGTCTGGTTTGGCCACGCAGAGGCCTGTTAATGGGAAATGGCACAGGACGTGGGCCAAGTTGTCTGAGCTTTAGGGCCTCTGATGGAGGAGAAAAGTGCATCTTCATGAGCTGCACAAGGAAGGGCGCCCATTGAAACCTTTCATTGGGGAAGTGAGAACACACACACTCTTCCTGGTGCCCCAAACTGATAAATCATCTGTGACCCCTTGAATCTAGAACTAAAGTATCAGTGAACTCTGCAAAGGCTGCCCAGGTTACAGCAACCAAGAAAGGAAACACATGCTACCAGGAGTTACATGGACAATAATCCTCACCCACAGACGCCAGGTTGCTGTAGTTCTCCAGCATCACATCCTTGTGCATGGTCCTCTGGGCAGGGTCCAGTCTGTACCACTCCTGTCGGGTAAAATTCACAGCCACATCTTCAAATGACACAGATCCCTGTAACAACAATCTGCAATGATCAGAATGGGACACATGGAAAAGATGTGTGGGAACTAATTCTTTCAATAGAGCACTTTTGACAGTTGACTAGAAAAAGCTACACTGGTGTCAACTGAAAAAAAAAAAGCACAATGTGAGAGTTGTGAGTTAAGTTTTATTTAGGGCAAAATGAGGACTATAGCTCAGGAGACAGCCTCTCAGATAGCTCTGAGGAACTGCTCTGAAGAGGCAAGGGGGGAGGTCAGTATATATGTGATTTTGGTGAAGGGGGTACATGCAATTAAGCACACATCTTGGTAGAAGGTTGCCGCTAGTCAGAAGGAGCAGATGTCTCCGTTAATGGTTTTAGTGCTTTGCTAGATATGAGAAGATGCAAGAAATTGAGTTCAGAAAATTTTCTCCTGAAAATATCTAACTATCTGAAGGCCTGATCTGCCAGTTTTTCCCAGAGCACAGAGTACCTCATTCCTGATCTCCACCCTGAACTCCTTTCAGGGTATGTTGAAGGTCAGTGCCTGCAGTGGCTAGTGACTTCATCCTTGTAGGGGCAGATAGCAAGTGACAATTTTTAGCTGGCACTGGAAACCTGACCCTGTCTTGCTTGATACTATACTTTGGGGGAGAAAAACACAGAACAGTCCTGCTAGTGTATTAATTTTTCAATTCATGGAGAAAAGACCACTGACTACTGAGTTAACACTCTGTGCCTGGACCTGTCCCAATTGCTGGGGAAACAAAGATAGAGTGCCTGCTCTCAAGGAGCTCGTACCCCAATAAGGAGACTTGCACAGGCATGCCGTGTTTTACTGCGCTTCACTTTATTGTGCTTCACAGATACCACGTTTTTTACAAATTGAAGGTTTGTGGCAACCCTGCAATTGTCAGATGATGGTTAGCAATTTTTTTTTTTTTTCTGGTACGCGGGCCTCTCACTGTTGTGGCCTCTCCTGTTGCGGAGCACAGGCTCCGGATGTGCAGGCCCAGCGGCCATGGCTCACGGGCCCAGCTGCTCCGCGGCATGTGGGATCTTCCCAGACCGGGGCACGAACCCGTGTCCCTTGCATCGGCAGGCGGGCTCTCAACAACTGCGCCACCAGGGAAGCCCGATGGTTAGCATTTTTAAGCAACAAAGTATTTTTTAATTAACGTATGTACATTGGTTTTTTTAAACATAATGTTATGGCACACTTAATAGACTACAGTATAATGTCAATGTAACTTTTATATGCACCGGGAAACCAAAAAATTCATGTGTCTCGCTTTATTGCGATATTTTCTTTATTGCAGTGGTCTGGAACCAAACCTCCAATATTTCGGAGGTATGCCTATATGTGAACACACACCTGCAATGAGATGTTATAGGAGTTATGCTGGACATGTGTACAGGGTGCAATGGGCTTTCACAAGGGATGGAATAAGATTCCAACCTGTGTTATTGGGGAGGTAGAGCTTTGAATCCTTAAACAAGAATATAATCTCCCTCACGAATATGGGGCAGTAGTATGAGAAAAGGCAGGAAGACATGAAGCACACATGGTGAGTTAGAGAACTATAAATAGCACAGTATGACAGGAAAACAGTGCTTTGGGCTGTGATGAGATAAAGGGCTATAGAGATATTCAGGGGCAGACAGTGGAGGGATTTTCACCTTTTTTTTCCTATATATCATCAATCTCCAAAATACTTGACTCTTTATATGATCAGAATATTTTCTGACCTTCCCACAATAGAGTTAGATTTATAAGTTTTACAGAAGTATTGTCAAGTAGGAGAAAGGGAGAGAATATTACTCCCAGGATAAAGGCATGAAGAGCTGGGTTGAGGCTGGTGCCACAATATTGAGATTAGCAAAACAGGAATGACAGTGGGTTGGCAGAAGGGGAAATTGAGATAGATCTTGGACCTGAGCTGGAGTGTTTATGTCACATACTGATAGAGACGTCCAGCTGGAAGGTGCATACATGATGCTGGATCTGTGAGAGGAGGCTAGGATAGACGAAGGATTGAGAGGCAGTAGCATTTCAGCACTAGCTGAAGCCACCAGAATAAACTGGCTGGCTAAGAGAACACAGAGCTTGAGAGAGGCATCAAATACAGAGTCAGCAGGTACACCAATATGATATGAAGACTGAAAGGGGGTGGGAGGGGCTCTTGTGGGACAGAGAAAATGAGACAAAGCCTCTTTTCTTTCTCATGCAGTCCTGCCCCAAAGTAAATCCCAGTGCCAAAGATGTAACCTTGCAGCAGCAGGCTCCTCAAACTCTAAGGGAGAGGAATCCTCTTCTTTGGCCAGAGGAATAGTGGTCTGAAGAGTATGGGAAGGATCCCCATTGCCTTTCTTCTAACCTCTCACCACTTGGCCTCAAGGGCAAACGTAGTTGCAGAAAGTGAGTGCCAGGATGGAGATGAAAGCCCCAACTGTCCAGCTAGAGGACCAAGATTGGGAAGCCCTGGGAACAGGGGTGTGGGGGTGATCGCCCTAACAATATAGCTTCAAAATACATGAAGCAAAACTGAAAGAAGAAATGGGACAATCCACAAATATGGCTGCCAACTTTCATCACCTCTCTTAGTGATGAGTGAAAATCAACAAGGATACAGAAAAACTGAACACCACCAATCATCCAAGGAATTGTAGAACATTTCACTCAAAAATTGAGATTAACTGTTTCTTCAAGTATACATGGAATATTCACCAAGCTAGACCATATCCTGGATCATAAAACAAACCTCAACACAATCAAAGGGCCCACTGGGTACCAAGAAAAATTGACTTGGAACAATCAACTCTGAGATATATCCTAATTAAAACTACTAGAATTTAAAGGCAAAGAAAAATATTCCTCAGGGCCTCCAGGCAAAAGAATTAGATCGGCATCGATTTCTCAAAAACAACACAGAAAGCAAGGCAATAGTAGAACAGCACGTTCAAGAAAATTAAGGAAAGAAAGTACAAATAAAGGAAATTATATCCAGCCAAGATACCCTTCAAGTATCAAGGCCGTCAGAAAAAGTTTTGAATAGGCCAGAATATGTGTGCCCTTCCTAAGGAATTTGCTAGAGCTTCACTGTTTAATATGGTAGCCACTAACCACATGTGGCTATTTGAGTTTAAATTTTGATGAATTAAAATGGAATAAAATTAAAAATTCAGTTCCTCAGTCACACTAAAGCACATTTCCAGTGCTCAGTAGCCACATGTGGCTGGTTACAGTACTGGACAGTACTGGACAGCACAGATACAGAACATTCCCATCACTGAAGGAAGTGTTACTGGATAGCACTATACTAAACAATGAGCTTCAACCAAAAACAATGAATGGGAAAATTCTGGCAAAAGGACTGACAGTAAGCATTTCATATATTTAATGGTAGAGCTAAGACTAAAATAAGGCTGGGGTCATGGGTTGAAGGATAACGTATACACATTAAGTGTTCTGACAAAGTAGAAAAAATACAACTAAAATATGGGAGGAGAAGAGAAAGAAAGGGGGAAACTGAATAAGATCATTTACTGCTGTATAGGTAACAGATGAGAGACAAATTAGGTGGTAAAAGATTAATTTAAAAAAGGTAAATTGGGGCTTCCCTGGTGGCGCAGTGGTTGAGAGTCCACATGCTGATGTAGGGGACACGGGTTCGTGCCCCGGTCCAGGAAGATCCCACATGCCGTGGAGTGGCTAGGCACGTGAGCCATGGCCGCTGAGCCTGCACGTCCGGAGCCTGTGCTCTGCAACGGGAGAGTCCACAACAGTGAGAGGCCCACTTACCGAAAAAAAAAAAAAAAGGTAAATTGGTAAAGCCATTATGGAAAACAGTGTGAAGATTACTCAAGTAATTAAAACTAGAACTACTGTATGATCCTGCGGTCCTGCTTCTGGGTATATGTCCAAAGGAAATGAAAATAGGTATCTGCACTCCCATGTTCATTGCAACATTATTTGCAATAGCCAATATATGGAAATAACCTAAGTGTCCATCAGTGGATGAATGGATAAAAAAGATCTGGTATATATATAGTGGAGTAGTATTCATCCATGAGAAAGAAGGAAATCCTGCCATTTGCAACAACATGGATGAACCTGGAGGATATTATGCTAAGTGAAATAAGTCAGACAGAAAGACAAATACTGTATGATCTCACTAATATGTGGAATCTAAAAAAAAAATTAAAAAGTCAAACTCAGAAGCAAAGAGTAAAATGGTGGTTACCAAGGGTATGGGGGAAATGAGGAGAGATGTTGGTCAAAGAGTATAAAGTTACATTTATATAGGATGAATAAAGTCTAGAGATCTAATATACAAGCATGATGACTATACTTAACACTGTATTGAACAACGGAAATATACTAAGAGAGTAAATTTCAGGTGCACTCATCACACACAAAAAATGGTAACTATGTAAGGAGATGACATGTTAATTAGCTTAACTGTAGGAATCATTTCACTATGTATATGTATATCAAATCATCATGCTGTACACCTTAAATATATACTATTTTATAAATAAATATGTAAATAAAAAGAAAGATAAAAGGGTTGACTAAGAGTACTATAAAAAGGATTAACACAAAGGTAACCACCAGCATAAAAATACAAGTCTTCCTAACTACCAGAAAAAGTTTAGAGGAAACACTCAATAGAAAAAGAAACACAGTAAATATAACAAATACACACCATAATTACATCATAAGATAAAATGAGAGAACTGAGAACATATTTGTATTATTTATATTACCAAACAGTAATACAAATAAATGTGAAAAGGCTTACTTCATCTATTAAAATAAAAAGGTTTTCACATTGCCTTGTAAAGCAGAACCCAACACAATGCTGTATACAAGAGACATGCTTAAAATGGTCTTTCAAAAAGGCTAAAGTTAAAACAATGGGCAAAGATTTACCAAATGAAAACAATATAAAAGCAGGGATTGAAATCCTGATACCAGACAGAGTAGAATTCCAAAAGGATATAAGATAAAGAGGGATACTTCGTAATGTTACAAGCCCTGTTCACAATGAAGATATAACAATAAAGATATTTGTAAATATCTATGCACAAAGTAACACAGCAAAAGCCTACATAAGCTGAAAACTACAGAGATACAAGAAGAAATAGAAGCTTTCTCTAATGGGAGACTTTTAAAGAGAGAGAGAAAGGGGGGGGAGGGAAGGAGGGAGAGAGGGAGAGAGAAGGAAAGAACAAAAGAAAGAAACACTATACCCAGATCATATAGAATATACTTTTTCTCAGGTGTACATGGAACATTCACAAAACTTGATCATATACTAAGGCACAAAGAAAACAATCTCGGTAAGTTCCTTAAAATTGAAATATTACAAGCAACACTGATCACAATCAATAAAGAAATTTAAGAACCAAAAATGGACAAGCTGATTCTAAAATTAATATAGAAATAAAACCACAAGACTTAGATTAGCCAGAGCAATTTTGAACAAGAAAAAAGTTAGAGGACTTACATTACCTCATTTCATGACTTATAAAGCTACAGTTTTCAAAACAGTGTAGTATTTTTGTAAAGATATACATGAGAGGGAATTCCCTGGTAGTCCAGTGGGTAAGACTCCACACTCCCAATGCAGGGGGCCCAGGTACAATTCCTGGTCGGGGAATTAGATCCCGCATGCATGCCACAACAAAGATCCCACATGCCGGAACGAAGATCCCGCGTTCCACAACTAAGAGCTGGCGCAGCCAAAATAAATAAATTAATATTTTAAAAAGATATCCATGAGACAAAATAGAATTTAGAAATAGATTCACACACATATATGATCAATTGATGTCTGACAAAGGTGTCAAGAATATTCAGTGGGGACCTCCTAGAGAAATGGAAATAAAAACAAAAATAAACAAATGGGACCTAAGGAAACTTCAAAGCTTTTGCACAGCAAAGGAAACCATAAACAAGACCAAAAGACAACCCTCAGAATGGGAGAAAATATTTGCAAACGAAGTAACTGACAAAGGATTAATCTCCAAAATATACAAATAGCTCATGCAGCTCAATATCAAAAAAACAAACAACCCAATCCAAAAATGGGCAGGAGACCTAAATAGACATTTCTCCAAAGAAGACACACAGATGGCCAACAAACACATGAAAGGATGCTCAGCATCACTAATCATTAGAGAAATGCAAATCAAAACTACAATGAGGTATCACCTCACACCAGTCAGAATGGCCATCATCAAAAGATCTACAAACAATAAATGCTGGAGAGGGTGTGGAGAAAAGGGAACCCTCTTGCACTGTTGGTGGGAATGTAAATTGATACAGCCACTATGGAGGTTCCTTAAAAAACTAAAAATAGAACTAGCATATGACCCAGCAATCCCACTACTGGGCATATATCCTGAGAAAACCATAATTCAAAAAGAGTCATGTACCACAATGTTCATTGCAGCACTGTTTACAGTAGCCAGGACATGGAAGCAACCTAAGTGTCCATCAACAGATGAACGGATAAAGAAGATGTGGCACATATATACAATGGAATATTACTCAGCCATAAAAAGAAACGAAATTGAGTTATTTGTAGGGAGGTGGATGAGTGGTAGAGTCTGTCATACAGAGTGAAGTAAGTCAAAAAGAGAAAAACAAATACCATATGTTAACACACATATATGAAATCTAAAAAAAAATAAATGGTTCTGATGAACGTAGGGGTAGGACAGGAATAAAGACACAGACGTAGAGAACGGACTTGAGGACACGGGGAGGGGGAAGGGTAAGCTGGGACGAAGTGAGAGAGTGGCATGGACATATATACACTACCAAAGGTAAAATAGATAGCTAGTGGGAAGCAGACGCATAGCACAAGAAGATCAGCTCGGTGCTTTGTCACCACCTAGAGGGGTGGGATAGGGAAGGTGGGAGGGAGACACAATAGGGAGGAGATATGGGGATATATGTATACGTATTGCTGATTCACTTTGTTATACAGGAGAAACTAACACAACATTGTAAAGCAATTACACTCCAATAAAGATGTTAAAAAAAAAAAAGAATATTCAGTGGGGAAAGGATACTCTTTTCAACAAATGTCTCTGGAACAATCAATCAGACAGTCATATCCAGAAAAACTTCAGAATTCCTGAGGGATAGTTACTGAACTGTTAAGACTGGTTATCTCCAGAAGATGAGATTATGAGGACTCTTCAAATTAAAATTTTTATGTTTCTGATCATTTAGTTAAGGTAGTGTCCGTCAGTTTTCTCCACTGTAAAGTTACCAATTTTCCCTATGTAATTAATGAGCAATGTGTAGGAACATACCTTGAAACTATGTAAATGTGTTGTTCCTCATTAAGCTTTCATCCAATAGCTTTGGCATCCATCAATGATTCTTGCTTGGCTTAACTATTACTAACTAGAATGGTTGCAAAAGGTTATTTTTCTAACTCCATCATTCTTTCCACATTACTAGTTGCCACTAGACCTTAAGGAAGAGCTTTTCCTTTCTCCCTCGTTCATACATTTACTATCAGTATGGACTCAAGGTTTATCTTAGTCTTCAGCCAGGCTCAACACCCAGCTGAGTACCCAAAGGCCATATGCACATATGTGGGTAAATGGCCAGAGGGCAGAGAAGAAAGTTTTCTGGGACTCTTTGACATGGAAGAATAATGCACTGTGATTCCAAAATCTGTTGGTCAAGTCCTAACAGGGGCCACAGTTAGATTAAAAGGATATAGGGATGCAACAGCTGATGGAATTAAGGTGAAAATCTGCATGAAAATGGGAATATTTGAATAGACTTTATGTGAACTGTACCTCCTTCATCTAAATGTATTCCTGAGATGGACATTTATGTCTGACTGGGGAATACTTCTCCTACATAGTATTATAAAACAAGAGGAGTATAAGTTCATCCCTTGGCCAGTATTAATTGCACAAGATAAATGAGAATCTTTATAATTGCCTAAGCTCATACAAGTTGTTATTTTGAAGCAGTGTAGAAAATGTGGTGGACAAAAAAAGTTACCATTTTAATTAATGACATGTTAGAAGCTGGAGTGCTGGTCCAACAAATTCTCTTAGAATAGCCCTGAGTGGCCCATGAAAAAGGCGGATGGCTCAGGGAGACTAACAGCAGATCATCAAGGCTTAAATAAATTAGTATCACCTAATAGCATCAGTACTTCCTGATATGGTTTCAACAGTGGAAAAATACAGGAAGCTAAAGGAGACTGGTTCTCAGTGACTGATCCTGCAAATGCTTTTTTCCCTATCTCAATATAGGAAGAGTCAACTACAGTTTGCTTTCATGTGGGAAGGATCCTAATTTACATTTACTGTACTGTCAAAATGTTATTTGAATTCACCAGCTGTCATAATTCAACTGTCATAATTTGGTTAGAAGGGATTTAGACTTAATGCAGGTCCCAAGTATAATAATATACTACATTGATGATATCATAATATTGGAAACTGAAGATCGAACAAGGACTGACTTAAATGCAACAGTGAAACATATGATCAACAGAAGCTAGTTGATAAATCCAACAAAAATCTAAGGGCCCACTCAAATGGTGAAATTCTTAGGAATACCCTTGGCAGGAGCCACATGTGACATTCCACAGGCAACAAAAAATGAAGTGTTGTTGCCTACCTTTGGTACTAAGAAGAAACACAGCCCATGATCAGATTACATGGATTTTGCAGGATGCATGGTCCACATCTGCAAACATTGCTAGCTCCTCTCTATAAAATGACCCAAATGAAGGCCATATTTGTATAAGGGCCTGAAAAAAAGTAAGCTATGTCTGAATTGCAAAAAGCGGTAGCTCTCTTGACATCTTTGGGCATCATGAACGGAATGTTGCTGACAACAGGCAAAAGTGGAATTCAAGAGGGAATCTTATGCTAGAGAAAGAAACATTGTTGCAATAATTCAATTCTGTGTTTTGTTTTGTTTTGTTTTTGCAGTACGCGGGCCTCTCACTGTTGTGGCCTCTCCCATTGCGGAGCACAGGCTCCGGACGCGCAGGCTCAGCAGCCATGGCTCACGGGCCCAGACGCTCCGCGGCATGTGGGATCTTCGGACCAGGGCATGAACCTGTGTCCCCTGCATCGGCAGGCAGACTCTCAACCACTGCGTCACCAGGGAAGCCTCAATTCTGTCTTCTTGATGGTTCTTCCTTTATGAATCAGTTCCCTCTGGATGCTCCTTGAGAAAAAGCATGGCAGTTACTGCACAGGCTGAAAGACCAACTACATCCATGGTGCACTCTTCCAGTGGAGACATTTGGACACTGTTGGGGATGGTACTTTATCCATGCCACGTCATCTGGACATTGATTAGCAATTTCTTATTTGGTAATGCTCCTCCTGCACAGACTTCTTTGATAACAACATCATCAGAACTCTCAAAACTGTGCACCATCTAGCAACTCAGAAAAAAAGAGAACCAGCCAGAAAGGAGTGTCAGAGAAGCATGGGGAAGACTTCAAAAAGGAAGGGAGACAGATTAAGGACTCAATGATGGTGAAGATGAAAACACTTGGAATGCAAATTCTACTCAACAGATGTAGTGAGACTAGAACAATAGGTGCAATAATCATTGCATTTCTCTTACAATTTAATTCAACTAAAATTCTACTGGGATGTAGAATTGCTTTATGTTTTCTAACTAATCTTTATTTTAAAGTGTCTCTTTAATCCTGCTTAGTGGGTGTGGGTTAAAACTGTCCAACTCAGAAAAGTCAAGAGAGAAAATAACGATGAACTGGTTGCAAAGTCCCTGGATATGGCAACCAACTGTTAGAAGCCTAAAGAATCTAAAGGTCTTATATATAAAATAGATAAATAAGGTCCTACTGTATAGCAAAGGGAACTATATTCAATATCTTGTAGTAACCTATAATGAAAAAGCATATATATATGTGTGTGTGTGTGTGTGTGTGTGTGTGTGTGTGTAACCGAATCACTTTGCTGTACACCAGAAACTAACACAACATTGTAAATCAACTATACTTCAATTTTTTAAAAAAAGAATCAAAAGGTCTGACACAACTACCTTCCATCAACTTTCTTATGTAGTATTTTATGTACCCAGTATCCCTATGCTCTCAGATGGCATGTTTTGTTTAGAAGTATTTTGGTCAAAAACTCTTAAGCCCACACAAAGTAACTGGTTTATCACTGAGTAACTTGACTTTGGGTCAGATGTATTTTAATTACCCAATCAGAGGATAATTAATGTTCACCCTTTCTCTTATCACTCATTAACTGTAAGCAAAATCTTATAGGTTTTAATCTTACTTAAACACTGAATGAAAAATATATTTTCAAAAAGAGAAAGAGCCATAGGAGTTCTGTAATAGCATTTATGACAAAGTTGTAATTGAAGATACTGTTTCCATCATCCACATGAAGATCCATCAAAAGATTTCTTAACTCTCAAGTATCAGGAAACCTTTACTATAGAGGAATTATCGATTTCTCTGTGGGGGTGTTGAAATTCATGTGTTTGATTGGACTTCTAATTCTGTTATGTCGTCCCAGAATATCAGAGATAAATCTAGACTTCGAAGTTTCTAATTGTGTAGGATTGTTGACCAACATGCCTACATTCTAAAACTTGTTTTGATATCTTCTTCTTTTTATTTCCCTTCCTTTTACCCTAATATTTGTCTATTTATACTTAGAAGCTCCCTAAAAACCACAGGAAAACAAAATTAATAAGTAAATAAATGAACAAATAAAAACTGGCTGGAGATGTGGCCATCTCTAACTCTTTTTTGGAAGATCTGGGAAGGAAGAGCTGGAGAGGGGTAGAGCACTGATCAGGAAAAAGTTGACATGCATTGCCCAGAATCATCAGCCTCCAAACAGTATTACCGTTTAGTGTGAAGAGGAAGATTTTTCACTGTCATCCACTGAATTCCTTACAATTTAGTGAACCCTCTCCTGTGACACAAAAATTCAATTTCCCAAAAAATATCTTTAACAAATAATCATGGATGTATGTAAAGAAACAAATCGAGGAGTTTCACCATCAAATTGCCAATTATAATGAAAACTTACCACCATTGCAAGTGCTCAAAGGATGGAGTGCTATGTAACCACTAAAATTATGTAGAAAATTATTTCTGGACATGGAAAAATATTTATCTAACACTCCCAATGTTTCTTTTTTTTAGAAAAGGCAACCATTCTTATTAGTTTTACTTCATTTGCCATTATTTGTTATATTATAGGATAAACCAAGAAAGTAATTGTGTTAATGTCATTATAACACCTCCACCAAAAAGAGATATGTAAGTATAATAGCAAAGAAGTAAAAGTTCTGTAATTTTAATCTGAACTGGAAATGAGCTCTGTGGGTTTTTTCTCTCTTAAGAAGTAGGCTGATTTCTGTTTCTGGGAAAATAGAGTAAATATACTTCTCCCCATTCCTCCTGCTAAGTATGACTAAAAACTCTGAACACCATATACAAAACAAAGTTGTAATTCAAAAAAATACATGCACCCTAATGTTCATAGCAGCACTATTTACAATAGTCAAGACACAGAAGCATCTTGTATCCATCAACAGACGAATGAATAAAAAAGATGTGGTATATATATATATATATATATATATATATATATATTGCCTCTTGGTATTGATGAGGTGACGCCCTCTCTTCCCCAGCTGGAGTGAAGTCAGAGGAAGCCAGCTAAAACAGGTTTAAATAAGAACAAGATTCTCATAGCATAATACCAAAAATGCCTAGGTTTCAATTGACAATCACTCATATCAAGAACCAGAAAAATCTCAAACTGAATGAAAAAAAAAATCAATAGGTATCAAGACTGACATAACAGAGATAATTATCCAGCAAAGATTTTGAATCAGTCATCACAAAAACGCTTCAGTGAGCATGTCTCAGGAAAAAAATAGAAGATATAAAAAAGACCCAAATGGAAATTTTAGACCTAAAAAACACAATAACTAAAATTAAAAACTCAATGGGTGGGGGCTTCCCTGGTGGCGCAATGGTTAAGAATCCCCTGCCAATGCAGGGGACATGGGTTCGAGCCCTGGTCCAGGAAGATCCCACGTGCCACGGAGCAATAAGCCCATGCACCACAACTACTGAGCCTGCACTCTAGAGCCCGCGAGCCACAATTACTGAGGCCCACATGCCACAATTACTGAAGCCTGTGTGCCTAGAGCCTGTGCTCTGCAGCAAGAGAAGCCATTGCAATGAGAAGCCCTTGCACAGCAACGAAGAGTAGCCCCCGCTCACCACAACTAGAGAAAGCCCATGCACAGCAACAAAGACCCAACACAGCCAAAAAATAAATAAAAAACAAAAACAAAAAAAACATAAAAAACCTCAATGGATGGCCTCAACAACAGAACAGATGGGACAGAGGAAAGACTCAGTGAAATGGAACACAGAAGAATAGAAATTACCCAGACAAAATTGACTGGAAAAATACTGCCTCAGGGACCTGTGGGACTGTAGCAAAAGAACCAACATTCATGTAATCAGAACACAAAAAGGAAAGAAGAAAGAGGATGGGGCTTTAAAAGTACACCAAGAAATAATGGCTGAAAACATCCCAATTTGGCAAAAGACATAAATTTACAGATTCAAGAAACAGAGCAATCCCCAAATAGGATAAAACCAAAGATATCCACACCAAGACACATCCTTAAACTTCTGAAAACTAAAGATTAAAATATATGTACTGAGGGACTTCCCTGGTGGTCCAATGGTAAAGAATCCACCTTGCAATGCAGGGAACGCGGGTTCGATCCCTAGTCAGCAAACTAAGATCCCACATGCCGTGAGGCAACTAAGCCCGCATGCCACAACTACTGAGCTCATGCATCTCAGCTAGAGCCTGCATGCCACAAACTACAGGGCCCATGTGCTCTGGAACCAGTGTGCCACAACTACAGGGCCCACGCACCCTGGAGCCTGTGTGCCACAACTAGAGAAGAGAAAACCCACACGCCACAGCTAGAGAGAAGCCCACATACCACAGTGAAGAGCCTCCGCACCACAACAAAAGATTGCACTTGCCTCAACGAAGACCCCACGTGCTGCAACTAAGACCTGACACAGCCAAAAATAAATAAATAAAATAAATAAGTAAATCTTTAAAAAAATAAAAATAAAATAAATTATATGCACTGAAAGCCATGAGAGAGAAACAACACCTTACAAAACAATGTGAACGACAGCAGATTTCACATCAGAAACCACAGATGCCATAGGAGGTAGCATAACATTTTTCAAGTGCTGAAAGAAAAGAACTGTCAAGACAGAATCCTATATCTAATGAAAATATCCTTCAGGAATGAAGGAGAAATAAAGACATTCTCAGATGAAGGAAAACTAATAGAATTTGTCACCAGCAGACTTACCTTAAAAGAATGGCTTAAGGAAATTCCCTAAACAGAAAATGAAAGATAAAATAAAGAATCTTGGAACACCACAAAGTAAGAAAGAATACAGTAAATGAAAATGTGGGTAAGTGCAATAGACTTTCCTTCCCCTCAGGAGTTTTTAAATTACATTTGACAATTAAAGGAAAAAATGTTAACACTGTTTGATCTGGTTCTAAATGTATGTAGACAAGATATTTAAGACAATGATAAACAGGAGACTGCAAAGGGGATTAAAGGGAGGCAAGGTTTCTACATTTCACTCAAACTGGCAAAATGATAGCAGTAGACAATGATAAGTTATGTGTATATAATGTAACATCTAGAGCAACCATTAAATGAACTATACAAAGACATACACTCAAAAACACTATATGTAAGTCAAAATGGAATTCTAAAATATGCTCAAGAAACTGATAGGAAGACAGGGAAAAAAAACAGAAAACAAAGCAGAGAGAACAAACAGAAAAGAAAAATAGTAAATGTAGGCCTAACATATCATTAATTTCATTAAATGTGAATGGTCTAACTACACCAAATAAAAGACAGAGACTCATAGAAAGGATTAAAAACATGACTCAACTGTATAGTATCTAAAAGAAAGTCACTTCAAATATGGCAATATAGGCAGGTTGAAGGAAAAAGTATGGAAAAAGATATATCATACAAACATTAATTAAAAGAAAGCAGAAGTATTGTCCACTATACCTCAATAAAGCTAGAAGCATGAGTAGCTATATTAATATCAGATAAATTAGAATTTAGAAAAAAAATTACCAGACACAGAGAGACATATATAATGATAAAAAAGTCAATCCATTAAGAAAAACAAAGCAATTCTAAATGTGTATGCAGCAAACACAGAAGCAAAAGCTGATAAAACTGAAAGAAGTAGACAAATTATAGTTGGAAACTTCAACACCCCTTCTCTCAACAATTTACAGAACAGCTAAACAGAAAATGAGCATTCTCAACAACACAATGACCCAACAGGATCTAACTGACACTTACAGAACACACCACCCAACAACAGCAGAATACACACTCCTTTCAAGTGTCCATGGAACATATAGCGCATCTTGGGCTGTAAAACAAACCCCAACAATTTTAGAAGAATTGAAATTATACAAGGCATTTTTTCTGACTACATTGGAATCAAACTAGAAATCAATAACAGAAAGATAACAAGAAAATTTCCATACACTTAGAAATGAAACAATACACTTCTAAATAATCCATGGTTCAAAGAGGAAGTCTCAAAGGAAATCCAAAAAAATACAATGAACTGAATGAAAATGAAAAAAATACATATTTACAATTTGTGGAACACATCTAAAGCATTGCTGAGAGGAAAATATACAGCACTAAATGCATACATTTGAAAGAGGAAAGTCTCAAATCAAAGATTTAAGGTCCCACACTGAAAACCGAGAAAAAAAGACCATATTGAGGATAAGTTAAGAGTACAAACTTGGAACTAGTAGATAAGTAAGTCCAAGAGAGCTAATGCACAGAATAGTGATTATAGTCAACAATACTGTATTATACAAAGTTGCTAAGAGACTAGATCTTAACTGTTACTGCCACAAAAAAGAAATGATAATTATGTGATGTGATTGAGGTGTTTGCTAATGCTACAGGGGTAATCATATTGCAGTATATAAATGTATCACGTCAACACATTGTCACTTGTTTTGTTTTTTTTTTTTTTTTGGCTGCACAGGACAGCTTGCAGGATCTCAGCTCCCCCATCACGGATTGAACGCAGGCTGCAGCAGTGAAAGCCTGGAATCCTAACCACTAGGCCACCAGGGAACTCCCAACACATTGTCACTTTAAACTTACATAATGTTATATGCCAATTATATTTCAATTTAAAAATAAAGAAAAAAAGACCAAAATAAACCCAGAGCACACAGAGGGAAGAAAATAATAGAAAAGAAGAGAAATTAATGAAGCTGAATAGAAAAACAATAGATAAAAGTCAATTAAACAAAGAGCTGGTTCTTTGAAAATATCAATAAAATTGATAAACTTTAGTAAGACTGACAAAAAAAAAGAGAAAGGACACAAATTACCAATATCAGGAATGAAACAAAGAATATCACTACAGACCCAGCAGACATCAAAAGAGAAATTACTATGAACAATTGTACACTTATAACTTAGATGAAATGAACCAATTCTTCAAAAAACACAAACGACCACAAGTCATCCAACATGAAATAGATGATTTAAGTAGCCCTGTACTATTAAGGAAAATTTATCCATAATTTAAAACTCATAAAAGAATCTAAAAAGAATGGATATATGTATAACTGATTCACTTTGCTGTACAGCAGAAACTAACACAACATTTTAAATCAGCTATACTCCAATGAAAGTTTTTTAAAATAAAAAATAAAACTCACCCAAAGAAAGATATCTCTGGCCAGATGGTTTCCCTGGAGAATTTTACCAAACTTTTAACGAAGAATTAACACAATTACATAATCTCCTACAGGAAACAGAAGAGGAGGTAATTCTTTCAAACTCATTCTATGAAGCTAGTATTTTCCTAGGATAGGTGAAAAGGGGCCCCCAAAAGATATCCACATCCTAATCCTTGGACTCTATGAATATCACCTTACATGGCAAAAATAAAAAGGTCTTTGCAGATGTGATTAAGGATCTTCCGATAAGGAGAGTATCTTGTATTATCCAGGTGGGTTCTAAATGTGATCACATGTATCCTTACAAGAGGGAGGCAAAAGAAGATTTGATGAACACAGAGACAGTAGAGAGATATTTGAAGATGCTGGCCATGAAGAATGAAGGGATGAAGTCACAATCCAAGGAATAGCTGCAGCCCCCAAAAGCTGGAAGAGGCAAGAAACAGATTCTCCCCCAGAGCCTCTGCAGGGAGTAAAGCCCTGTCAACACCTTGATTTTGGCCCAGTGATGCTTATTTTGGATTTCTGGCCTTTAGAACTATGAGAGAATAAATTTCTGCTGTTTTAAGCCACCAAGTTTGTGGCAATTTGTTGCAGCAACCACATGAAACTAACACATTCCCTGATTACAAAATTGGATGAATATAGTATAAAAAAGAAAACTACACAGCAATATCATTCATGAATATAGAGGCAAAATTTCTTGACAAAATATTAGCAACTATAATTCATTAATATATTAAAGGAATTATATACCATGACCAATCACGGTTTATTCCAGGGATGTAAGGCAGGTTCAATATTCAAAAATCAATCCATATACTCCACCATGTTAACAGGATTTTAAAAATCACATGATTGTATCAATCAATATAGAAAAAGCACTTGAAAAAATCCAACACTCATTCCTGCAAAAACCAGAATAGAAAGAGAAATACAGAGGAACACCCTCAATTTGATAAACAGCATATAAAACAAAACTACAGCTAACATTATACTTCATGATAAAAGACTGAAGACCAAGAGCAAGGCAAGGATGTCTATTCTCACGACTCTTATTCAACATAGTGCTGGAAGTTCTAACCATTACAGTAAGGCAAGAAATGGAAATGAAAGGCATACAGAATAAAAAGGAAGAAATTAAACTGTCCCTATTTCCAGATGAAAAGGTCATAGAAAGCATAGAAAAACATACAAAAACCAAGTGTTTTTCTATATGTTAGCAGTGAAAACGTGGACTCCAAAATAAAAAATATGAAACCATTGATAATTACTCAGAAGTATGAAACACTTAAGTATAAACCTAACAAAACTAAACGTTGCAGTAAGTTAAATTGTTGTTTACTTATTTGCAGTAAGTTCACTTCTTGCAGTAAGTTAAATACTGCAACACACTAGCAACCTTGAGAAAGAAGAACAAAGCTGGAGGCATTACACTATCTGATTTAAAACCCTTGAACAATGCGGGATTAGGGGCATTGACCCTCTGCGCAGTTGAAAGTCCATGTATAACTTATAGTTGGCCCACCATATACTTGGTTCCTCCTTATCCCCAGTTTCTGTGTATCCACAGATTCAACCAACTGTAGATCGTGTAGTACTGTAGTATTTACTATTGAAAATAATCCACATATAAGTGGATCCACACAGTTCAAACCTGTGTTGTTCAAAGGTCAACTATAGATTACAAAGCTACAGTAATCAAAACAGTATGGGAGAAAACTATAACTCAAAAAGTTATATGCACCCCAATGTTCACTGCAGCACTATTTACAATAGCCAAGACATGGAAGCAACCTAAATGTCCATCGACAGAAGAATGGATAAAGAAGATGTGGTATATATATATACAATGGAATATTACTCAGCCATAAAAAAGAATCAGATAATGCCATTTGCAGCAACATAGATGGACCTGGAGATTATCATACTAAGTGAAGTAAGCCAGACAAAGACAAATATCATATGATATCACTTATATGTGGAATCTAAAAAAAGACACAGGGAGTTCCCTGGTGGCCTAGTGGTTAGGATTCAGCACTTTCGCTGCCATGGCCTGGGTTCAATCCCTGGTGGGGGAACTGAGATCCTGCAAGCCTGGTGGTGCAGCCAAAAAACAAAAAAAAGACAGATACAAATGAACTTATTTACAAAACATAAACAGACTCACAGACACATAAAACAAACTCATGGTTACCTTATGGTTACTTATGGTTACCTCCCCTTTACCAAAGGGGAAAGGGGGAAGGGATAAATTAGGAGTATGGGATTAACATATACACACTACTATCTATATAAAATAGATAACCAACAAGGACCTACTGTATAGCACAGGGAACTATACTCAATATTTTGTAATAACCTATAAGGGAAAAGAATCTAAAAAATTATATATATATATATATATATATATATATATAACTGAACCACTGTGCTGTACACTGAAACTAATACAACATTTTAAATCAACTATACTTCAATTAAAAAAATAAAAATAAATAAATAAATTTAGTGAAAAAAACCCCAGTATGGTATTGGCATAAAAACAGACACAAACAACAACAGAACAGAATAAAGAGCCCAGAGACAAACCCATGCATATATGGTCAATTAATTTATGACAAAGGATCCAAGAATATACAATGGGAAAAGGACAATATCTCCAAAAAATAGTGTTGGGAAAACTGGACAGCCACATGCAAAAAATGAAACTGGATTACTATCTTACACCATATAAAAAATTAACTCAAAATGAATTAAAGAGTTGAATGTAAGACCTGAAACCATAAAACTCATAGAAATCATGGGCAGTAAGTTCCTTGACATCAGTCTTAGCAATGATTTTTTTGGATCTGACTCCAAAAGCAAAGGCAATAAAAGCAAAAATAAACAAGTGGGACTACATTAAACTAAAATGCTTCTGCAAAGCAAAGGAAACCATCAACAAAATGAAAAGGCAACCTACTGAATGGGAGAAAATATTTGCAAATTATATATCTGACAAGGGGTTAATATCCAAAATATATAAAGAACTCATACAGCTCAATAGCAAAAAACAATCCAATTTAAAAATGGACAGAGGATCTGAATAGACATTTCTCCAAAGAAGACATAGCAATGGCCAATAGGTACATGAAAAGATGCTCAACATCACTAATCATCAGTGAAATGCGAATCGAAACCACAGTGAGCTATCACCTCACACCTGTTAGAATGCCTATTATCAAAAGGATGACAAGTAACAATTGTTGGCGAGGATATAGAGAAAAGAGAATCCTTGTGCACTGTTGGTGAGAATGCAAATTGGTGCAGCCATTATGGAAAACAGTATGGAAGTTCCTCAAAAAATTAAAAATAGAACTACCATATGATCCAGCAATTCCACTTCTGAGTATTTATCTGAAGAAAATGAAAATACTAACTTGAAAAGATATGTGCACTCCCATGTTCATTGCAGCATTATTTACAATAGGCAAGATATGGAAGCAACCTAAGTGTCCATCCAATGGATGAACAGATAAAGAAAATGTGAGATAGATATATATATAGATACAGATATACACACATACACAATGGAATATTATTCAGCCATGAGTAAGAAAGACATCCTGCTGTTTACAACAACTTGGATGGACCCTGAGGACATTAGGCTAAGTGAAATAAATCAGACAGAGAAAGACAAATAGTGTATGATCTCACTTATATGTGGAATCTAAAACAAAACAAAACAAACAAAAAAACAAACTCATAGATATAGAGAACAGATTGGCGGTTGCCAGAGGCAAGAGGAGAGGGTAAAATGGGTGAAGGGAGTCAAAAGGTACAAACTTCCAGTTAAAAAGTAAATAAGTCATGGGGATGTAATGTACAGGCATGGTGACTATAGTTAATAATATTATATTGCATATCTGAAAGCTGCTAAGAGAGTAAATTTTTTTTTTTTTTTTTTTTTTTTTTTTTTTGCGGTATGCAGGCCTCTCACTGTTGTGGCCTCTCCCGTTGCGGAGCACAGGCTCTGGACGCGCAGGCCCACCGGCCATGGCTCACGCACCCAGCTGCTCCGCGGCATGTGGGATCTTTCCGGACCAGGGCACGAACCCGTGTCCCCTGCATTGGCAGGTGGACTCTCAACCACTGTGCCACCAGGGAAGCCTGAGAGTAAATCTTAAAAGTTCTCATCACAAGAAAAAAAAATTCTGTAACTATGTATGGTGATGGATGTCAACTAGACTTATCATGGTGATCATTTAACAATACATACAAATATCGAATCACTATGTTGTATATCTGAAACTAATATAATATTGTAAGTCAATTATACCTCAATTTAAAAATAAATAAATAAATAAAAGTATGGTATTGGTAAAAATAGACAAATTTATCAATGCAACAAATAGAGAGCCAGAAAATAGACCCACACAAATAGAGACAACTGATCTTTGACAAAGAAACAAAAGCAATTCAATGGAGAAAGGACAGCCTTTTCAATAAATGGTGTTGAAACAATTTGATATCCATACGCAAAAAGAAAATATCTAGACACAGTCCTGACAACTTTCACAAAAATTAACTCTAAATGGATCTTAGACTTATAGGCAAAATAAAAAAATATAAAACTTCTGCAAATAGGGAGTTCCCTGGTGGCCTAGTGGTTAGGATTCCAGACTTTCACTACTATGGCCCAGGTTCAATCCTTCGTCAGGGAACTGAAATCCCGCAAGCTGCACAACGCAGCCAAAAAAAAAAGAAAGAAAGAAAACTTCTGCAAATAACAGGAGAAAATCTAAGTGACTTTGGGTTTGGCAGTGTTTTAAAATATAACACCAAAAGTACGTCACGTGAAAGAAAAACTGAAAAGTTGGACTTTATTAAAATTTTAAAATTCTGCTCTGTGAAAGACACTGTTAAGAGAATAAAGAGACAAGTCCAGAACAGGAGAAAATACTTGCATGACACATAACTGATAAAATGACTTGTATTTAAAAATATACAAAGAGGGACTCCCTCCGTGGTCCAGTGGTTAAGAATCCATCTTGCAATTCAGGGCACGCCAGTTTGATCCCTGGTCAGGGAACTAAGATCCCACATGCTGCACGGCAACTAAGCCCACGTGCTGCAACTACTGAGCCCATGCGCTCTGGAGCCAGTGTGCCACAACTACAGAGCCCATGCACTCTGGAGCCCACACACCACAACTAGAGGGAAGCCTGTGCGCCCCAACAGAGAACCCACGCACTGCAAGGAAAGATCCCGCGTGCCGCAACTAAAACCCACCCAACACAGCCAATAAATAAATAAATAAATAAATAAATATTTTTAAATAAATTTTTAAATAGTAAAATAAAATATACAAAGAACTCTTAAAAATCAACAATAAGAAAACAAACAACCCCATTACAAAATGGGCAAAAGATCTGAATAGACCTTGACCAAAGAAAATATACGGATGGGAAATAACCATGTAAAACCATGTCCAACATCATTTTTCATTATGGAATTTCAAATTAAAACAATAAGATACCACTACACACTTATTAGAATGGTTAAAATCCAAAAAACTGACAGTATTAAATCCTGGCAAAGATGTGAAGCAACAATAATGTTCGTTCATTGCTGATGAGAATGAAAATGATGAAAAACTGTGGAAGACAGTTTGGTAGTTTCTTACAAAGTCTTACCATATGACCCACAATTGCACTCCTAGTCATTTACCCAAATGAATGGAAAACTTATGTCTACACCATAACCTGTACATATATGTTTATAGCAGCTTTATTCATAATCACCCCACGCTGGAAACAACCAAGGTGTCCTTCAACATGTGAATGGATAAGCAAACTGGGGTACATCCATACAATGGAATATTATCCAGTGATAAAAATAAATGAGCTATCAAGCCATGAAAAGACATGGAGGAAACTTGAATGCAAATTGCTGAGTTAAAGAAGCCAATCTGAAAAGGCCACAGACTGTATGATTCCAACTATATGACATTTTAGAAACGGCAAAGCTATAGAGACAGTAAAAAAAGTGTGGTTGCCAGAGTTTCAGGCAGGGGGAGAGGAAAGATGAATGAATAGCTAAAGCACAGATGAAACTGTTCTGTATGAACTGTAATGGTGGATATATGTCATTATGTATTTGTCAAAACACATAGAATGTGTAACACAAAGAGTGAACCTTACTGTAAACTGTTGACTATAATTAATAATAATGTATCAATATTGGTTAATTGTAACAAATGTACCACACTAATACTACCATCTCAATTATTCTGTAAATCTAGAACTACTAAAAATTAGGTCACTTAATTGTTTTAATGCTCTTAGCATACAATCCACCAATTGCACTCACATGCATTCCTTCGATACAAAAATCTTACACAATCACAGCATCCTTATTCATAACAGCCAAAAACTGGAAACAACCAAGACTCCTTCAACTAGTGACTGGTTAAGCAAACTGTGGTAAATCCATACCATGGAATGCTATTCAGCAATAAAAAGGAACAAACTATTCATATATGCAACAATCTGGACGAATCTCCAGAGAATTATGCTGAGTAAAAAAAGCCAGTCCCAAAAGGTTACATACTGTATGATTCTACATATATAACACTCTTAAAATAACAAAATTATAGAAATGGAGCACAGATTATTGGTTGCCAGGGATTAAGGAGGGAGAGGGGGAGGAGGGAAGTGGGTGTGACTATTAAAGGGCAATATGAGAGATCCTTGTGGTAAAGGAAATGTTCTGTATGTCAATATCCTGGTTGTGATACTGTATCAATACCAAGATTTTGCAAGATGCTATGATGGGGGAAACTGGGTAAACAGTACATCAGTACATTGCATTTGAATTTACAATTATCTCAAAATCAAAATTGGTCTAAAAAATAAAAAAATTTTTAAAAATTAAAAAATGGGGAAAAGTAGGCTCCTCTTACTTACCTCAAATGATCTGCCAGGTTGTCCTGGAACCAGGGCAGGAAACCTCTGGGGTGATTTCCCATTAGCTGGCATGTTGACTCTGAGTACCAGCCCACCTTCCAAAGCTGGAGAGGCCTTTGTACGTGGGCTGCAGTCAGAATAAATGGAAGATCCTGCAGCCTCCAATATGCGGAAAGTTCAACAGCTCCACAGAGACACCAACAAATCCTAAAAGGACATATCCACGTCATCACTGTCATTCCACATTCGCCCCACAAAGTTCAGCAACTCCCACTCTGAGTATTAGTGAGGGTAGATTGTGGAAACAATCATGATATTTGGAGTCAAATTAATGAACTCAGAGTCCGTTACTCTTGGGTGGCTCCACACGGGGTGCTTCACACTTTAGCCAACCAGCTCATCCCTCAATTCCAGGTTCACGGCAGATCTGGGTTTGGGGAGAAGGTCGAAGTGAGGCAGTGAATGGTGCTGAAGCCCCATGGGGTAGGCAGGGGAAGGACTTGTCCATGGGGTCCTGGTGAGTGCGGCAGCAAAAAACATGGAAACCTGGTAATCTTAATGAAAGGGGTCTCTTCTGTCCACTTTAATTATTTCACCATTTTAGGGTGAAAAATCCCTCTTAATTTCTTCTGCGGAGAAGCTCTGAGCCTCTTCTTTCCAGAAGATGGTTCAACATTAATAATATTGATTAAATCAACAAATTAGAGCGGGGGGAGGAAACATGCTGCTTTTAACTTACACCAAAAAAGCATTTGACACAATTCAGCAGTCATTACTAATAAAAACTCAAACTAAAATTAGGGAGGAAGTAAATCACTTAAATATCACAAAAATTGGGCTTCCCTGGTGGCGCAGTGGTTGAGAGTCCGCCTGCCGATGCAGGGGACATGGGTTCGTGCCCCGGTCCGGGAAGATCCCACATGCCGCGGAACGGCTGGGCCCGTGAGCCATGGCCGCTGAGCCTGCGCGTCCGGAGCCTGTGCTCCGCAACGGGAGAGGCCACAACAGTGAGAGGCCCACGTACCGCATTAAAAAAAAAAAAAAATCACAAAAATCATTTACAAAACATATCCCTGAAATACTATGCTAAAAAGTAAAATGATGAAGCAACTGCCATCAAAATTAGTAAAAAGATAGGGATGTCTGATACAACTCAAAATTGTTTTTTCTGGCTCTAGGTCACACAATAGAAGACGAAATAATCAGAATAAATATTGCAAAGAAATGAAAATGTAGCTTTCTTTGCCAGTGATATGATTTTATACATAGAAAAGCTACCCCAGACTCTACCAGAAGTCATAGGGTAATTTGATAAGGGGCTGGATACAAGATAAAATTACAAGATCAGATAGTTTTTTCCCTGTATAATAATGACCAAATGAAAACGGAAAAAAAAATCAGTAATAACAAGAAAAATATAAAATATGTAAAATAAACTCTTTAAGGAGCTGCACCCATAAATTTAAAAAGTTAAAAAAATTGACAAATATAAAATAGTCACACAGACATACCATACCCCTGGATAAAAAATTTAATTAAAATGTCAACCCTCCCAAAACATTATAGTAATGTAAAGAATGAAAGAGAAAAATTAAACACAAAGCTCAATAATAAGATGGTGTATATAACATTTTGTGGAACGCAACTAAAGAGACTCTTAAAGGGAAATTCATGTTTTCAAATGCCTTTTAACAAAGAAAGGCTGAACATTAATGGATTAACAGCCAATTTAAGTTAGATAAAAGAGAAAATAGCACAGATAGCAGGAATTAG
>NW_006777287.1:724432-793521 GCF_000442215.2 Lipotes vexillifer | reverse complement strand
ATAGCACAGATAGCAGGAATTAGAGAAAGAGAAAACAAAGGTACATCAGAGAGGATCAACAAAGCCAAAAGTTGGTTGTTTGGAAAGGCTAATAAAATTAGCAAATTTCTGGGGAGACTGAGGAAAAAATCTAAACGCACACACACTATTAGGACTTGACAACAAAATGCAGCAAGGAATCTAAAAACTGACTACCTCAGAAGCCTCCATCCCTCCCTGACCCGCATACACTCCCATTCACCAGACTCTTTAATTCCCCACCAACTGACCCCACAAACTGTCATTCCCAAAAGCCAACAAAGCCATCACCTCAAAATCACTGATGACTGTCACGCCACAAACCCTCGTGCACTCGCTTTAGTGCCGCGCGCCAACAAGACTTAAACAGCCTCTGAGGGCCACTTCCGTTTCCTGTCCTCACCTCTGAACCTGCCCCTTCTGGGGCTGTTAATTTCGCACACGATCGCACAAGAGCTGTGTGACTGTGGTCTACTCACTCTGAACAAGGTGCAGTTATGGATCTGCAGAGACTTTGTCCGTGAGCAGCGGTGCCGAGCGAGGAACATGGCTGCGCCAAGGCGTTCCACCATGAGGGCCGCCATCATAGCATCCATTCCGTACAGTGGGCTGTTCCATAGGCAAGGGAGGGGGGGTGTCGTTCATGGGTAGAAACTTTCTGAAGACAAGCTTCCGGGAGAAGCTGGTCTTTGGAACCGAGTTCTATAGGTTTTTGCAAAGTTTACAGAAGCAGAGGTGCCAAACCCCAACCACAGGGGAAGGGGAGATGTGTCCTGATCTTCAAGGGAGATGCCACTGGGAAGAGGGGGGAAAAGTCCCTCCTGGGCGATACCACTGTAGAAGAGAGGGGAGGAGTCAAGGTGGTACAGTCTCGTTTTGACGGACTGTGGAACTGATATGGAGGGGTCTTTAATCCCCCTCAATCTCCATTACCCCACTGAAATGATAGTAGGTAAGAATAATAATACTAGCCTTTGATATGGACAACTAATGTTTTTCAGCAAATTATCAATAGAAAACTATTTAGAAAACATTTTAAGCACACTTTCGATGAAAATGCATCTCCAAGACATGCCCCCAACACCTGCTGTCAACCAGGTTAGCCTCTCTTATATGGAAATTCAGGAACTGCTACTGACTCTTGGGAGAGAAGAGAATTCTGGGTGCTCTTCACCTCTGAACTCCTATACACAGTCTTTAAAACCTAGTCCTAGTATATCCTCCTGCAGGGAGCCTACTCTGACAAGAGGTAAAGAGCTCTTTACCTTGCGTAAGGTGTTTCCAACCCAGCAGGTAGACCCTGGCTAAGCTTGAGTATGGATTACTGGGTACCCTGAAGACATTCATTTCCTTTCTCTGGACCTCAGCTCAACAATCTGGAGAGCTAGAATGTTAGCCTCTCAGATTATCCCATTTTCTCTGTCTCCCCAGCAGTATTTATGAACTGGATGAAAGACAGAATGGCAAATATGAGAATATTGTTGTAACACATGCACCTCGACATAAATTGCCAAAACTTATTATTGTTGTGACTTCTGGTCAACCTCTCAAATCCTAGACCCTGTTTACTTCCATTATCAATGCCTGTCTGAGCTGATCTCAAACCTGAACCTTTCTTAGCTCTACCAACACCTATGTTGCATTTTTCTGATCTGGCTCCATGTTCTCTATTAATGATTCAATCATCAATGTTCTTGTGTTTTGAATTTTGAACATATTGCACTAAAATGTTATTGGTTTTGATTACTGAGTTTTTTGGTGCCCCCTTAAATTTTGCACTTTGAAGTGAGTGTCTCTCTTGCCTTACCCTAGTCCCAGAAAACTTGTTCTCTAAAATCATAGACTATCAGAAACTTTGTTAATTGAAATTATGTCAGTAAGAATAAAACAGCCCACTCTTGCCTGGAGGATCCAAGTCACTTTGACACAGAGAAGCAGACTCGATTTCCAACCTAGGTTCAGAGCTTCAAATAAGGGGTATCTGAAGCAAACATGTCACATTTATTTTTTTAACTTTTTATTTTATATTGGAGTATAGCTGATTAACAACGTTGTGACAGTTTCAGGTGCACAGCAAAGGGACTCAGCCTTGCATGTACACGTATCCGTTCTCCCCCAAACTACCCTCCCATCCAGGCTGCCACATAACATTGAGCAGAGTTCCCTGTGCTATACAGTAGGTCCTTGTTGGTTATCCATTTTAAATATAGCAGTGTGTACATGCTGATCCCAAACTCCCTAACTATCCCTCCCCCCCATGCTTAGACTGAACCCTTATGCTTTTAAAAGTAAAATCAGAAGGCAAGGGTGTAGGGGAATAATTTTCCAATACTGCTCTCATAAACTCTGCTTTGAAATAAAGGAGGCTTTTACTGTTCACAAGGTTATTTGTCAGTTGCAATTTTCCCCTGTATTCCCCCATTCGATCTGGGTTGCCACAATCAGACAGAAAGCATAAGGACACTTTTTTCTTGCATCTGTAGTGGAAACCTTAGCAGACAGTATGTCACATCTTTTTTTTAATTTAGCATTTCTAAATAAAAAGGACCCTGGATCCACCTCACAGTCCAGACTTGACAATGACTCTTTTACATACCAACCTACTTTGCTTTGGGCTAATCAGTACTCTGCTTCATTTAAATTTAACTGAACTCCACTCTTCCCCAACATCCTGTAGTACAGTAAGTCCCCTACATACAACCTTCAGGTTGCGAACTTTCGAAGATGTTGATGTGCGTTCACATGTCCAATCACGTAAATTAGCTCACATGTCTGGTGTACATTGTCATGTGTGTGCATCCTCTATAAGTGGTTGTGCTTTTATGTACTTTACAGTACCATACTGTATAGAATACAGTAGTACAGCATCTTTATTTCAAGCCCAGGATGTCCGGAAGCAAGTGTAAAAGCAGCGGTGATGTAGCTGGTACTGCTGAAGAACCGAAGAGATTCACGATGCAGGAAATGACAAGGGGATTTTCTTTATTTGAAGAGGCACTGTTAGTTTTTGAGGCACAGGACCCGAACGTAGAATGGTACACGAAGGTTGCAGCAGCCGTTCAGAATGCAATCCAGTGCTACCATGTCATCTATGACAAAAAAAGAGGCTAGATAGAACTGAATCCAGCAAGGAACCAGAACCTGTGCCATCAACGTCAGACGTGAGTGAAATTGCAGCTTGCCCTCCGTCTCTCATTGCTGACGATCTTTCAGCTCTACCATCTCCCACCTCCTCTCCTTCCTCCAGTCAGTAACTCTTCTTGCTGTTCACTTGATGCCAGCCCCTGTATGCCAGCTGTTGTACTGTACTATTGTACTTTTCAAGGTACTGTACTGTAAAATTAAAAATGTTTTCTTTAATTTTTTGTGTTTGTTTTTTATGTATTATTTGTGTGAAAAGTATTATAAAGCTATTACAGTACTGTCCTATATAGCCAATTGTGTTAGCTGGGTACCTAGGCTAACTTTGTTGGGCTTACGAATAAATTGGACTTACAAACGCGCTCTCAGAACGGAACTTGTTCGTATGTAGGGGACTTACCATAATCCTATTTCTTCCTTTGTTTGGTGAGACTAGGGTGATCAACCATACCTGTTTGCCCAGGACTGAGGGGTTTATTGGAACAAGGGAACTTCCGTGCTAAAATCAGGAAAGTCCCAGGCAAAACTAAAACAAGTTGGCCATCCTAAGTGAGATCCTCCACAATTCCTACGGTGTGTGGTCTCCCTTGCTGCAGCAAGTTAAAACCCATTTCTGGGCTCCCCTGGTGGCGTAGTGGTTAAGAATCCACCTACCAATGCAGGGGACATAGGTTCGAGCCCAGGTCCGGGAAGATCCCACATGCCACGGAGCATCTAAACCCGTGTGCCACAACTACCGAGCCTGCCCTCTAGAGCCCGCAAGCCACAAATGCTGAGCCCGCGTGCCACAACTACTGAAGCCCATGAGGCTAGAGCCTGTGCTCCACAACAAGAGAAGCTACCGCAATGTGAATCTCGCGCACTGCAATGAAGAGTAGCCCCTGCTTGCCGCAACTAGAGAAAGCCCACACGTAGCAACGAAGACCCAACGCAGCCGAAAATAAATAAATAAATAAATAAATAAATAAATAAATAACTTGTTTTAAAAAAATCCATTTCTGTCCAACTATGGATGTGACCCTTGTGGTCTTTATCAGATGGACTTTATTAAGGTCATTAATGTTGGAAGGTTCACAGATGTCGAGTTTGAGATCAGTCCTAGTATGCATTGATGGTGGAGAAATTAACAGGCCTGGGTTCAAGCTCCAGATCAGAGAGACATTGATGGAGGAATAGTTAATTAAAGGCTGAATGCTAAAAGATATGAGAAAGGCATTGATGGTGGAAGAATTATCAGAGCTGTAGATTACAGCTCAGACTAGAGCAATACTGATAGGGTTGAAATTTGGTCCAAAGGTAGTAGAAATGTTATTACAGGAGCCTGGATTTTAGATTTTGACAAGAGAGTCATTGATGGTTGGTCAGATAACGAAATGACCAAATTCAAGGTCCTACCATATGAGCAGTGGTGGTGGAAGAGTTAATGGAAGCCAGCAATTTGAGCTCTCTTGTCTAGACCAAGTCTGAGGGGTTTTACATAGATGGTACAGCTGTCCAATGGCTGTGTACGAAAGGTGGGATCTAGTTTCTGGTGCCCAATGGGATGAAGCAGAAGCCTGTTACTAGGGAGAAGCCCCTGTTGCTATGTGCAGAGTGAGAGAGGCAGGGTCTAGCCTGAGTTGCTACAGACAAATAGTTAGCCAATGATTGTAGAAATTGGGCTTTAGCTTCTTCAGCCTATAGTAAACTGATGCTAGGTAGTAACCCCCACGGCCATGTGAAAGAAGGCATCCAAAGTGGCACCTGAGAGGCTGTAGACAAAAGGCACATTTACCCAATGGCTGAGTAAGAATGGGGCTCTGGCCTCTCTAGGTATATGAGGCTTCCTGGTCTGTAAATCAGTGAGGTCCTCATTGTCCAGTGCAGGGAGGGGGCAGTGCATAGCCTTCGGGGGTGCAGATAGATGACACAGCTGTGTGAGGGAAGTGGAAGTGGATGGGAGCAAAGGCTTGAGGTTGCTTTGGGCAAGTGGTGCAGGTGGCCAATGGCTCTGTGTGGGAGGCAGACTTTAGCCTCCCTGACTAATGAAATGTGAACATCTCTGTTACTATGTAGAAATAACTTTGCTGTTCCAAATTGTATGTATATGTATAGCTGATTCACTTTGCTATAAAGCAGAAACTAACATACCATTGTAAAGCAATTATACTCCAATAAAGGTGTTAAAAAAAGAAAAAGAATGAAACTTCTTACTCCTGCCTGGAGAATCTAAATCACTTTGACACAGAGCAACAGCCTGGGGATTACCCTGGTGGTCCAGCGGTTAGGACTTGGTGCTTTCACTGCCCTGTCCCGGGTTCAATACCTGGTCAGGGAACTAAGATCCTGCAAGCTGCTCAACGTGGCCAAAAAACCAAACTAAAACAAACAAACAAACAGAGCATCAGCCTCAATTTCCAACACAGGTGAAAAAAGAGGAGGAAACTTAGCATGAGGTGCTGCAGACAGATGACCCATTAAAGAAAAATAAACAAATGAAATTAACTTTAATAATATATTTAAACTACATATCCAAAACATTATCATTTCAACATGTAATCAATTTTTAAAATTATTAGTGAGATATTTGGCATTCTTTTTGTTGTAGTAAGCCTGTGAAATCAGATGTGTATTTTACATTTACAACACATCTCAATTTGAATGCTAAATTTTCATCAGAAATACTTGATTTATATGTAGACTTCATAAAATGTACAGATGAAAATGTAGATTAGGGACTTCCCTGGTGGTCCAGTGGTTAAGACTCCGTACTCCCAATGCAAGGGTTTTTGATCCCTGATCAGGGAACTAAGTCCCACATGCCACAACTAAAACCCGGCACAGCCAAATAAATAAATAATCTTTTTTAAAAAAGAAAATGTAGATTAATATTCACAGGTTGTTTCAAACATACTTTAAAAGTTTTCCAATAACTGAATTGAGTATCTATTTTTTTAACAGAAGAAATGTCTAATATTACCACAATGTATAACATTACATTTAGAACAGTTTTTCTTTCAGATGGCAGCTAGGTATTTGAAAGGTTTGCCAGGGAAAGGTTGTGACTCTCAATATGTGGTCAATGGGGACAGGACATCATTTCAGATCTTTTAATCCAAAATTGTATTGCATTTTATTGAAGCACTGGATCTTCCACTTGAGTATCATTTTAAATTTTTACTTAATTAAAACGAATAAAATTTTAAATCAATCCTCAGTCTCATTAGCCTCATTTCAAGTGCTCAGTAGCCACATGTGGCTGGTGTCTCCAATATCAAATGGCACAATTCTAGGCAATATGCCATTGATGGTGGTCAGGTTGAAAGAACCAGGCAGGGGGGGAACTGCTGGAGAGATGCAGCCACAGCAAGAGGCCAGGCTGGAAACTTCTTTTACCTTGAAGGCCCAAGAGACCTGAGATTCCCTTCTCCCAACAGGAAACATGACGCTGGTGGGTGAAACTAGAAAGAAGGATCCAACCAGTCGGCCAGACTTGGAAAACCTCTCCCCTGCCCAGAGTCACCAGGCAGGCAAGAGGGGCAGAACCAGCAAGAGGGACCTAGCCACAGCAATCATCCTGACCCAGGATGCCACTTTGACCTGAGATTCCCCTTCCTGGCACAGAGACACCTGGGCAGCCAGAAGGCACTGGTCAGTGGAGCTCATCACATCTCTCTACCACTGAGGAACACCCAGAAGCCTGGCCTGTAGAAATCCTTTCCACCCTTAAGCAGCACCAGCAAAGGCAAGTGAGAGCCCCAGAGGCACCAGATAGACCAAGCAGATAAAAATAACACCACAAAGGCTCAGAAAAATTAAACTGCCATTGGAACCACAGCACCAAAATTAGGCCGAAACTTTCATGCCAAACCTAAACAGGGTGACTGGCTGCTAAAATGAAAGATTTTCATAGGACCCATAGTCTCCTAACATCATAGACAAAGGCCTGGAATACAATAGAAAATCATTTGTCACATCAAGAGCCAAGTAAATAACAACTTGAATGAGAAAAGACAACGGATGCCAACACTGAGATGACTCAGATGTTCAAATTATCTGACAAGATTGTAAAGCACGCAATATAAAAATGTTTCAACAATCAACTACAAACTCTACAAATTCTCTTGGAACAAATGAAAAATGAGAAGAATCTCAGCAAAGAAGTTATTTTTTTTAAACCCCAAATGGATATTATAGAACCAAAAAGGGCAATGACAGAAATAGAAACCTCGCTGGATGGGCTCACTAGTAGAGTAGAGATGACAGAAGGTAGAATCAGTAAACTTGACTTACCCAATCTGAACAACAGAGAGAAAATTGACAGAAAATATTAAACAGTCTCATAGACCTGTAAGACAATAACAAAAGGCCCAGCATTCATATCATGGAATTCCCAGGAAGATAAGAGAAAGACCCTGAGACCAAATGAGTATTTGAATAATTAATGAAATGTTCCAAATTTGGCAAAAGACGCACACCTACAGATCCAAGAAGCTGAGGGAATCTCAATATGATGAACCCAAAGAAATTCATGTCAAAATATATCATGATTAGGGGGACTTCCCTGGTGGTCCAGTGGTTAAGAATTCATCTTGCAATGCAGGGGTCACGGGTTCGATCCTTGGTCGGGGAGCTAAGATCCCACATGCTGTGGGGCAACCTAAGCCCAAGTGCCACAATTACTGAGCCCACTCACTGCAACTACTGAGCCCGCACGCCCTGGAGCCCACTCGCCACAATGAAAGATCCCACATGCCACAACTAAGACCCAATGCAGCCAAATAAATAAATAAATTTTAAAATATGTATATATCATAATTAAACTTTTGAAAGCTAAGACAATGAAAATAACTTGAAAACAGTGAAGGGGTGGGCTAATTTTCCCTTCTTTCCTCTAGGTTCTTTGGTTGGTCTAATTAAATTGACATAAGACAGATTAACAGGAGAAAAACAAACAAAATTTAATAACATGTATACCTCCTGTATACATGGGAGATACCCAGGAAAACTGAGTAACTCTCTGAAATGGCCAAAGCCATCACCTTAAATACTATCTTCCAGCTAAAAGTGGAAGAAAATATTGGAGGGGGTGGGAGGGGAGTCAGTTATGGGAGGTGAACAGGAAAAGCACAGTAAACAGGGGTAAGGTTGTTATATAGATTTAATTTGTTGCCTTCTCCATTGATAAGAAGTTCTAGAGATTTAAAATCATCTTTCTCTTCCTGGTACAGAAGGGAGACACCTAACAAATGGAGATTTCCCTTATAAATGTAAAGGTCTCTAACAAAAGGGTAACTTCTACTCAGTTTTCAGAGCTTCTCTCAGGGCTGCTGTCTTTTTAAAAATAACCAGCTTAAAATAATATGCCAGGGCTTCCCTGGTGGCGCAGTGGTTACGAATCTGCCTGCCAATGCAGGGGACACGGGTTCGAGCCCTGGCCCGGGAAGATCCCACATGCTGCAGAGCAACTAAGCCTGTGCGCCACAACTACTGAGCCTGTGCTCTAGAGGCCTCAAGCCACAACTCCTGAGCCCATGAGCCACAACTATGGAAGCCCGTGCACCTAGAGCCCATGCTCCACAACAAGAGAAGCCACTGCAATGAGAAGCCTGCGCACCACAACCAGAGTAGCCCCCGCTCGCCGCAACTAGAGGAAAGCCTGTGCGCAGCAACGAAGACCCAATGCAGCCAAAAATAAATTTAAAATTAATTAATTAATTAAAAAAAATATGTCAAAGAGGCATGTTTTGGGGTGGCAAAATCTGCTCCCTTTTAGCAGCCAGAGAGAAATAAAGCATTATCCCTAGGGGAACACCAATTTAAATGACAGCAGATTGGGTGGGGAAATTGGAGAGATTCTGTTTAAGGGTACAAACTTGCAAGTAGTAGATAGACAAAGGAAATCTAATACACAGCATGGTGAATATAGCTAGTGATAATGTATCATATATACTTGAAAGTTGCCTAGAGAGCAAATCTTTTTTTTTTAACATCTTTATTGGAGTATAATTGCTTTACAATGGTGTGTTAGTTTCTGCTTTACAACAAAATGAATCAGTTATATATATACATATGTCTTAATTGTTCTCACCACAAAAAAGAAACTATAATTTGTGACAGGGTAGAGGTGTTATAATGATATATATATGGTGATATGATATATAATGATATGGTGATAATCATTTTGCAGTATATAAACACATCAAATCAACACATTGTACACCTTAAACTTACACAATGTTATATGTCAATTATATCTCAATTTTTTTTAATGCAAAAAAGAAAAAGACTGAAAAAAATGACAGTAGATTTCTCATCAATGGCGTAATATTTTTTAAAGTACTGAGAGAAAAGAGTTGTCAAGTGCAAATTCTTTATCTAGTGAAACTATCCTTCAGGTAAGAAGGGGAAATAAAAAGCTTCCAGTTTGGTGAACATGTGAAGATGTGGGGAGAGTGGTGCACCTAGAGAGGGCATGGAAGCTCTGCCCCCCCTTCCCAGACATCTTGCCCCATGCATCTCTTCCATCTGGCTGTTCCTAGGTTATATTCTTTTATAATAAGCCTGTAATCTAGTAAGTAAAATGTTTCTCTGAGTTCTGTGAATTAATCAAATTTCTGCTTCATGGAAACTGGTCAGAAGTATAGGTGACAATCTGGCATCTGAAGTGGGTGGGGAGAGGGTAGTCTTGCAGGACTGAGCCCTTAACCTGTGGGATCTCATTACCGAACTGGTTGACTAGACCTGCACCAGAGTCCTAGCCCCAGCCTAGATGCCTTGTCTGGGCCAGGGAGATTCTTTTTCCGATCAGATTCACACAGCCAATCATGAAACTGATGCTGAGACTGGAACAGCACAAGCTTTATTCAATGGCCAAAGAATGGAGAAGCAGAAACCTAGTTTGCAAATCAACTTCTCAACCCAATTTGTGTGGAGACACCATATATATAGGAGGGTTGAGGTAAAAGGGAGGGAATTGGAAAGAGGGAGGAATATTCGTGACTTATCTGAGAACAGGGATGTGGTTTGGACAGGAACTGAGGCAATACTCCTTTTCAGTCCTTATATGGGCTTTTCTGGTTGTTGTCATGGCAATTGTCAACTGTCATGGCACTGGTGGGTTTGTCATTTAGCCTGTTATTGTATTACAATGAACATATAGTGAGGCTCAGGGCCTACTAGAAGTCAAATCTGCCATCTTGGGCCTAGTTGGTTCTAACCAGTTGTTTTTCTCTTTGCAGCTTCCTCTTGAAACTTAGATAAGAGCAATTGGTTTCCATTCGAGGGAGGGGCAGGGGTATAATTACGGAGCAAGAGCCTTGGTAACAATCTCACACTCAGGGAAGGTAAGGGAGGTGGTGGAATAAAGCCTATTTCCTACAAATGAGAAAATGGGGAACACAGAAAGGCTTTTGTGCCCAGGAAGGCCCCATAGAGTTCTGCTCGGTTTCAATTTTATGTATATATATATAGAATACATATATATATGCACACATACATATATATACATATATGTGTGTGTAACATAAATGTATTTGTTATAAATAAAATAGATATGAATATGCACATATGGAAATATATAGAATAACTTTTATATCTAGATATAGATATTTAGATATATGGGCATCTTTCTGAATCTTAAGATGAAGACATTTAGTGGTCATAAGAGGATTTAGTTGCATAATGGTGAAATATAGTGGCTGATTCTGAAACAGGAGGGAAGGGGGCAAGGCACAACCTTTAAAAGAATGACATAGTCATTGAGGGTACAACATAAACTGATTAGAACCGATTAGGTCCAAGATGGCAGAATATTCAACTTCCAGTAGACCTTGAGCCTCATTATACACTCATTGTGATATGTTAGCATATGCTAAATAACACACCCACTAGCGCCATGACAGTTCCAAGGCCAACCGTAAAAGGCCAAAAAGTAGGTGGTGGCCAAATCCTGGAAATCTCCACCCCCTTCCCCAAAATAGTTGGAATAATCCTCCTACTCATTTGCCTATGAAATTACCCAGCCCATAAAAACTAACCACCCCATATTTTGGGGATGCTCTTGCCTTTTGAGACGGACCACATTCTGTCTATGGAATGTGTATCTCTCTAAGTAAATCCACTTCTTACCTATCACTTTGTCTCTCACTGAATTCTTTCTCTGACGAGACATAAAGAACCTGAGCTTGATTAAGTCCTGAGACCAGGTGAGTGATTTCAATTAAGAGACAGTGGGTTCGAGTCCTAACCTGAGTTTTGGCTGGGTTCAAATCCCATCTGAGTTGTGTGGTTTCAATTCACCCTATGTACTTACAAATATTAACTGATGGTGAAATATATACTTCTGTATGTCACTAGACATAAAGGACACAATGCTTTAAGGAGTGTGTGTGGAGTTGGACTAAATGTAAGGATGAAAAGGGGGAAAAATACATATTAAAAAGTACAATTTAAAAATCAGGGAGAAGAGGTGAAACTGGGTAGGAACCTGTGGGGCCCTCCAGGGTACAAATCCTTTCCGTTTCCCCAGTTTCTTGTTTGTAGGAAATAGACTTCACTCAGCCTCTTACACCTTCCCTGAGTTCCAAAGGGCAGATTCAAACAGTTACTAATTAGGGAAGAGAGGGAATGCAGAAACAAAGGAGGAGCAGTCAAGAAACAGTGCAGTGATTAAAGCAGGGTCCTGGTTCCTACTCAAGGAATATACATAACAATATCTTTGAGTTCTTCCTCAGGAACTAAGGCCCCCAACCAGGTGGAGGATGGTAACTTCAGGCTGAGCAGGAGACCTCCGGAGCACCACCCTGTTACCTCACCACCAACCAATCACAAGAAAGTCACACACCCTGCAGCCCTCACCCCAAATTTTGCCTATTAAAAACTTCTCCCCCAAAACCATTGGGGACTTTGGGTTTTTTGATCATGAGCCACCCATTCTCCTTGCTTGGCCCTGTGATGAAAGAAACGGAAGAACAGCTTCAGGGCTAACAGCACATTTTGGCTTCTGTAAGAAACTTGCTTGCTTGCTTGGGGTGGGAAGAACTGGGTTCCTGATTGGCTGATTCAAAATTAAACAGCTCCCTCCCGCCTTGGGGACTTCCCGCCCTGTGAAGGGTATAAAAGCCTCGCCTGACTGTTAGTCGGGGTCTCACTCACTTCTCTCCGACTGGGACCCTGTCCGGACAGTTTGTGTAAGCTTCTATACTTGTACTTGTATAAATCCTTTGCTAATCTTTCTACTTGGTGTTGGTGATTCTCGGGTGTCCTTGGTTGGGACACGGGTCGCATTTACCGGGGAACTCGACTCCAGGAGTGTGGCTCCCGGACCGCAACAGCCCTGCAACAAATCTTTCTCTGCTCCAAACTCTAACTTTTCAGTTTGTTTGGCCTCACTGTGCATAGAGCACATGAACTTGCTTTGGGTAACAGAGCCATGTTTATTATCATTACAGTACTCAAAATAATGATTTTTATTTATTTATTTATGGCTGCATTGGATTTTGTTGCTGCACGCGGGCTTTCTCTAGTTGTGGTGAGCGGAGGGGTGGGGGTGAGGGGCTACTCTTCAACGTGGTGCGCGGGCTTCTCATTGTGGTGGCTTCTCTTGTTGCAAAGCACGGGCTCTAGGCACAAGGGTTTCAGTAGTAGTTGTGGCTCCCAGGCTCCAGAGCGCAGGCTCAATAGTTGTGACACATGGGCTTAGTTGCTCCACGGCATGTGGGTTCTTCCCAGACCAGGGCTTGAACCCGTGTCCCCTGAATTGGCAGGCGGATTCTTAACCACTGCACCACCAGGGAAGTCCCAAAATAACGATTTTTTTAAAAGTTTTATTATAGAAACTTAAACATGGACAAAAGGTAATTAAAAAGTACAGTGACCTGTCATATAACCAGCACAAGTTTCAACAATTTTCATGAAAACTATTTCTACACCTTACATAAATCACATCGCTAACACATCTTTATGCAATATCTATGTGATTAATTTAATCTATGTAATGTTATGTTTTTATATCTATATTTAACTATATAAACAGGAAGAGAGATTTCTCCAAATTTACAGTCTGAGCGGCAGTTCCAAAACTCCTAAAAGCTGACCCGCTTCCTGCTGTCCCATCCCAAGGGTACAAGGACAGGCCACCAGAGAGAGGCCAGCTCCTCTGCCAGAGGGACAGATCCAATCTGCCACTCGCTGGGAACACAACGCTGTGGGGAACACCACTGAGTGCCCGCAGCAACTGAAGAGCCCCCAGGAGCAAAATCCCTGTGGTCACAAAGGCGCCCTTGTTGGCCATGGGAAACTGACTTCACAGCTGTTAATGAGGATGCACACTGGTGGCAAATAGGTGAGGACTGAGAGAAGGGGACAGATAAAAAGCAGCAGAAGAGGTCTTTGTTACAAGAACTCACCTAGATACTGGCTTTTATCAGGAATGACCCCTTGGGTTAGTGATGGGGGGCTGGGGTTCAGTAAGCCAAGTTATGGAGATCTGTAGGGTCAGTAATGGGGTGCGTGATGGAGACTATGTGAAGTTAGTGAAGGGGGTCTCTGGGGTGAGTGTTTAGAGATCTGTGGGATGAATGATTGGAATTGTGTCAGGTCACTGATATAGTGTTATTATTTCCTTGGCTTCTTTTGCCATATTATAAGTACTCCTAGTTAAGATATGGCTATCTTTTCCTTTATAAAGAATAGCGTGGCAAGACCCCCTGTCCCCAAATTTATATAATTATCATTCTAAATTTTCTTTTAGCTTTTTACATTTATTGTTTTTCACATTCTTCATTTTCACAGAGTTTTGGTATGTGCAGGGCACCTATCTTTTAAAAAAAGTTATATATTTTTTCCTCTCCAATATTTGTTCCTCTAGTTTCAGTCTCTAATTTCTTAACCATCATTGGCTAACTAGGACATGTCAGGTCCTGACAGGGACCAATTTCATCTTTTTCCTGACTTTAATGGAACAGCTTTTGTGGTCCCACCCTTAATAATGATGCTGATTATTGGTTTTATCAAGTTAAAGAAATAGCCAACAATTCTTAGTGTATTATGAGTTTTTATTTGGAATGATCATTTTTTTTAAAACCTTTATGTTTTCCCCTTTTATTTATTTAATTTATTTATTTATCTTTGGCTGCGTTGGGTCTTCGCTGCTGTGCAGGCTTTCTCTAATTGCGGCGAGCGGGAGCGGGGCTACTTTTTGTTTCAGCACGCAGGCTTCTAATTGCGGTGGTTTCTCTTGTTGCGGAGCACGGGCTCTAGGCGTGCGGGCTTCAGTAGTTGTGGCTCACGGGCTCTAGAGCGCAGGCTCAGTAGTTGTGGCGCACAGGCTTAATTGTCCCGTGGCATGTGGGATCTTCCTGGACCAGGGTTCGAACTCATGTCCCCTGCATTGGCAGGCGGATTCTCAACCACTGCACCACCAGGGAAGTCCTGATCATTGTTTTTTTTATCACATATGTTTTACATCTGGGAGATAATCCAATTTTCTCCTAATATCAATCAGTATAATGATTTACAGTAACAGATTTCCTTCCATTTGACTCTCCTGGCATCCCTAGAAAAAAAAACTCCCACTTGTTTATGCTGGATTATTCTTTTGTTCTGTAGTGTTTTTCACGTTGTTTCATGTATGATTTATGCACAGATAGGCATAAATGAAATTTGTAGTTAGTTACCTTCCCACTTTTTTCCCCCTACTTTTGGTAAGTTTGGATCAGTGTAACATTCAATTTAAAAAGAACTGAGGGACTTTCCTGGTGGTCCAGTGGCTAAGACTGCGCTCCCAATGCAGGGGGTCCGGGTTCGATCCCTGGTCAAGGAACTAGATCCCGCATGCTGCAGCTAAGAGCCTGCCTGCGGCAACTAAGACCTGATGCAGCCAAATAAATAAATAAGTAAATATTAAAAATAAATAAATGGAAAGAATTGAAAAGTTTTCCCTTTTCTTTCTAAGCTCTGGGAATGTCGAAGGAGCACTGGTAGAATTCCCCTAGGATTTCCTTTGGGTCTGGCACAGTTTAGGAGAGTAACTTTGAATTTTCATTCTATTTGTTCTATTGTAAATAGTGTATTCGATTTTCTCTCTATCCCAGAGTCAGTTTTGTCCATTTATATCTTCCTAAAAAAACAAATTTCATTTAGATTGCCAAGTTTATTTGGATGGTATTGAACAAAGTAGTGTCCTATGATTCTTTTAATATCACTTGCAATTCTCATTATTTCTCTTGTACTTCTTACTCACTGTATTTGTTAAAACTAGTCTATCTATATTTATTATCCAAAAGAAAATTTAGTGTATCATTCTTTTCAATTTTATACTGTCATCTATGCTTTTATCTATTTATTCCTTCTGCTTTCTTTTTTCCCCCATCTTCTTGAATTGTCTTTTTTTTAAGTAAGTTTTTAAGGCAACAATTTTTCCTCTCCATTTTGATTTAGCTATACCTTACAGATTCCACTAGGTAATTTTTCTAATTAAAAAAAAATGCCTGCAGACAATTTTGTTTGATGTTTTAAAAATATTTTATTTTGAAAAAAAATCTCAAACTTAGAAAAGTTACAAGTACAGTACACAGAACTTTTCTTGCTGGACCATTTTAGATTAAGTTGCTGACTCGATACTTGATCACTCCTGGGTACTTTAATGGGTATTTCCTACAAACGAGGACATTCTCCTATATAACCAAAACACAGCATCAAAATCAGGACATGCCATGAATATGTTACTACCACCTAATCCTCAGACCCCATTCAAGTTTTACCACTTGTCTCAGTAATGTCCTTTCTAGCAAAAGGGTCCATCCAGTTCAGAATCACATACTGCATTTAGTTATCCTGTCTCTTTAATTTCCTTCAGTCTGAAACAATTTCCACAGACTTTCCTTGACTTTCATGGCCTTGATACGTTTAAAGATTACAGGCCAGTTATTTTGTAGAATGTCTGTTTGGATTTGTCTGATGTTTCCTCATGGTTGGATTCAGATTTTGTACCTTGGATAGGAATATCACAGAGGCAACGCCATGTCCTTTTCATTTCACCCTATCAATACGGAGAATGTTCACTTTGATTCCTTGATTAATATGGTGTCTGCCAGGTTTCTCTACTATAAAGGTATTGGTTTTCCTTTTGTAATTAATGAGTATATAGTGAGGAGGCAGTTTGATACTATGTATATATCTCATTCTTCATCAAAATTTCAATTTATTCATTCATTTATCCATATCGGTATGGACGCATGGTTTCCTATTTTATTCAAGAGGTTATAATCCATTACGTTATTTTGATTTTTTTAGCTTTTTATTTTAAAATAATGATAGAGTCACAGGAAGTGATAACAAAAATTGTACAGGGAGGTCCTGTGGATGCTTCAGTAGATTCCCCAAGTGCTAACATCTTGCATAGCTATAGTACAATATCAAAACCAGGAAATTGACATTGGTATAATACACAGAGCTTATTCAGATTTCACCAGCTTTAAGTGCACTCATTTGTGTGTGTTTAGTTCCATTCAATTTTATTGCATGTAACCACTACCATAATCAATATACAGAACTGTTCCGGGACTTCCCTGGTGGTCTAGTGGGTAATACTCCATGCTCCCATTGCAGGGGGCCCGGGTTCGATCCCTAGTCCGGGAACTAGATCCCACATGCGTGCCACAACTAAGAGTCTGCATGCCTCAACTAAAGATCCCACATGCTTCAACGAAGATCCTGCATACCACAACTAAGACCCAGCACAGCCAAAATAAATAAATAAATAAATTAATTAATTAATATTAAAAAGAGAGTGTGAGAGAAAAGTGTTCCATCGCCACAAAGCTTCTCCTTACTACCCCTTTATAGCCAGAATAAACATCTACCTTCCCCACCACTTGAAGCCCTGGCAACACCTAATCTCTATGTTATTTCCAGCTTATTGCATAAATATAATCATACAGTATGTGACTTTTTGAGATTGCCGTTTTATTTGCCTGCTCTGAGTCTTAGTTGCTACAGGCAGGATCTTTGTTGACACGTGTGGGATCTTCAGTTGCATCATGCAAACTCTTGGTGGCAGCATATGGGATCTAGTTTCCTCACCAGGGATCAAACCCAGGCCCCCTGCATTGGAACCGCAGAGTCTTAGCCACTGGACCACCAGGGAAGTCCCAAGATTGTCTTTTTTCATTCAGCATAATTCCATTGAAATCCGTCCAAGTTGTTGTATGTATCAGTTCCTTTTTATTGCTGAGCAATATTCCAAAGTATGGATGTACCAGAGTTTGTTTAAACATTCATCCTTAATGTCAAAAGATAGTTGGGTGGTTTTCAGTTTGGGGCTATTCTGAATAAAACTTCTGTGAACATTAATGTACAGGTTTTTATGTGTGAACATAAATTTTCATTTTTCTGGAATAAATGCCCAGTAATAAAATTGCTGGATTATGTTTAGTTTTATAAGAAACGGACAAACTATTTTCCAGAAAGGCTGTACCATTTTACATTCCCACTAGCAATATAAGGCTGATCCAGTTTCTATGTACTGCCAGTATTTAGTGTTATCACTATATGTATTTCAGCCATTCTGATAGGTGTGTACTGGTTTCTCATTTTGGTTTCAATTTGTATTCCCCTAATGGCTAATGATCATATTTTCTTGTGGCTATTTTCCAACTGTATATCCTTTTGGGTGAAATGAACAACAGCAATAAAACAAAACAAAATAAAATCCTAGGCATATATTTAATAGGAAAACTACAAAACACTCCTGAAAAACACACAACTAGATGTGAACAAATGGAAATACAAATGGAAAGAATAACTAACATCATAAAGGTTTCATTGTCTTTAGGTTCATTTTAAATTTAAGATGATCCCAATTAAAATATATGTCTTCCTGGAGCTAAACAGGTTGATTATAAAGTTAATATGAAAGAATATAGAAGTAAGAGTATCCAAGAAACCCCTGAAAAAAAGGAACCATGACTTGGGTATTGTGAATAATGCTGTAGTGAACATGGGGTGCAGGTATCTCTTCAAGATAGTGATTTCATTTCTTTCAGATATATGCCCAGAAGCAGGACTGCTAGATCATATGGTAGTTCTATTTTTAATTTCTTGAAGAACCTCCAAAGCATTAGTCCCAATAGTGAAGACATGGAAACAACCCAAGTGTTCACTGACAAAGGAATAAAGGGAGGGGGAAAAAATATATATATATATATATATATTTGCCATGAGGAAGAAGGAAATCTTGCTGTTTATGAAAACTTGGATGGAACTTGAGGGCATTATGCTAAGTGAAATAAGTCAGAGAAAGACAAATACTGTATGATATCCCTTATATGTGGAATCTAAAAAAGACAGACTCAGAGAAACAGAGAATAGAAGGATGGTTACATGGGGCTGGGGAGGAAATGGGGAGATGTTGGTCAAAGGCTATAAACTTCCAGTTATAAGATGAATAAGTTCTGGGGAGCTACTGTGCAGCATGGTGACTATAGTTAACAATACTGTACTGTACACTTGAAAGTTAATAAAAGGGTAGATCTTAACATTCTCATCACAAAAAAAGGTAACTCTGTGAGGTGATGGATTTCTTAACTAACCTTATTGTGGTAATAATTTTGCAATATATACATATATCAAATCATCACGTTGTACACCTGAAATGTATACAATGTTATATGTCAATTATATCTCAAAAAAGCTGGGGGTGGGGAGAGGAACCTTGAGGAGGGACAAACTCTTCCAGATATTAAATCATACTATAAAGCCTCTATAATTAAAACATGTGGTACTGGCACACAGACTAGTGAAATTGAATAGAAAATATAGAAACACACCCAAGTGCACAAGGGAAATTATGGTACAGCTGTCATCTCAAATCAGTGGTAAAAAAGATGAACACAGTTGATAGGTGGTATTAGGACAAAAGATAGCAAAGTGGAAAAGAGAATTAAACTAGACCCATTCCTCACACTGTATATTAATACAGATCCTATATGGATCAGAGATCTAAATGTATAAAATAAAATCACACACACATACACATACACAAAGGAAAGGCAGTGAATTCCTTTATAACCTAGGACTGATGAAAACTTTCCTAACAGTGACTCAAAATCTAGAAACCATAAAGAGAAAGACATATATTCAATGACATAAAAATGTTTAAAAGTTGTACATGGTAAAAACAACATAGCTAAGTCCAGTCTTGAGGGATGAGGAGGAGAAGAGGAAAAAGGAGAAAAAGTTGGAGGACTTACACTACCCGATTTCAAGCCTTGTTAAAAAGCTCCAGGATCGGGCTTCCCTGGTGGCGCAGTGGTTGAGAGTCCGCCTGCCGATGCGGGGGATACGGGTTCGTGCTCCGGTCTGGGAGGATCCCGCATGCCGTGGAGCGAAAAAAAAAAAAAAAAAAAAAAAAAAAAAGCTCCAGGATCTAAGACAATGTGACATAGGTGTGAGGATAAACAGGTAGACCAACAGAACAAAATGGAAAGTCCAGAACAAATATATCTATATATATCTATATATATATATTTACTTACTTGCTTATTTATTTATTTATTTAAATTCACCACCTGATTTATGACAAAGGTCACAGTCACAGTACAGTGCCGTGGGAAAAGGATGGTCTTTTTCTTTTTAACTTTATTGAGGTATAATTGACATACAGTATATTAGTTTCAGGTGTACAATATAATGATTCGATATTTGTATATATTACAAAATGATGGCCACAGGTCTAGTTAACATCTGTCATCATACGTACTTACAGATATTTTTTCTAGAGATGAGAACTTTTAAGATCTACTCTCTTAGCAACTTTCAAATATGCAATACAGTATTATTGATAGTTAATAGTAGTCTTTCAATTACTGAAGCTGGGTCAGTTATATATATATATGGAGAGTTCCAGGGTGGTAGAGTGAGATGTTCCATGGACCCCCTCCCAACAAAACTAATAAAGTTGGTGAAATTTTTTTAAAGAAAGCAAGCAGTTACAGTCTCTGCAAATTGTCCTAAGAGCGTACAGCAAATGAAGAACTATTTATTCAAGAAAATGTAGGACTTCCCTGGTGGTTCAGTGGTTAAGAATCTGTGCTTCCAATGCTTCCAATGTGGGAACTAAGATCCTGCATGCCACACGATGCAGAAAAGAAAGAAAGAAAAAAAAAAAGAAAGAGAGAAAGAAAGGAAGCAAGGAAGAGAAAGAAAGGAAAAGAAAGACAAAGACAAAAAAGACAGAAAGAAAGAAAAAATGTAGTAAAACTGGGTAAGAATGGTAAGAGTCTGTGGCATTCTGGGACTTCCCTGGTGGTGCAGTGGTTAATAATCCTCCTGCCAATGCAGGGGACACAGGTTTGAGCCCTGGTCCGGGAAGATCCGACATGCCACAGAGCAACTAAGCCCCTGCACCACAACTACTGAGCCTGCACTCTGGAGCCTGCAAGCCACAACTACCGAGCCTGCGTGCCACAACTACTGAAGCCCACATGCCTAGAGCTCGTGCTCTGCAACAAGAGAAGCCATCACAATGAGAATCCCACACACAGCAACGAAGAGTACGCCCCGTGCGTCGCAACTAGAGAAAGCCCGTGCACAGCAACAAAGACCCAATGCAGCCAAAAATTAATTAATTAATTAATTTTAATAAATAAATAAATAATAAAAGTGTAGTCTGACATTGAGAATTTTTTTAAATTGTGGCAAAATACACATACCATTAAACTCACCATTTTAAGCATTTTAAAGTATACAATTCAGTGGCATTTAATACATTCACAATGTTGTACAACCACCACCTCTATCTAGTTACAAAATATTTTGATCACTTCAAAAAAAAATCCTACAACCATTAAGCATCCACTCTCCCACTCTCCTCCAGGAGGAGGGATAGGTTCTTCCCCCCAAATCTCCTCAAAATAGTCATGGACACAGGAAAGTACAGAACTCCCGTTTTACAATCTTACTGGTTAATAGGTAATAATTCAATCTGACAAATATTAGCTTTTATTTACTAAGTGGTCATTGTGAGCCAGGCACTGACTCTGACTCTAGTGTGAAAATTAAATGTCAGCTAAGCCTAAGAATTTCATATTAAAAAAAAATCAAGTCAAGATGGAACAATTCAAGCACGTTGTCAGAATGAGAACATACATACTGCAAGGTCTTACACCCTTGCTGAGAAAGGCAGAATAATGGCCCCAAAGATGCAAACACATCCCAGTCTCTGGAACCTGTAAATATGCTCTTTTACATGGCAGAAGGGACTTTGCATATGTGATTAAGTATCTTGAAATGGAGAGATTGTCCTGGATTATTCAGGTGGGTTCACAAAGTAATCAGAAGTGTCCTTATTAAGAAGGAGGCAGGCAGGTCAAAGAGAAAAGTACATATGATGAAAGAAACAGAGGTTGAAGTGCTGCAGGGTCATGAGTCAAGAATGCACACAGCCTCTAGAAGCTGGAAAAGGCAAGGAAATGGATTCTTCCTTAGAGTCTTCAGAAGAGATGCAGCCTTGTCAACGCCTTGATTTTAGCCCACTGAGACTGACTGGATCTCCAGAACTGTAAGATAATGTTTGTATTGTTTTAAGCCACTAAATTTGTAGTTATTTGTTATAGCAACAAATAAGAAACTTGCAGACATACCTTTCTGAATCATATGATGGTTAGATGTTAAATTACCTCTGAATGTAAGCTATGACATCATTTAAAAAGAGGAAAAACAGGTGTTTTTTCATACTAGTCTTTTTAAAATCTTGAGAAAATGAAACATGGTCCTCTCTGTCAAGACAAAGGGAAGAGGAAGGCAGAATGGTACAAGGTGAAATCTTACCTTTCAGAGAGATTAGGGCATCATCTATAAAAATGGGGATAGTGTGAATTTAAAAGACTGTTATGAGTGTAAACCATATAAAATCTACACGAACACCTACCATGTGGTCCAGTTTCAACACAGAATCATATTCAAAGAAACAACAACCATATAAAAATCACAATTCAGAGCAACTCAAATTCTGATCCAAACTTTCAAGAAAATTATAAAGGGGAAAATTCACTCTTAATAAATAACTTCTCAAAAAATCCTTTGGGGGATTGTCTCATCCTCAGTCTATAGTAGTGACTCAAAAAATTCTCCTTTTTCTCTTTCTACCCCCCAAAATTGTCCTCGACACCCACTCCACCACCTCTCTAGTCTAGCTCCTTTCTCACCTCCAAGTCTCATCCCTTAAACATCTGTGATTCTCAAGTGGGGGCCAGGGATGCTACTAAACATCCTACAGTGCATAGGTCAGCCTCCAAAACAAAGAACTATTTGGCACAAAATATCAATGTGCCAAGGATGTAGATGAGTCTCTCCATCTCTTGATTTTCTTTTCATTTGGGAACACCTGGATCCTGCACTACAAAGGTAGCTCCTTAACCAAGGCAGCAGCCTTCCTCTTTAGAAATGGGGGAGGAAAACACCCACAGTCTCTTAGAATTCAATATATTTTCTTTTATCCCTGTCCCGTAAGAATGAATGCAATAACATATATAAAATTCCCAGCATGGTTGCTCAAACCATGGATGCTAACAGGTGCTCAAAAAATATTAGTTCCCAACCCTTTTTTCCAGAAGGGAATGAAGAATCCAATTTATTCTTTTTTTTTAACATTTTTTAATTTATTTTTTTCCTAGTTTTTTTTCACACACACAAACTGTATTTTATTTTTACAAGAGATAAACTGACACCAAGCATTGTAAATGGATGACCACAACAAAAGCAACAATGATTGCAATTACCAAACATGAAACACACTCATACTATGTCATAATATTGACATTCAGTCCAGTAATTTTAATAAATAAATAATAAAAGTGTAGTCTGACATTGAGATTTTAAGTTAACCATGTTCTTAAACTTAGCACAACAATCCTGATCCCTGTAGGCTCCATCTGGGAAGCTGACAATTTTCTAGAGTACTCACTGAGGACTGAAGGTTGTAGACGGATACTTTAAACCAACACAGCAGTCCTCAGCTCTGCTGTGCACCGTTTACCATCCTTCCTCCCTAAACCTCAAGCAAGCTGGTGGTACCCACACTCAGGCCTCTTCTTGAGCACAGCCATCTTCTGTCAGCCCTCCAGAGAGGTGGTTCCCTTTAGCCACGCCCACCCCTAATGTGAGTGAACTCCCTCTCCCCCAAATGCTCTGTGCCTGAATCTAATCTTCCTCACCCCACCCTGCCAGGCCTGGGTGCAAGCCCCAGTCTCCATGACACCCATTCTCCACTAAGCGTTCCATCTCTGACCATGATCTCTAGGCCTCAGTGCTGCTTGCCAACGATTCCAAGGGAAGGTTCCAGGCCTGCTTTGCCAGTGTCCTTGCTGTAGCTAAGGGGCTGGCTTGTTGCTAGGCGTTTCACTCTAGCTAAATTCCAGCCTGGGGACTTAAGTGGCTTTATTCCAAGCAAGGCCCCAAATCCCAGGCCTAGGTGCAATGTTAAGTCCCCAAACTGATCACCAAGCCCAAGCTTGCAGCCCTCAACCGACTGGGTGCCTGCACACCAAGGGGAGTCTCCCAGCTGACTCCACTTTCAGACCCACCCTTGCCTTGACTGGTAAAAATTAGTCTCCATCTCTCACGCTTGACCCTATCTGAACCTCCACGTGACAATCTGGCCCGCTTCTGAGGTGAAGAGCAAGGCAGCCTGACACAGAAGCATTTCTTCTGACCCCCTCCCGCTGGCCCCTCACCCACTGCTGGTTAACTTTGTCATGAGGCTCCAAGCCCTCATCTCCTGTCCTCGGGTCCATATGTCAGGCTCAGGTAGATGCAGTGTTGGTGGACAAGAGGTGGGAAGTGGTCTCCTCCAGTCTGCCCAGATAGATGGTGCACATTGAGGGGAGAGACGTGGTACCCGTGGGCACAGAGAGTTAGGTGAGGGGAAGACAGCTGAGGGCCCACTGAAGGGGAAGGGAAAACAATAGTAGGGACATAGGCGTCAGGGCACAAATATCCTTAGGCCTCTTCCCTCAGACATCCCCCTTCACCTTCAGACACCATCCTTCCCACCTTGTCTCTCCTCCACAGCCTCCCAGGCAGCCCTCCTCACTCCTGCAGGAGTGAGGACCAGCAGGGCTATGGTCTCTCCAACCTGTTCTGGCTGTGGTTCACATGCTGGACCCTGAGGGACACGAGTTTCAGCTCTTAGACATGAACGCACACTTCTCGTGGCCTATCCAGGACAGAATGGGTGGGCCACTGCCTGAATGACCAGCATTCACCACCATCACCCAGGACCCTCATAAATACCTTGAGGAAGAAACAAGAGTCTCAGGAGGTGAGGATCATGATCTTGGTGTCCTTGCCCACTGATATTTGTCATCCGTGAGACTGGACATACACTGTGGGCACAGTTGGGGAGGACTTGAGATTGCCTTCAGCAGCAGGAAGGTAACTCCAGGCTAGTAACCCATTCTGAACCCCCCTAGATTCTGCTAAGGCCCAGAGAAGACAAACTCCACGCCATCCCCCAGTACTTTACCTATTTATTTGTTGTGTGCTAGGAGCTGGTTATACAGTAGTGAAAGAGAACAGAGAAAAATCCCTACCCACATAAAGCTTATATATGAGTGGGAAAGACAAGCAATAAGCAGGTAAACAAATAGGTGGACAGAAAGTAATTAAGGGCAAAAAATTCACACACACACACACACACACACACACACACACACACACACACGGAAAGCTATCATTTTAAAATTCAGGATGGTTGTTTTCTGCCTTGGAGAAAGAAGGTCAAGGAAGGCCTCTCTGCAAAGGTGACCTTTAAGCAGAGCATGAGGGAGCAGCCAGCCATGTGGGCAACCAGAGGAAGAGTGTACCAAGCAGAGGGAAAGTCAAACACAGAGGCTTGAGGTGGGAAATGACTGGGTGCCCCTGGGTATTAAGGGCACGTGGCAAGGCCAACATGTCTTGAAGGAAGTGAGTGGGAAGACAGGTTGGAGGAGAGGATGTCAGTAAAGTGACAGGAAATCAGACCGTGTTCTTAAACTTTGCACAACAATCCTGATCCCCATAGGCTCCATCCAGGAAGCTGACAATTTTCTAGAGTGCTCACTGAAGACTGAAGTTTGTAGACAGATGCTTTAAACTAACAAAACAGTCCCCACAGCTCTGGTGTGCACCACTCAGCATCCTTCCCCCTCAAGCAAGATGGTGGCACCCACACTATGGCCTCTTCTCGAGTGCAACTACTGGTGTTATGGTGACATAACACACCTTCTCTAAGGCATCATCACGCTGAGAGGCCCCTGTAAGGCCTGGGCCTCCTTGAAAAGCTTGAAGTTCAGTGGGCTTAGGGCTGCTGATTAGGTTGCTGGAGAAGCAGTGTCATGGGTGAGCCTACCTTGAGGTGTGTAACTACTGGTTAAATGCTAGATTCAAAGTTAAAATAAAGGCTATATGCAACACATTGGGTCTTAGAGAGAGAGAACAAATACTGCATGATCTCACTTGTATGTGAAATCTAAAAAAGTTGAACTCAAAGAAGCAGAGAGTAGAGTTGTGGTTATCAGGGGGTGGGGGAAATGGGGAGACATTAGTCAAAGGGCACAAACTTCCAGTTATAAGATGAACAAGTTCTGGGATCTAATATACAGCATGGTGATTCTAGTGATACATTATCCCACTAATGGTACTATATCATATACTTGAATGTTGCTAAAAGAGTACACCTTAAATGTTCTCATCACAAAAAAAGAAATGGTAGTTATGTAATGGAATAGTGGTAGTAGCTAATGCTATATTGCTAATCATTTTGCAATTTATAAATGTATCAAATAACACATTGTTATGTGATGTTATTACACTGTTATGTCAATTATATCTCAACATAGCTGGGAGAGGAAAAAGAGATAGCAACTACTAAAGGTAAAATGACACCAGCTTGCTAGGCAATCTTGAATAAAGATCCTTCAAAATTGCCACTAAAAAAAAATGGGTCTTAAAACATAAAGTTGTCACAGCTTTATTTTTTTTTAATGTATGAAGTAGGGACTTCCCTGGTGGTCCAGTGGTTAAGAATCTGCCTTCCAATGCAGGGGATGCGGGTTTGATCCCTGGTCGGGGAACCAAGATACCACATGCCACGAGGCAACTAAGCCTGTGCACCACAACTACTGATCCCGCATGCTCCGGAGCCCGTGCACCACAACTAGAGAGAAGCCCACACGCTGCAACTACAGAAGCCCGTGTGCCTCAACAAGAGCCCGCATGCAGCAATGAAAGATCCTGCATGCAGCAAGGAAGATCCTGAGTGCCAAAACTAAGACCCAACATAGCCAAATAAATAAATAAATATTTTTTTAAAAATAAATAAAAATAAAATGTATGAAGTATATTTTGGGGTTTTTGGTTTTGTTTGGTTTTGTTTTGCTAAGCACTGAGCCTATGATGATCCCCAATTTACAGATGAGGAAAATGAGGCCTATAGTGTTAAAGTACCTTGTTCAAGGTCACAGAGCTAGTAAGGTGTAAAGTGGGAATTGGAACCCAGTTCTGACTCTACTAATCTGTAAGGATGAGAAAGAAATTCTAGGCAGAGGGAGTAGAGGGTGGGAAATGATTTGTTGCCTTCTGTGATCTGTACACGGTACAGAGGAAGAGAAGGAAGGCACCAGAGGCTTAGAGCAGGGCAACGGTCAGTCACGGAGCACCCTGCCGGCCCCACTAAGGAATTCAAGCTTTTCACTGAAGCAAATGAAGAAATAATCCTCAGTTTTGAAGAGTGGGAATAACATAATCACTGTACGTTTTCAGACGATCAGTTTGGTGGCAGTGTGAGGTATGAATTCAAGGAAAAAGAAAGAATGGAATAAGAGAGACATTTAGGATACTACTGCAATAGTCCAGGTAGAAAATGTAATAATGGCCTGAAGTAGAAACAGTGAGGATTGGGGATGTTGAGTGAGATTTGAAGAATATAATCCTGGGATCTGATGACTGATTACCTCTAAGAACTGAAGGATAGTATGAGATCTGTTTTGAGCAAGATGAGTTTGTTGCATCTTGTGTGACATCCAAATAGAGACATCCATCAGATAGTTGGATAAATGGGTTAACGTCAGCATTTCCCAAAGCAGTTGCCCTAAAAAATGATAGTTCTCTAGGGCATTAGCAAATGTTAACTGAAAAATGAAAGAGCGGGGACTCCATGTAAAAGAAGTTAGGGTGAACGTTTGGTTACGCAAAGTTAAATGGGTACATAGTCTTTAATATGCTAATGTATATTGTGAATTTCTAAGAGCAAAGGCATTTCCCAAAATCATTTGACCATGGACCTGGTTTTCTTCCCACAGAGTATCTTGCAGGACTCATGTTCCAAGGAACCCTTTCTGAAATGCTTCTTTTGAGCTTGAGGGAGAAAAGTATGAAATAGCAACATGAGAGCACTCTGCGTTAACATGGTAACTGAAGGCATGGGAACAGTGACATCAATACAGAGCATGTGGAGTGAGAAGAAATGATGACTGAGGACAAAGCCTAAAGGCAAAGGAAAAGCATTCAAAAGGGCACCTAGAAGGATTGGCATGGACAAAGAATGTTGCCTGCCATTTCAGTAAACAAAGGGTGTTGAGGCCATCAAGCCATCAGCCACTGCAGGCCCCCCCAGACAAACACACACAGTGCCCCCTGAGGGGAATTCAGGATGGAGAAAAACAGGATACTGGCCTGAGACAGTTGAGATACATATCTAAGGAATGATTTTAATGAGCCCAGACTCTTGTATCTTCCGCTATATAGAAAAGCACCAAAATCATTAACTGGAGATGTCTGTTTTTTGTGATTTGCAGTAATCATTTTATGTTCAACTACATTTTTTTTTCAGCAAAACACTCATATATCCTGGGTCCTCATTTACCTCTTTGGACCAGTCCCTCAGAGCTATCTGAGTTGCTGTAGCTCAGGCTATAGTCCACAGTAAGTCTGCTAGATAAAACATAATTCTCAACTTTTAGGTTGTGCACTTTTTTTTCATTTAACATTAGTGATAGCTTGTGTCTGGTTAGGTTATCAATAATAAAGTGTATTTTTCCATGACATGATGTTTTATTCATGTTTTATTCTTTCAATTGATTTTTTTAAACTTTCGTTGAAGCTTCTATCAGAAAAATGCACACAGTCTAAGCATATAGCTGACTGGATTATTCCAAAATGAATACACACAAACATGTAATTATGCCCCAGTCAAAAATAGAACCCTGATGGAAAGATATACCTTGTTCTTGGATTGGAAGAATCAATATTGTGAAAATGACTGTACTACCCAAAACAATCTACAGATTCAACACAATCCCTATCAAATTTACCAATGGCATTTTTCACAGAACTAGAACAAAAAAGATTTTAATTTGTATGGAAACACAATATACCCCGAGTAGCCAAAGCTATCCTGAGAAAGAAAAATGGAGCTGGAGGAATCAGGCTCCCTGACTTCAAACTATACTTCAAAGCTACAGCCATCAAAATAGCATGGTACTGGCACAAAACAGAAATATAGATCAATGGAGCAGGATAGAAAGCCCAGAAATAAACCCACACACCTATGGTCAATTAATCTATGACAAAGGAGGCAAGAATATACAATGGAGAAAAGACAGTCTCTTCAATAAGTGGTGCTGGGAAAACTGGACAGCTACATGTAAAACAATGAGATTAGAACATTCTCTAAAACCATACACAGAAATAAACTAAAAACGGATCAAAGACCTAAATGTAAGGCCAGACACTATAAAATTCTTAGAGGAAAACATAGGCAGAACATTCTTTGACATAAATCGCAGCAAGATCTTTTTTGATCCACCTCTTAGAGTATGAAAATAAAAACAAAAATAAACAAATTGGACCTAATGAAACTTAAAAATTTTGCACAGCAAGGGAAACAATAAACAAAATGAAAAGACAACCCACAGAATGGGAGAAAATATTTGCAAATGAAGCAACCAACAAGGGATTAATCTCCAAAATATACAAACAGCTCATGCAGCTCTATGTCAAAAAAACAAACAGCCCAATCTAAAAATGGGCAGAAGATGTAAACAGATATTTCTCCAAAGAAGACACACAGATGGCCAAAAAGCACATGAAAAGATGCTCAATATCACTAATTATCAGAGAATTGCAAATCAAAACTACAACGGGCTTTCACCTCACACCGGTCAGAATGGCCATCATCAAAAAATCTACAAAAAATTGGGCTTCGCTGGTGGCGCAGTGGTTGAGAGTCCGCCTGCCAATTCAGGGGATGCAGGTTCATGCCCCGGTCCGGGAAGATCCCACATGCCGCGGAGTGGCTGGGCCCGTGAGCCATGGCCACTGAGGCTGTGCGTCTGGAGCCTGTGCTCCACAACGGGAGAGGCTACAACAGTGAGAGGCCCGCGTACCGCAAAAAAAAAAAAAAAAAAAATCTACAAACAATAAATGCTGGAGAGGGTGTGGAGAAAAGGGAACCCTCTTGCACTGTTGGTGGGAATGAAATTGGTACAACCACTATGGAGGTTCCTTAAAAAACTAAAAATAGAACTACCATATGATCCAGCAATCCCACTCCTGGGCACATATCTGGAGAAAACCATAATTTGAAAAGATACATGCACTCCAATGTTCACTGCAGCACTATTTACGATAGCCAAGACATGGAAGCAACCTAAATGCCCATCGACAGAGGAATGGATAAAGAAGATGTGGTACAAATACACAATGGAATATTACTCAGCCATAAAAAAGAATGAAATAATGCCATTCACACAACATGGATGGACCTAGAGATTATCCTACTAAATGAAGTCAGAGAAAGACAAAGATCACATGATATCACTCATATGTGGAATCTAATTGTTGAAAATGATGCAGATGAACTTATTTATAAAACAGAAACAGACTCACAAATTTCAAAACCAAACTCACGGTTACCAAAGGGGAAACATGGCAGGGAGTGATAAATTAGGAGCTTGGGATTAACATACACACACTACTATATGTAAAATAGATAACCAACAAGGACCTACTGTATAACACGGGGAACTGTACTCAATATTTTGTAATAATCTATATGGGAAAAGAAGCTGAAAAAGAATGAATATATGTATATGTATAACTGAATCACTATGTTGTACACCTGAAACACAACATTGTAAATGTGAATTGGTTCAGCCACTATGGAGAACAGTATGGAGGTTCCTTAAAAAACTACAAATAGAACTACCATATGACCCAGCAATCCCACTACTAGGTATACACCCTGAGGAAACCAGAATTCAGAAAGAGTCATGTACCAAAATGTTCATTGCAGCTCTATTTACAATAGCCTGGAGATGGAAACAACCTAAGTGCCCGTCGTCGGGTGAATGGATAAAGAAGATGTGGCACATATATACAATGGAATATTACTCAGCCATAAAAAGAAACGAAATTGAGCTATTTGCAGTGAGGTGGATAGACCTAGAGTCTGTCATACAGAGTGAAGTAAGTCAGAAAGAGAAGGACAAATACTGTATGCTAACACATATATATGGAATTTAAGAAAAAAAAATGTTATGAAGAACCTAGGGGTAAAACAGGAATAAAGACAGAGACCTACTGGAGAACAGACTTGAGGATATGGGGAGGGGGAAGGGTGAGGTGTGTTAGGGCGAGAGAGAGACATGGACATATATATACTAACAAACGTAAGGTAGATAGCCAGTGGGAAGCAGCCGCATGGCACAGGGAAACCGGCTCGGTTCTTTGTGGCTGTCTGGAGGGGTGGGATAGGGAGGGTGGGAGGGAGGGAGACAAAGAGGGAAGAGATATGGGAACATATATATATGTATAACTGACTCACTCTGTTATAAAGCAGAAACTAACACACCATTGTAAAGCAATTATACCCCAATAAAGATGTTAAAAATAATAATAATAAAATAAAATAAAATAAAGCAGAACACTTAGAACTCAAAAAAAAAAAACTATACTCCAATAAAATTTTTTAAAGTAAATAAAGATTTAAAAAAGAAATAGAACCTTATCAGCACCCCCAGAAACTCCCTTTGTGCCTTCCCAAGCACTATCCTCCTGCCTCCTCAAAGTAACCACTATCCTGACTTGTTACACCATACGTTTGTTTTGTCTGTGCTTGAACTTTAATAATTGGAATAGCATTGGATGTACTGTTTGGTGTCTGACGTCTTTCACTCAACATCATGTTATGAGATTCATCCATGTTGTTTCATATACCTATGGTTTGTTCTTTTAGTCACAGTCTAGTATTTCATTGTGTGAATATATCATAATTTAACCATTGTATCATCACGGACATTTGTGTTGTTTCCAGGTTCTTATTTCAACAAAGAACATTGATGTAAACACTCATCTACATGACTTTTGGTGTGCATATGAATGCATTTCTGCTGGGTAGATGCCTAGGAGTGGAATAGCTGGGAAACAGGGTATGCATATGTTAAAAGTTAGTAGATAATGCCAAATAGCTCTCCATAGTTGCTGTACCAATTTGTACTTTCACCAGCAGTGTGTGAGAACTCCAACTGCTCCATATTCTCACCAACACTTGGCATTGTTAAATGTATTTGTAAAATTATTTGTAAAGGCATTTATTACATTTCTCTAATTATTGGCAATAAGCAACCCTTTCTGGAACATCAGGGGAAGTCATGACTAGAGACACTTGAAAGACATTGCGTTACTGTAAAAGCTGAAAGTAAAAAAGTGACCCAAGGGCTTCCCTGGTGGCACAGTGGTTGAGAGTCCGCCTGCCGATGCAGGGGACATGGGTTCGTGCCCCGGTCCAGGAAGATCCCACATGCCGTGGAGCAGCTGGGCCCGTGAGCCATGGCTGCTGAGCCTGTGCGTCCGGAGCCTGTGCTCTGCAACGGGAGGGGCCGCGACAGTGAGAGGCCCGCATACTGCAAAAAAAAAAAAAAGTGACCCAAATCACTCTGATTCTCCAGGTTTAGATGGGCTCAGTTTTTCATTACAGGCTTTTCTTAGTAATAGTGTTCATTATCCTTATAACTGTCATAGATTCCTGTACCTAAGGCAGGTCTCAGGAGTAGGGACCCCCCTTTGCTTTTGGGCTTTGTATCACAGTATGAGAGATTTGCATGCATTAATTTGCATGCATTATATGCATTCACATGCATATAAAAGGTATGATTCCCCAATCCCCCCATTAACTGAAACTTTCATTTACATGGTTCTCTAAAACACTTTGGACTGAAATTATCTTACTCTTAAGTATTTGACTGCTTTGGTCCCAAACATCATAGTCTGAATATCTGATGGTCCTCCAAACACAAATTGTATCCTGCTGACACCGATGGGAAGGGCTTTGAACAAGTATCTGCCTGGGGCAGCAGGAGGAAGAACTCATGGATTCAATGCTAAGAGTGTTCCAGCTTCTCTGGAGTGGCACTGAGAGCTGAGGCTGGGGGGTGCCAGGGCCTACAGCCGGTGGAGTGCAGTGTTGCCTCTTGCCTCTGAGTTGGGCCACACCCTAAACAAGTGCCCACTCTCACCTGCCTCTCACTGTTTCCTATATTTTTTTAAACATGTTTGACATATAACATTGTGTCCCCTATATTATTACACACCAAGTTTAAACTTACTAAGTTAAAGTATTGTTATTGTTTTTTGTTTTTTTGGGTTTTTTTGGCCGAGCATGTGGCATGTGGGATTTTAGTTTCCCAACCAGGGATCGAACCTGTGCCCCCTGCATTGGGAACATGGAGTCTTAACCACTGGAGAGCCAGGGAAATCCCTTTTGCCTCTTTATTTTAACTGAAGTATAGTTGATTTACAATATTGTGTTAATTTCTGCTGTACTACAAAGTGATTCAGTTAAACATATATATGTGTATATACGTATATATAAACACACACACATTCTTTTTTATATTCTTTTCCATTATGGTTTATCACAAGATACTGAATATAGTTCCCTGTGCTATACAGGAGGACCTTGTTGTTTACCCATTCTATATATACTAGTTTGCATATGTTATTTTCTTTATATAATTTTCATAACTCTTTCAAGTGCAAGGTGTCATTTTTTTAAATGTTTTGGAAGGCTATATTAATAACGTCTAACAGCCAAAAGAAAAATGTCTATAATGAATGCATATCAAGCATGATATTATCTCTTGAAAGGTCTCCAGTGTTTGATAAGAATTTTTACAGGAAACTTTATTAGCTGGGAATGAAAATTTCAATAAAGAAGTATAATTTTCCTTCCTCAATCTTGTAGTTTTTTCAAGGTGATTTCAATTATTGGCAATTACAAAGGTTAAGATTCTTAGAGATTAGTTATCTTAACACTTTTCAGAAATAGTAAAGCCTAAAAAATTGGCATATTCTTCCCTATAATATAAAGAAATGAAACATCTTTCTTCTTTCCTTATTTTACTTTTACCTTTTTTTCTTCTTTTATACTTCCCAGTCATTCCCTTACCTTTTACCTTCCCTCTACTTTTTAATGTATCCTTATAAGAAAATTTCACTTTATGAAAATATTAACAGCAACACAAAGGTTTTTTTTTTAATTTAGTTTAATTTAAAACCTGAGGAGATGAGATGAATTTACCCTACATAGAAGAATATAGAAGAAATAAACAGGTAACCATGTGTTAAAATAAATTTAGATGTTTGGATAGTAATACTGATTTAAATATAAGTCTCTGGCAACAGAAAGCTGTTTTATTTACACCACTCAAGGGTTTACAAAAAGTGACTATGAATACACAGAAACTGTACAAAAGATAAATGTCAGAATACAAAGGACCTTTAAATTTAAATAAGATTATTCTATCCAAAAGCATAAAGACTTTGCCTTACATTTATCCTTTTATCATAATACTAAAATCCTTATTTAGCTTTTATCTGATTTTACCTATTTGCTTCTACATTTTTATTAGGGGGATTCCAAAGTTGTAACAATGGCACTTGAATAATAAGAAAACATTCATTTTCATGTTCTAATTTTTGAAATCATTTTGTTTGTTTTGTTTTGTTTTGTTTTGTGTGTGTGTGTTTGTTTTGGTTTTGGTCACATTTTGTTTTTTTTGTTTTTTGTTTTTTTTCCGGTACGCGGGCCTCTCACTGCTGTGGCCTCTCCTGTTGCGGAGCACAGGCTCCGGATGCGCAGGCTCAGCGGCCATGGCTCATGGGCCCAGCCGCTCCGCGGCATGTGGGATCTTCCTGGACCGGGGCACGAATCCGTGTCCCCTGCATCAGCAGGCGGACTCTCAACCACTGCGCCAACAGGGAAGCCCCCGCATTTTGTTTTGTTTTGGTATATTTGGTGGCATGTGGGATCTTAGTTCTCTGACCAGGAATCGAACCCAGGCCCCCTGCACTGGAGGCATGGAGTCCTAACCACTGGACCACCAGGGAATCCCCTGTTCTGATACTTTTAACAAAATATTTTCTATTTGAACCATATTAACCAAGATTGAATGAGACAACCTTATAGCTAAGGGTACTGCTTAAAATTCTCTATTCACTAGTCATTTCCTATAAAATGCTAGTAAGTTTCTAAGCTACAAGGCCTGAATGTTCATGTATAAATTGTAGGCAAATGGCTCGAACATGGTGTCCTGGCCACCTTGCTTTTCTCCACATAGGTCACATAGTCAAGGTCTGATTGCAGTCACCCAAGTTCTGGCAGAATGCCCTGTGAGGTTCCCCTGGAACGGGGCAGTCTTGTGAGGAGCTGTTATAGGACGTTCCTCATCTGCCTCCCTATCTTCCAGAAGTCTTGCTATCTTGCCAAAGGTTCCCACAAAGCCATTTCTCATCTCTCCCCCTTGGACTGGGTAAGGCATGGGACTTTCAGCTTTGCTGCCTCCCCTTAGGGTACAGCTGCAGGCTTCTGTGTAAGTCATACAACTGCTTGTGTGTAGTTTAGAGAAGGGTTCTCAATGACAGAGTGACCCACCATGCATGTTTTATGTCACCTGGCCCCTCTGGTTCAGTGTCACACAGTACTGACCTTGCTTTTACTGTCTATGTAAATAATAAATCCTTATGGTTCATTGTCTCCTTAGCAGCTGAATCTATGGAAATATGACAAACCAACTTAACTGCATTGCCGCTTAGGGACTGCTTGACCACTTGACAAATTGACACTCAATGTGGGGCAGGTAAAGTCATGATGCCTCTTTGGAGAAAAGACATAAAGGCAGTGTAGGCCAAGTTAGGGGTTATGAGGAAACCCCCTGGGATCTGGCAGTTCATGCTTTTTCTCTTTTCAGGGCACTGCCACATGTAAAAAGCACTCATGGGACAAACTCTGCCCTCCCCCTACAATTTGTCACCAGTGGATGAGTCATGATTTCGTGCAACTACCTTGACCTTATGAGGTCCAAAGCTTTCACTATATAGATGATGTCCTGTTGGTTAGCAAGTCAAAAGCCTTAGTGTCAGCAGCCCTGACTATGGTGTCATTTCGTCTTTACCAGCAGGGGTAGCTGATCAACTCCAACAACATCCAGAGTCCTGCTTGCCAAGTAAAGTTTCTTGGACTTATGTGGGTGGATTTACAACACTCAATCCCTCTGGAAACCAAGTTTAGAAGTGTCTTACAAAATAGGGGACTGCATGCCAAACTTATAACTTCTGGCAAAGTCTTGTGATTAAAGAGCCCCCATTATACTGGGCATTGGCCCCACCCTCTCCTAATAGATTAACATCAGATCTGTGACACACTTTCTAGTTATCAGTGGTGCCTCATCACAGTTGATATTTGTTCAAACTGTGTTATGTTTTACTTGATGGACATACACCCAAATGGTTCTAATGGATGGTGCTAAAAGTACTGGAATAACAGGTGCTTTAAGTAGGCATAATACTTCTCTTGATTTTATGGAATGTTTCCAGTGGAGAAATGGCCACAACTAAAGCAGTAGCAGTAGAATAAGACACAACCAGGAGCCCACCTGGCTTCCACAGCCATATGGTGTCACTAAAATAACACAAATGGGGGAGGGGTGGCTGATCATTGTATTAAACAAAAACCTAATAGAGATGGAAGTGCTTTTAAAAAACTTCAACAGACTGCCATCCCACTTAGGCCAGTCAGACCTAATGAGGCTTTTGAACTACAAGTATCAGTGACTGACAATTATGCAGACTGGAGCCTGTAGGAAAAAGAAGTTACCACTAGGCCACAGTCCCCACCACCACCACCACCACCCCACCCCTCCCATGGCTTTGCACATGTCACTTCCCTTGACACATCAAGACTCCTGATAACTGGACCTGATTCATGGACAGATCAGCTAAATTAGAGTCTGATGGGGCATGCTGGGACACTTGCAGCAGTACAACCACCAAAACAAAACAAAACAAAACAACCATTTGAAACTTTGAATGGAGCATGCAGACCAAGGAAAGGGCCCTGAATCCCTGAGGGCAGCACCAGCACAGATGTGGCAGGAGGCACTAGGAAACCAAAAAACGTGCTCCCACCTCCCAGTCTCACACTTTCCATCCCACACCCATGGGCACCAGACAGAACCAGGAAATCAACATCCACCCCTGGCACCAACAAAGACTGATGTGGTGCTCCAGTGGCACCAGGCAAACAAAGCAGACCAGAATGACATTGCAAGGTCTCTGAAAACTAAATTATCATTGGAACCACAGCCCCAAAAGGTCAGAACCTATATGATAAACCTAAACAGAATGACTGCTAAAACAGAAGATTTAAATAGGATCCTGAGTCTCCTGACATGATAGACAAAATGTGCAGGATACAATAAAAAATCAGGGGCCATACCAAAAGCCAGAAAAATCACAATGTGAATCAAAAGACAATCAATAGAAGGCAATACCAAGATTAATCAGGTATTGGAACTATCTGACAAGGATTTTAAAGTAGTTATTATAAAAGTGATTTAACAAGGAATTACAAATAAACTTGAAACAAATGAAGAAACAGAAATTCTCACCAAATATAAGATATAAAATAAGAACCAAATGGAAAGATAGAACTGAAAAATATAAGCAAAATTTAAAACTCAGGCAGAAAAGATCAATGGCAGGATGAATTTGACAGAGGAGAAGTGACCTTGAAGATAAACAATAGAAATTAGCCAATCTGAACAACAGAGAGAAAATACACTGAAGAAAAAAAGGTGAATAGAGTCTCAGGGGCCTATATGGCAATAACAAAGATTTAAGATTCATATCATTAGACTGCCAGAAGTAGAGGAGAAAGAGAGTAGTGATGAAAAAGTATTTGAAGAAACAATGGTTGAAACCTTCCCAAATTTGGCAAGAGACGCAAACCTACAGATTTAAGAAGCTGAGAAAACCACAGTAGGAGAAACCAAAAGAAAGCCATGCCAATACATCATAATTAAGCTTTTGAAAACTGAAAACAAAGAAAAAAACTTGAAATCAACTAGAGGAAAATGAAACATTATGTATAGGAGAACACTGATTAGAATAACAGTGAATTTCTCATCTGAAATCAGAGACTAAAGGACATGGCACATTTTTCAAGTACTGAAAGAAAAAAGCTGTCAATTGAGAATTCTATATTGGGCAAAATTATCCTTCAGGAATGAAAAGGAAATAAAGACATTCTCAGATGAAAGAAAAATAAAACAATTTGTTGCTAGTAGATCTACCCTTCAAGAAGGGCTAAAGGAAGTTCTCCAAACAAAAATAAAATAATAACAGACAAAGGCTTCAGGAAGCAAAAAAAAGAACCACAGAATGGGTTAACATGGAGTGAATGTCTTTCTCCTCATGAGCTTTTTAAACCATATTTGATGATTTAAGCAAAAATAATAACAACATCTGATATGGAGCTCAGTGTATATAGAGGAAACAGGACAATTATGTTTTAAAAGTCAGAAGGATATGGGCTTCCCTGGTGATGCAGTGCTTGAGAGTCCACCTGCCAATGCAGGGGACGTGGGTTCATGCCCCGGTCCAGAAAGATCCCACATGCCGCGGAGCAGCTAGGCCGGTGAGCCATGGCCACTGAGCCTGCACGTCCGGAGCCTGTGCTCTGCAACGGGAGAGGCCACAACAGTGAGAGGCCCGTGTACCACAAAAAAAAAAAAAAAAAAAAAGTCAGAAGGATAAAGGGACCTAAAGTGAAATAAGTTTTCTCCACTTCAATCAAAGTGGTAAAACATTGCTATCAGTAGACTGATAAGTTACACCTGCACATTGTAATACCTAGAGCAACCACTAAGAAAACCACACAAGAGACATACTCAAAAATAATGTAAATAAATAAAAATGGATTCTAAAAAATGCTTATGTACCCAAAGGAAGGCAAGAAGAAAGAAACAGAAGAATAAGCATCAGAGGGAACAAATAGAAAACAAATAATAAAATGGGAGACATAAACCCAAACATATCTCATTAATTACTTTAAGTTTAAATGGTCCAAATATACCAGAGATTGGCAGAGTGAATAGAAAATACAACCCAACTATATGCTGTCTACAAGAAATTCACTTCAGGGACTTCCCTGGTGGTCCAGTGGTTAAGACTCTGTGCTTCCACAGCAGGGGGCACAGGTTCCATCCCTGGTCAGGGAACTAAGATCTGCCTGCCATGCAGCATAGCCAAAAAAAAAAAAGAAAGAAAGAAAGGAAAAAGATAAGCAATGCAAACATACATTTTTTAAAAAGTAGACTTGAGGGCTTCCCTGGTGGCGCAGTGGTTGGGAGTCCACCTGCCGATGCAGGGGACGCGGGTTCGTGCCCTGGTCCGGGAAGATCCCACGTGCCGCGGAGCGGCTGGGCCCGTGAGCCATGGCCGCTGAGCCTGCGTGTCCGGAGCCTGTGCTCCACAATGGGAGAGGCCACAACAGTGAGAGGCCCGTGTAATGCAAAAAAAAAAAAAAAAAGTAGACTTGAGAGCAAATAAACTTAGAGACAAAGAGAAACTTCGCATAATGATAAAAGAATCAGTCCACCAAGAAGACATAGCAATCCTAAATGTGTATGCACTAAAGAAAATAGCTTCAGGATACATGAAGCAAAAACTGATGGGGCTGAAAGGAGAAACAGATAAATCCACAATTATAATTGAGGACTTCAGCAATTAATAGAACTAGTGGAGAGAAATTCAGCAATGATAAAGAAGAACTGAACACCACCACTGATCAACAGAATCTAATTGATACTTATAAAACATTCAACCCAACAATAACAGAATATACATTCTTTTCAAGGGCCCATGGAACATATTTACCAAGATGGACCATTACCTGAGCCATAAAACAAATCTCAACAAATTTAGAAGAATTTGTTGCATATAGCATATATATATATCATATGGTCTTGACCATATGGAATCAAACTAGAAATCAATAAAAAGAGACAACAGGAAAACCTCTAAAACACTTATTTAAAAACATGTTTCTCAGTCATCTATGGGTCAAAATGGAAGTCAAAAGGAAATTTTTACAAATACATAGAACTGAAAGAAAAGAGAAAATACAACATCAAAATATGTGCAGTGCACTAAAGCAGTGCTGAGAGGGATAGTCACAGAGCTAGATGCTTACATTAGAAAAGAGGAAAGTTCTCAAATCAATAATCAAAGTTCCTACCCCAAGAAGCTAGAAAAAGAAGAGCAAAAATAAATCCAAAGCAAGCAGAAGGAACGAAATAATAAAAATAAGAGCAAAACCCAATAAAATTGAAAACAAAAATGATAAAATCAATTAAATAAAAAGACAGATCTTTGAAAATATCAATAAAATTGAAAAACCTCTAGAAAGACTGAGAAAGATAAAAAGAGACGATACAAATCACCAATATCGGGAATAAGACGGGATTATCTCTACAGATCCTGTAACTATTAAAAGGATTATAAGATAATATCAATACTATGAACAACTGTAGGCTCATAAACTCAACAACTTAGAAGAAATGCACTGAATACTCCAAAACCACAAACTACCCAACTCATCTAAATAGTCCTATAACCATCAAAGAGATTGGATTTGTTATTTTTAGCCCTCAAAACGGAAATCTCCAGGCCCAGATGTTTTCCCTGAAGAATTCTACCAAATGTTTTAAAGAGAAATTAGCACCAATTTTATAAAATCTCTTCCAGATAAGAGAACACTTCCTAACTCATTTTATGAGGCCAGTTTTACCTTGTTATCAAAACCAGAAAAAAAGGACAAAAAGGAAAAGAAAAATACAGATTGCTACCTCTCTTGAACTTATCCACAGAAATTCAACAAAACATTAGCAGATCAATTATTGCAATGTTTATAAAGAATTATACACCACAGTTGGGGCTTCCCTGGTGGCACAGTGGTTAAGAATCCGCCTGCCAATGCAGGGGATACGGGTTCAAGCCCTGGTCCAGGAAGATCCCACATGCTGCAGAGCAACTAAGCCCGTGTGCCACAACTACTGAACCTGCACTCTAGAGCCCACGAGGCACAACTACTGAGCCCGCGTGCCACAACTACTGAAGCCCGTGTGCCTACAGCCTGTGCTCTGCAACAAGAGAAGCCACCACAATGAGAAGCCTGCACACTGCAATGAAAAGTAGCCCCCGCTCACCTCAACTAGAGAAAAGCCCGCACACAGCAACGAAGACCCAACACAGCCAAAAATAAAATAAATAAATTTATTTTTTTAAAAAATAATTATACACCACAACCAAGTGAGATTTATTCCAGGTATGAAAGAAAGGCTGGTTCAATGTTCAAAAATCAACCAATGTCAGCCACCACATCAAGAAAAATTATATAATCATATCAATTGATGGGGAAAAACAAAAAAACCCAAAACAGGATTTGACAAACTCTAACAGCCAGATTTCTGGTTCCTGGAGATGATGGAGTGGACATGCTTCTCCCTATTTCTATCACCAAGTACAGCTAAAAACCTGGATATTGTATATAAACAAGACTCTAGAAGACTTTGAAAGGTGGAGAAAAGACAGCAGACTGGCTAGTGTCTCGAGACTCAAGGAATGACATGGTGGTGAGTTCCCTGGCTTTTCTTTTGCGTAATAGATCCAAGACAAGGTAATGGAGAAACCAGCAACCCCAAAACACTAAGTAGTGCAGACAAGAAAAGACCCCGGAAACCCTTTTCTCCCAAAGGGTCAGGCGAGAGGCAGCCTAATAAGAGAGCAAGAAGGTGAATGTCGGGACTGATAAACTTGCTATGTGTACCTGTGTTAAGGAAAATCTAAGTTATCCTCCTACTTTTCTCCTTTACTTTCATACAGAACACCACTTCTGATAACTTTCTTTTTTTTTTTTTTGTCTATGTGGCTTGCAGGATCGTAGCTCTCCGACCAGAGATTGAACCCGGGCTCTTGGCAGTGAAAGCACGGAGTCCTAACCACTGGACCACCAGGGAATTCCCACTTCTGATAATTCTGGTCACCAAATGTGTGGAGGTTTTTCCCCCACCAAGCAATTCTGTGTGACACCAGCTGGGTGTCTTATGACTTAATTCTGACACACACATCTACCTGGAGATCACATCAGATCCCACGGGTTAAGGGCTGAGTCCCATGAGACTGCCCCACAACTTCAGATGCCAATCGAAAGTAGAAGGTCCCCAGGTTACCCACCACTTCTGTCTGACTCAGCTACACATGGGAGATTTCCACGACCTCTTCCCCTTTGGATTCACTAAAGAGGCTCACAGAACTCAGGGAAACACTCACGTTTATCAGTTTATTAAACGATATGATAAAGGATACAGAGGAACAGCCAGATGAAGAGACACACAGGGCGAGGTCTGGGAGGGTCCTGAGCACAGGAGTTTCATCCCCATGGAGTTGGGCTGCATCACCCTCCTGGTATGTGGATGGTTCACCCACCTGGAAGCTCCCAGAACTCCATGCTATTGGGATTTTATGGAGGCTTCCTCACGTAGGCATGATTGATCATTAACTCCATTTCCAGCCCTCTCCCCTCTCTGGAGGACGGGGTTGGGGCTGAAAATGCCAAGCTCCTAATCATATTTTGGTCTTTCTGGTGACCATCCAGGAGCCCACCCAGAGCCACCTCATTAGAAATTCCAAAAGATTTAGGAGCTCCGTGTCAGGAACCAGGGTGAAAGACCAAATATTAGAAGAAAAGATTCTCCTGTGCTCTTATCACTTAAGGAATTACAAGGGGACTTCCCTGGTGGCGCAGTGGTTAAGAATCCACCTGCCAATGCAGGGGACACAGGTTCAAGCCCTGGTCCAGGAAGATCCCACATGCCGTGGAGCAACTAAGCCCGTGCACCACAACTACTCAGCCTGCGCTCTGGAGCCTGCGAGCCACAACTACTGATCCCGTGCGCCACAACTACTGAAGCCCTCACACCTAGAGCCTGCGCTCCATAACAAGAGAAGCCACAGCAATGAGAAGCCCACACATCACAATGAAGAGTAGCCCCCGCTTGCCACAACTAGAGAAAGCCTGCGCGCAGCAACGAAGACCCAATGCAGCCAAAAATGAATTAATTAATTTAAAAAAAACTTCAAAAACAAAAAAAGAAATTACAAGCGTTTTGGGAGCTCTGTGCCAGAAACTGGGGGTAAAGACCAAATGTATATTTCTTATTATAAATCACAATATCACAGTAACAAAGACAGAGAAGCTACTTACATTTCTGGCCACGCATGATCTGTCTAAATATTTCATCCAGGGGAAAATAAATCAAAGAGATTATTTTCAGTATAAAAGGGATTCAAAATTTATATGGCTTAACCATGGAGATATGCATTAGCCTATGTGCCTGTAGGCCACAGGCACATAGTAATATTACTAATGAGATTTATACATTAGAAAGTTTTTTAAATGTAAAAGACAATTGTCTTTTTTTGTTACTTCACTAATAATGGAAATCTGCCTTTGAGAAGAAACTCTGAATATATCTTAGAGTAGGGGCTGGCAAACTGTGGCCCGTGACCAAATACGGGCCACTGTCTCTTTTTGTAAATAAAATTGTTTGGTTTTTTTTGCCATGCTGCATGGCATATGGGATCTTAGTTCCCCATCCAGGGATCGAACCCATGCACCGTGCAATGGAAGCACAGAGTCTTAACCACTGGACCGCCAGGGAAGTCCCATCTTATTGTAAATAAAGCTTTATTGGAAAACACACAAATGGCATTTCTATATACTAATTGTAATCAAAGGTAAAAACACAATACCATATACAATTGCTCCAAAAAAAATTAAATACTTAGGTATATAGTTAACAAAACATGTACAGGGTCTGTATGCTAAAAATTACAAAATACTGATGATGGAAATCAGAGGAGCTCTAAATAACTGGAAAGATACATCGTGTTATGGATTGGAAGACTCAACGTGGTAAGAAATGTCAATTCCCCCCAAACGGATCTATAGGTTAATGCAATTACTATGAAAATGTCATCGATATAGACAAGCTTTTTCTAAAATTTATATGGAAAAGCAAAGGCTAAAATAGCTAAAACAATTTTGGAAAAAGAAAAAAAAGCAGGAGGAACCACTCCACCTGATATTAAGGCTTACTATAGAGCTACAGGGATCAAGAGTGTGGTACTGGCAGAGGCAAATAGATCAATGGAACAGAATGGACAGTCCAGACATAGACCCACACAAATACGCCCAATTGACTTTTGTCAAGGAAGTGAAAGCAATTCAACAGGAGAAGGACAGCCTGGTCAACAAATGGCACTGGAGCAAGTGGATATCAATGGGAAAAAACCTGGAACCTCACACCTTACACAAAATTAACTCAAAATGGATCACGGACTTAAATGTAAAACATAAAACTTTAAAACTTTTAAAAGAAAACATAGGAGAAAATCTTCAGGACATCAGCCTAGACAAAGAGTTCTTATACATGACGCCAAAAACAATCCATAAAAGGGAAATGTAACTAACTGGGTTTCATTAAAATTAAAAATTTTCACCTTGGGAGGGACTCTGTTAAGAGAATGAAAACACAATCTACATACTGGGAGAAAATAATTGCAAGATGTATATCTAACAGAGGACTTGTATCTAAAATATGTAAAGAACACTCAAAACTCAACAGTGAACACCAAAAAAATCCAATTAGAAAATGGGCAGAAGCCATGAAGAGACATTTTACCAAAGAGGATAAACAGATGGCAAATAATGATGTTGGGCATCATTGACCATCAGGGAAATGCAAATGAAAACCACAGTGACATATACCTACGCAACTATCAAAATGGCTAAAATAAAAAATAGTTACAACACTAAACACTGGAGAGGATGCAGAGATCACCTATACATTGCTGGAGAGAATTTCAAATGGTACAGCTACTTTGGAAAATAATTTGAGTTTGGCAGTTTCTTATAAAACTAAACATGTGGGCTTCCCTGGTGGCACAGTGGTTTAGAATCCACCTGCCAATGCAGGGGACATGGGTTCGATCCCTGGGCCAGGAAGATCCCACATGCCATGGAGCAACTAAGCCCATGCGCCACAACTACTGAGCCTGCGTGTCACAACTACTGAAGCCCACACTCCTAGAACCCATGCTCCACAACAAGAGAAGCCACCACAATGAGAAGCCAATGCACCACAATGAAGGGTAGCCCCCGCTCGCTGCAGCTAGAGAAAGCCCAAGCACAGCAGCGAGGACCCAATGCAGCCAAAGATAAATAAATAAATTTATTTTAAAAAATTAAAAAAATAAAACTAAACCTGCAACTACTATATGACCCAGCATTGCATTCCTGGGCATTTAACCCAGAGAAATGAAAACTTATGTTCACTCCAAAACCTGTATATGAAATGGTCTTAACAGCTTTATTCATAATACCTAAAACTGGAATTATCCAAGATATCCTTCAGTGAATGAATGGTTAAACAAACGGTGGTAACATCCATATGATGGAATATACTTAGCAATTAAAAGGAATAAACTGGGACTTCCTTGGTGGTCCAGTGGGTAAGACTACATGCTCCCAATGCTGGGGGCCCAGTTCCATCCCTGGTCTGGGAAATAGATCCCGCGTGCATACTGCAACTAAGTGTTCACATGCCGCAACTGAGAAGTCCTCATGCCGCAACTGAGAAGTCCTCATTCCACAACTGAAAAGTCTGCATGCCACAGCTAAGAAGTCCAAATGCCACAACTAAAGATCCTGCATGCTGCAACTAAAGATCCCGCATGCTGCAACTAAGACCTGGTGCAACCTAAATAAATAAATAAATAAATATTATAAAATAAGTAAATAAATAAAAGGAATAAACTGTTGACACATGGAACAACTTAGTTGGATCTCAAAGGAATTGTAATGAGTGAAAAAAGCCAATCTCAAAAGGTTTAATATTGTTTGGTTCTATTTATGTAACATTCTTGCAATAACACAATTATAGAAATGGAGAAAAGATTAGTGGTTGCCAAGGGGACAGGGAGGTAGGTGGGGGACTATAAAGGCACAGCACAGAGCTCTTTGTGCTGATGGAACTGTTCTGTGTCTGTGTAGTGGTTACATGAATCTACACATGTGATAGAACTGCACAGCACTACACACACACACACACACACACACACACGGCATGTAAAACTTATGAAATATGAATGTCAGTGGATTGTACCAATGTCAATTTCCTCAATTTGATATTGTACTATAGTTATGGGAAAGCTGGGTAAAAGATACATGCAACCCTTTTGTACTTTTTTTTTTTGTGCAGGAACCCCTTTGTACTTTTTTCGCAAGGTCATGTGAATTCATTATTATTTCAAAATTAAAAGTTAAAAGAAAACCTGTGCATGGAGAGGGGAACTGCGCTCAATGGACAGAGTTGCAGGCTGTGGAGCTTGCCCTGGACTCATGGACAGTAGCCTTGTATCAAGGCCACTGGATGACCAGCCTCCATGGGAACAAACATTATGGCAGCAGATCACACAAGACCCACAGCTCTGTTTGTGACCCATGTGGTGGATGCCTATGGAATGGGACTCTTTCGGGATTTGCAGCAATGGATCAACAAGCTGGTTAGCCCCACACTGCCCAGGTAAGGACCACGGGTGTCTGGACACAGTGCTGCACAGGGTACAGTAACTCTGCTATACTTCAGGACTGGGCCCCAGAGCAAGACCTGGTGATTTCAGCACACAAAGCCAAAGAAGCCTGGCCAATGTGCTGAGACTGCCAGTTACACAGTTGGGTGGCAAGGAGAGCTTCAGGGCACTGGACCTGGCCCATCTTGACAATAGACCCTCCAGGCCCCTTCCCTCCTGTCGCATGAGGTTGGCTGGGCACCAACTGCAGTAGGCGCGTTTTTAGGGCATGGCACTGCTACCCCTGTCTGTATAGCAGGAGGGGACATGCTATCCAAGGACTCCTAGATGGGTAGTGCTACATTTTGGATTCCCCAAATACACCCGGTCACCACCAAATGGTGCCACCTTTTAGCAAACATCACTGGGTAGGGGGCCATACACTGAACATTTCAGGGGCGAATGCCATTAAAAAATAAAATGGACTTATGAAATAAAATACTAAAAATAAAAGATAAGTGGTAGGCGCTTCCCTGGTGGCACAGTGGTTGAGAATCTGCCTGCTAATGCAGGGGACACGGGTTCGAGCCCTGGTCTGGGAAGATCCCACATGCCATGGAGCAACTAGGCCTGTGAGCCACAACTACTGAGCCTGTACATCTGGAGCCTGTGCTCTGCAATAAGAGAGGCTGTGATAGTGAGAGACCCGCGCACCGTGACGAAGAGTGGCCCCCGCTTGCCACAACTAGAGAAAGCCCTTGCACAGAAACAAAGACCCAACACAGCCAAAAATAAATAAATAAACAAATGTGGGGTTTAAAAAAAAAAAAAAAGATAAGTGGTATTTACAGTAGCCAGGACATGGAAGCAAGCTAAATGCCCATCGACAAAGGAATGGATAAAGAAAATGTGGTACATATACATACAGAGTGAAGTCAGAAAGAGAGAAACAAATACTGTGCTAACACATATACATGGAATCTAAAAGAGAAAATGGTTCTGATGAACCTAAGGGCAGGACAGGAATAAACATGCAGATGTAGAGAATGGACTTGAGGACACGGGGAGGGGGAAGGGTAAGCTGGGACGAAGTGAGAAAGTGGCATGGACATATATACACTACCAAATGTAAAATAGATAGCTAGTGGGAAGCAGCCACATAGCACAGGGAGATCAGCTCGGTGCTTTGTGACCGCCTAGAGGGGTGGGATAGGGAGGGTGGGAGGGAGACACAAGATGGAGGAGATATGGGGATATAGGTATATGTATAGCTGATTCACTTTGTTATAAAGCAGAAACTAACAGACCATTGTAAAGCAATTATACTCCAATAAAGATGTTAAAAAATATATATTGAGAAAATGACTATCATACCCATAGTAATCTACAGATTCAATGCAATCCTTATCAAACTACAAATGGAATTTTTCAAAGAACTAGAACAGAAAATTTTACAATTTGTATGGAAACACAAAAAAACCCTGAATAGCCAAAGCAATTTTGAGAAAGAAAAATAGAGCTGGAGGAGTCAGGCTTGCTGACTTCAGACTATACTACAAAGCTACAGTAATCAAGACAGTATGGTATTGGCGCAAAAACAGAAATATAGACGAATGGATAGAAAGCCCAGAGATAAACCCACACACCTATGGTCACCTAATCTATGACAAAGGAGGTAGGAATACACAATGGAGAAAAGACAGCCTCTTCAATAAGTGGTGCTGGGAAAACTGGACAGCTACATGTAAAACAATGAAATTAGAAAACTTCCTAACACCTTACACAAAAATAAACTCAAAATGGAGTAAAGACCTGAATGTAAGGCCAGACACTGTAAAACTCTTAGAGGAAAACATAGGCAGAACACAGCTTGATGTAAAATGCAGCAAGGTCTTTTTTGACCCACTGCCTAGAGTAATGAAAATAAAAACAAAAATAAACAAATGGGACCTAATCAAACTTAAAAGCTTTTGCCCAGCAAAGGAAACCATAAATAGGACAAAAGGACAGCCCTCAGAATGGGAGAAAATATTTGCAAACAAAGCAACGTACAAAGGATTAATCTCCAAAATATACAAAACAGCTCATGCAGCTAAATACCAAAAAAACCAACAAACAACCCAATCAAAAAATGGGCAGAAGACCTAAACAGACATTTCTCCAAAGAAGACATACAGATGGTCAAAAAACACATGAAAAGGTGCTCAACATCACTAAGTATTAGAGATATGCAAATCAAAACTACAAAGAAGTATCATCTCACACAAGTCAAAATGGCCATCATAAAAAAAATCTACAAACAATCAATGCTGGAGAGGGTGTGGAGAAAAGGAAACCCTCTTGCCCTGTTGGTGGGAATGTAAATTGATACGGACACTATAGAGAACAGTCTGGAGGTTCCTTAAAAAACTAAAAAATAGAACTAACATATGACCCAGCAATCCCACTACTGGGCATATACCCAGAGAAAATCCATAATTTAAAAAATACATGCACCCCAATGTTCATTGCAGCACTATTTACAATAGCCAGGACATGGAAGCAACCTAAATGTCCATCAACAGAGGAATGGATAAAGAAGATGTGGTACATATATACAATGGAATATTACTCAGCCATAAAAAGGAGCAAATTGGGTCATTTGTAGAGATGTGGATGGACCTAGAGATTGTCATACAGAGTGAAGTAAGTCTGAAGGAGAAAAAAAATATCCTATATTAACACATATATGTGGAATTGAGAAAAATGGTATAGATGATCTTATTTGCAAAGCAGAAACAGAGACACAGATGTAGAGAACAAATATATGGACACCAAGAGGGTGGGATGAACTGAGAGACTGGGATTGACATATATACACTACTGATACTATGTATAAAATAGGTAACTAATGAGAACCTACTGTATAGCTCAGGGAACTCTACTCAATGCTCTGTGGTGACCTAAATGGGAAGGAAATCCAAAAGAGAGGGGATATATGTATACATATAGCTGATTCACTTTGCTGTACAGTAGAAACTAACACAACATTGTAAAGCAACTATACTCCAAAAAAAAGTAATTAAAAAAAAATAAAAAGGACTTCCCTGGTGGCACAGTGGTTAAGAATCCGCCTGCCGATGCAGGGAACATGGGTTCGAGCCCTGGTCTGGGAAGATCCCACATGCCACGGAGCAACTGAGCCCATGCGCCATGACTACTGAGCCTGCTCTCTAGAGCCCGCGAGCCACAACTGCTGAGCCCACATGCCACAACTACTGATACCCATATGCCTGTGCTCCACAAGAAGAGAAGCCAGTGCAATAAGAAGCCCATGCACCACAACAAAGAGTAGCCCCCGATTAGCCACAACTAGAGAAAGCCCGAGTGCAGCAACGAAGACCCAAAGCAGCCAAATAAATAAATAAATAAATAAAATTATATTAAAATTTTTTTAAATAAATAAATAAAATGGCACAATTTGAGCAGCAAAAAAATTACAATGCTACAAATAATCAGTACTGGAGAGGGTGTGGAGAAAAGGGAACCCTCCTATACAGGTGGTGGGAGTGTAAATTGGTGCCACTATGGAAAACAGTACAGAGGTTCCTTAAAAAACTAAAAATAGAACTACCCTATGATCCAGCAATCCCACTCCTGGTCATATAACTGGAAAAGATGAAAACTCTAATTCAAAAAAATATATGCACCCCAATGCTTCTATCAGCACTATTTACAATAGCCAAGACATGGAAGCAACCCAAGTGCCCATCAACAGACTATTGGCTTAAGAGATGTGGTATTTATATACAATGGAATACTACTCAGGCTCAGAAAATGAAATACTGCAACAGCAACATGGATGGACCTAGAGAATATCATACTAAGTGAAGTAAGTCAGACAGAGAAAGACAAATATCATATGATATCACTTGTAGGTGGAATCTAAAAAATAATACAAATGAATCTATTTACAAAACAGAAACATGGCTTCCCTGTTTCTGACTACTGAGCCTGTGCTCTAGAGCCCACGAGCCACAACTACTGAAGCCTGCTCGCCTAGAGTCCGTGCTCCACAACAAGAGAAGCCACCGCAATGAGAAGCCCGTACATCACAACAAAGAGTAGCCCCCGCTCGCCTCAAGTAGAGAAAGCCCGCACTCAGCAACAAAGATCCAATGCCGCCAAAAATAAATAAATTTAAAAAAAACAGAAACAGACTCACAGACATAGAAAACAAACTTATAATTACCACAGGGGAAAGAGCGGGGGGAAGAGGGATAAATTAGGAGTATGGGACTAATAGATACACACTACTATATATAAAATAGATAAGTAACAAGGATTTACTGTATAGCACAGGGAATTATATTCAATATCTTGTAATAACCTATAATGGAAAATAATCTGAAAAAACTGTAACTGAGTCACTTTGCTGTACATGAAACTAACACAATATTGTAAACCATCTACAGTAAAAAACATTTTTTAATCACAATGGATACACATTAAATACATAAAAATCCATGAATTCCTAATGATATTAAACAATGAAGGTCTCTAGGAAACCAGTTCTCTGAAAATTAATAAATGATAAAAAAGTATCCTTTTGTTTTTTTAACATTAACTCTTTTTTAAACTGAATTATAGTTAATTTACAATATTGTGTTAGTTTCAAGTGTATGGCAAAGTGATTCATTTACACACACATGTGTATGTGTATATATATATATATATATATATTACATACATAATTTTTCAGATTCTTTTCCATTATAGGTTATTATAAGATATTGAGTATGGTTCACTGTGCTACACAGTAGGTCCTTGTTGTTTACCTATTTTATATATAGTAGTATGCATACATTAATCCCAAACTCCTAATTTATCTCTCTCTCCCCCCAACCCTGCTATCCCCTTTGGTAACCATAAGTTTGTTTTCTATGTCTGTGAGTCTATTTCTGTTTGTAAATCCTGACTTTCTTTTCATGAAACATATTTCAGGGTGAAAATAGTAGCTGGTAAGTAAAAGGTCTCCTTTATAAAATAATCCCAGCTAACAAATGCAGAATGATGGCTAGAATTAGACCACTACTTTCCAACCACTACTGAAATAATGAATTTAGACAATTATCTTCAGTGGCTGCTAAACTCAACAGGAGAAAGGCTAGTAGGAAATGTCACAATGGAGGGATCAGGCTGAAATCACCTGCAAACACAAATCAATCCCAGCATCAGTTAAAAAGATAAAATCACACATGATGAAATGCAAAAGAAAGTGCATAACACTGCATGAAATGATTCTTTCCCTTAAAAAATAATTAAACTGAATCTACTCAAGCCTCTAGCTCTAAATGCCAGTGAACAGGAAACATGGGGAGGGGAAAACACAATAAAAACAACCTTAAAGAAGCAATCATCAGGACTTCCCTGGTGGTGCAGTGGTTGAGAGTCCGCCTGCCAACGCAGGGGACACGGGTTCGAGCCCTGGTCCAGGAAGATCTCACATGCTGCAGAGCAACTAAGCCCATGTGCCACAACTACTGAAGCCCGCGAACCTAGAGCCCATGCTCTGCAACTAGAGAAGCCACCGCAATGAGAAGGCCCCACACCACAACAAAGAGCAGCCCCCGCTCGCCACAACTGGAGAAAGCCCACCCACAGCAACGAAAACCCAACACAGCCAAAATAAATAAATAATAAAGTAAAAGATATTAAAAAATATATCAAAAAGAAGCAATCATCTAAATCCATTTGTCAATCAGACAAATGATTTAGTTTCTCCAATAAATCAATGGTATTTAAAATTGGGGGGAGGGGTGTATAGAGGATTTACAGGAAAGGAGACTCAAGAGAAAAATATCCAGTAGCAATAAATGACCTTTGGATATAGATTTAACAAAGCTACTGTAAATAGACATTTTAAAGACAATCATGGAAATTTGAATATGGACTGAGTATTAGATAATATAAAGAATTATTGTTAATCTTATTAAGTAAATATAATGGCCTAGTGGTTCCTTATATAATGTACCTATGAGTTAGGGATACAGAATGAGGTATTTATCTGCGTAATGACAGGATGGCTGCGATTGCTTTAATATGCCCCAGTGAAAAATGTGGGTGAGGAGAAAAGATCAAACAAAACTGGCAAAAGGTATTAATTGTTGAAGCTTAGGAATAGAGCCATGCACGGTTTTTGTGTGTGTGTGGTTTTTTTTTTACTATTTTCTACTTTAAATCTATTTGAAAATTTCAATAATAAAAGAAAAAAGACAGAAGCCAACGTGAAAGAGTTCCAACTGGCTCCTTCTAAACTGAACAGTTTGAGCAATAGAAGAAATAATGACTGCAATGAATTGAAAAGCACTGAATATATAACAAGTTCAATAAAAAATAGAAAATGACAACAGTAAAGTCTTAAGAAATATAAAAGTGCCTTAAGACACTGCATTGCCGCTCCTGGCCCTCTCTCGTGCTCTCCGACTGCCAGCAATGGCGGGTATGGACCCCATGCTCCAGTGCCATGCATTTTCAGGGCTAGTTGATTTGGCAGCCATGTGGCTGACAGGGTCTTGGTGCTCTGGCCTGGGGTCAGGCCTAAACCTCTAAGGTGGGAGAGCCAAGTTCAGGACAATGGACCACCAGAGACCTCCCCGCCCCACATAATATCAATTGTCGAGAGCAGAGATCTCGATCTCAATGCTAAGACCTAGCTCCACTCAATGACCAGCAAGCTCCAGTGCTGGACACTCCACGCCAAACAACTAGCAAGACAGGAACACAACCCCACCCATTAGCAGAGAGTCTACTTAAAATCATAATAAGTTCACAGACAGCCCAAAACACACCACCAGATGTGGCCCTGCCCGCCAGAAAGATAAGATCCAGCCTCATCCATCAGAACATAGGCACCAGTCTCCTCCACCAGGAAGCATACACAACCCACTAAAGCAGCCTTACGCACTGGGGACAGACACCAAAAACAATGGGAGATACAAACCAGCAGTCTGCGAAAAGGAGACCCCAAACACAGTAAGTTAAGCAAAATGAGAAGACAGAGAAATACACAGCAGATGAAGGAGCAAGGTAAAAACCCACCAGACCAAACAAATGAAGAGAAAATAGGCAGCCTACCTGAAAAGGAATTCAGAGTAATGATAGTAAAGATGATCCAAAATCTTGGAAATAGAATGGAGAAAATACAAGAAATGTTTAACAAAGACTTAAAAGAACTAAAGAGCAAACAAACAATGATGAACAACACAACAAATGAAATTAAAAATAATCTAGAAGGAATCAATAGCAGAATAACTGAGGCAGAAGAACAGATAAGTGACCTGGAAGATAAAATAATGGAAATAAACTACTGCAGAGCAGAATAAAGAAAAAAGAATGAAAAGAATTGAGGACAGTCTCAGAGACCTTTGGGACAACATTAAACACACCAACATTTGAATTATAGGGGTCCCAGAAGGAGAGAAAAAGAAAGGGACTGAGAAAATATTTGAAGAGATTACAGTTGAAAACGTCTCTAATATGGGAAAGGAAATAGTCAATCAAGTCCAGGAAGCACAGAGAGTCCCATACAGGATAAATCCAAGGAGAAACATGCTGACACATATTAATCAAACTATCAAAAATTAAATACAAAGAAAAAATATTAAAAGCAGCAAGGGAAAAGTAACAAATAATATACAAGGGAATCCCCATGAGGTTAACAGCTGATCTTTCAGCAGAAACTCTGCAAGCCAGAAGGGAGTGGCAGGACATATTTAAAGTGATGAAAGGGAAAAACCTACAACCAAGATTACTCTACCCAGCAAGGATCTCATTCAGATTTGACGTAGAATTTAAAACCTTTACAGACAAGCAAAAGCTAAGAGAATTCAGCATCACCAAACCAGCTTTACAACAAATGCTAAATGAACTTCTTTAGGCAGGAAACACAAGAGAAGGAAAAGACCTACAATAACAAACCCAAAACAGTTAAGAAAATGGTAACAGGAACATACATATCGATAATTACCTTAAATGTAAATGGACTAAATGCTCCAACCAGAAGACATAGACTGGCTGAATAGATACAAAAACAAGACCCATATATATACTGTCTACAAGAGACCCACTTCAGACCTAGAGACACATACAGACTGAAAGTGAGGGGATGGAAAAAGATATTCCATGCAAATGGAAACCAAAAGAAAGCTGAAGTGGCAATTCTCATATCAGACAAAATAGACTTTCAAATAAAGACTATTACAAGAGACAAAGAAGGACACTACATAATGATCAAGGGATCGATCCAAGAAGAAGATATAACAATTGTAAATATTTATGCACCCAACATAGGAGCACCTCAATACATAAGGCAAAAACTAGCAGCCATAAAAGGGGAAATCGACAGTAACACATTCATAGTAGGGGACTTTAACACCCCACTTTCACCAATGGACAGATCATCCAAAATGAAAATAAATAAGGAAACACAAGCTTTAAATGATACATTAAACAAGATGGACTTAATTGATATTTATAGGACACTCCATCCAAAAACAACAGAATACACATTTTTCTCAAGTGCTCATGGAACATTCTCCAGGATAGATCATATCTTGGGTCACAAATCAAGCCTTGTTAAATATAAGTAAATTGAAATTGTATCAAGTATCTTTTCCGACCACAACACCATGAGACTAGATATCAATTAGAGGAAAAGATCTGTAAAAAATACAAACACATGGAGGCTAAACAATACACTACTTAGTAACGAAGTGATCACTGAAGAAATCAAAGAGGAAATAAAAATATACCTAGAAACAAATGACAATGGAGACACGATGACCCAAAACCTATGGGATGCAGCAAAAGCAGTTCTAAGAGGGAAGTTTATAGCAATACAATCCTACCTCAAGAAATAAGAAAGATCTCAAATAAACAACCTAACCTTCCACCTAAAGCAATTAGAGGATAAAGAACCAAAAAAACCCCAAAGTTAGCAGAAGGAAAAAAATTATGAAGATCAGATCAGAAATAAATGAAAAAGAAATGAAGGAAACAATAGCTAAGATCAATAAAACTAAAAGCTGGTTCTTTGAGAAGATAAACAAAATTGATAAACCAAGAGCCAAATTCATCAAGAAAAAAAGGGAGAAGACTCAAATCAACAAAATTAGAAATGAAAATGGAGAAGTAACAACTGACACTGCAGAAATACAAAGGATCATGAGAGATTACTACAAGCAACTCTATGCCAATAAAATGGACAACCTGGAAGAAATGGACAAATTCTTAGAAATGTACAACCTGCCAAGACTGAATCAGGAAGAAATAGAAAATAAGAACAGACCAATCGCAAGCAATGAAATTGAAACTGTGATTAAAAATCTTCAAAGAAACAAAAGCTCAGGACCAGATGGCTTCACAGGTGAATTCTATCAAACATTTAGAGAAGAGCTAACACCTATCCTTCTCAAACTCTTCCAAAATATAGCAGAGAGAGAAACACTCCCAAACTCCTTCTACGAGGCCAACAACCCTCTGATACCAAAACCAGACAAAGATGTCAAAGAGAAAGAAAACTACCGGCCAATATCACTGATGAACATAGATGCAAAAGTCCTCAACAAAATACTAGCAAACAGAATCCAACAGCACATTAAAATGATCATACACCATGATCAAGTGGGGTTTATCCCAGGAATGCAAGGAGTCTTCAATATACACATATCAATCAATGTGATACACCATTTTAACAAATTGAAGGATAAAAACAATATGATCATCTCAATAGATGCAGAAAAAGCTTTTGACAAAATTCAACACCCATTTATGATAAAAACTCTCTAGAAAGTAGGCATAGAGGGAACCTACCTCAACATAATAAAGGCCTTATATGACAAACCCACAGCCAACACCATTCTCAAAGATGAAAATCTGAAACCATTTCCTCTAAGATCAGGAACAAGACAAGGTTACCCACTCTCACCACTATTATTCAACATACTTTTGGAAGCACAGCAATCAGAGAAGAAAAAGAAATAAAAGGAATCCAAATCAGAAAAGAAGAAGTAAAACTGTCACTGTTTGCAGATGACACGATACTATACATAGAGAATCCTAAAGACTCTACCAGAAAACTACTAGAGCTAATCAATGAATTTGGTAAAGTAGCAGGATACAAAATTAATGCACAGAAATCACTTGCATTCCTATACACTAATGAAAAATCTGAAAGTGAAATCAAGAAAACACTCCCATTTACCATTGCAACAAAAAGAATAAAATATCTAGGAATAAACCTACCTAAGGAGACAAAAGACCTGTATGCAGAAAACTACAAGACACTGATGAAAGAAATTAAAGACGATACAAACAGATGGAGAGATATACCATGTTCTTGGATTGGAAGAATCAACATTGTGAAAATGACTCTACTACCCAAAGCAATCTACAGATTCAATGCAATCCCTATCAAACTACCACTGGCATTTCTCACAGAACTAGAACAAAAAATTTCACAGTTTGTATGGAAACACAAAAGACCCCGAATAGCCAAAGCAGTCTTGAGAAAAGAAAACGGAGCTGGAGGAATCAGGCTCCTTGACTTCAGACTATACCACAAAGCTACAGTAATCAAGACAATATGGTACTGGCACAAAAACAGAAATATAGATCAATGGAACAGGATAGAAACCCAGAGATAAACCCACACACCTATGGTCACCTTATCTTTGATAAAGGAGGCAAGAATATACCATAGAAAAAAGACAGTCTCTTCAATAAGTGGTGCTGGGAAAACTGGATAGCTACATGTGAAAGAATGAAATTAGAATACTCCCTAACACTGTATACAAAAATAAACTCAAAATGGATTAAAGACCTAAATGTAAGCCAGACACTAAAACTCTTAGAGGAAAACATAAGCAGAACACTCTATGACATAAATCACAGCAAGGTCCTTTCTGGCCCACCTCCTAGAAAAATGGAAATAAAAACAAAAATAAACAAATGGGATCTAATGAAACTTAAAAGCTTTTGCACAGCAAAGGAAACGATAAACAAGACCCAAAGACAACCCTCAGAATGGGAGAAAATATTTGCAAATGAAGCAACTGACAAAGAATTAATCTCCAAAATATATAAGCAGCCCATGCAGCTCAATACCAAAAAAACAAACAACCCAATCCAAAAATGGGCGGAAGACTTAAATAGACATTTCTCCAAAGAAGATATAAAGATTGCCAACAAACACATGAAAGGATGTTCAACATCACTAATCATTAGAGAAATGCAAATCAAAACTACAATGAGGTATCACCTCACCCCAGTCAGAATGGCCATCATCAAAAATCTACAAACAATAAATGCTGGAGAGGGTGTGGAGAAAGGGGAACTCTCTTGCACTGTTGGTGGGAATGCAAATTGATACAGCCACTAGGGAGAACAGTATGGAGGTTCCTTAAAAAACTAAAAATAGGACTACCATATGACCCAGCAATCCCTCTACAGGGCATATAGACTTAGAAAACCATAATTCAAAAAGAGTCATGTACCACAATATTCATTGCAGCACTCTTTACAATAGCCAGGACATGGAAGCAACCTAAGTGTCCATCGACAGATGAAAGGATAAAGAAGATGTGGCACATATATACAATGGAATATTACTCAGCCATAAAAAGAAATTGAGTTATTTGTAGTGGGGTGGATGGACCTAGAGTTTGTCATACAGAGTGAAGTCAGAAAAAGAAGAACAAATAGTGTATGCTAACACATGTATATGGAATCTAAAAAAAAAAAAAATTGTTCTCATGAACCTAGTGGCAGGACAGGAATAAAGATGTAGAGGTAGAGAATGGACTTGAGGATGTGGGGAGGGGGAAGGATAAGCTGGGACAAAGTGAGAGAGTAGCATTGAGTTATATACACTACCAAATGTAAAACAGATAGCTAGTGGGAAGCAGCCACATCGCACAGGGAGATCAGCTCGGTGCTTTGTGACCACCTAGAGGGGTGGGATAAGGAGGGTGGGAGGAAAGTGCAAGAGGGAGGAGATATGAGGATATATGTATATGTATAACTGATTCACTTTGTTATACAGCAGAAATTAACACAACATTGTAAAGCAGTTATACTCCAATAAAGATGTTAAAAAAGAGTGAAAATATAAATAAAATAAATGAGTCTAAATAAAAAGACTCATTTAATTTTTAAAAATGTGGTACATATATACAATAGAATATTGTATGAAATAATGCCATTTGCAGCAACATGGATAGACTTAGAGACTGTCATACTGAGTGAAGTAAGTCAGACAAAGACAAATATCATACAATATCGTTTATATGTGGAATCTCAAAAAATGGTACAAATGAACCTATTTACAAAACAGAAATACAGTCACAGATGTAGAAAAGAAACTTATGTTTACCAAGGGGGAAGGCAGGGGTAGAGATAAATTGGGAGATTGAGATTGACATATACACACTACTATATATAAAACAGATAACGAATAAGAACCTACTGTATAGTGCAGGGAACTCTACTTAATACTCTCTAATGACCTATATGGGAATAGAATCTAATAAAGCGTGGATAGGGACTTCCCTGGTGGTCCAGTGGTTAAGAATCCACCTCCCAGTGCAGGGGACGTGAGTTCGATCCCTGGTCAGGGAAGTAAGATCCCACATGCCGTGGGTCAACTAAGTCCGTGTGCCACAACTACTGAGCCTGTGCACCACAATAGAGAGCCTGCATGCCACAACTACTGAGACCGCCTGCTCTGGAGCCCACGTGCCACAACTAGAGAGAAGCCCGCGTGCTGCAACGAAGAGCCCACACACCTCAGTGAAAGATCCCGTGGGCCGAAAATAAGACCTGACGCAGCCAAAAAAAAAAAAAAAAAAAGAGTGGATATATGTATATGTATAACTGATTCACTTTGCTGTACAGCAGAAACTAACACAACACTGTAAATCAACTCTACTCCAATAAAAATTAATTTAAAGAAAGATAAGTGGGCCAGCAGGGCTCAGTTTCCAGTGGCGCATACATTTAAAACAGGCAGTATTGGGAACTTCCTGGCTGTCCAGTGGTTAGGACTCCCTGCTTCCACTGCAGGGACCAGTTCCCCTGGTCAGGGAACTAAGATGCTGCAAGCCATGCTGCGCGGCAAAAAATTTTTTTTAAAACCCAAAAAACAGGCACTATGAGCTCTACATGTGGCAGTTCTCCACAAGAGAACTTCCCAATTGGAGAAAATGTTTTAATTATGAAGTTCGGGGGAAGGGAAAGGGGCCCAGACTGACTGTAGGAGACCCAAACCACCCAAGTAGTCCTTTTCACTCTGCCTGTTCCCTTCCACACCGACCTGCAAGAAGCCGGGACTTGGCAAGTGGCCCAGAAGAGATGGGAGGTTGGAGCCACTAACTTGGTGTTTCTCTTCACTCCGGGTTAATGATGATCATAGGTATGAGGTGACAATTTCTAAGTTGGTCCTGGAGGGGTGCACACGTCTGGAGGTGGAAGATGATCTAGGAGGGCACAAGGTATACAAAGAAGGAAACCACTGGACCATCTTAGAATGAGCCTAGACCCACAGTGTGGGGAAGACATGGGGAGATTAGAAGATGTGGGCGCTTCTGAGACTGGGGGTACCCATCACGTGACCACAAAAGGGGAGTGACAACCTGGGCTGGTGGGAAAGGAACACCTTAGACCCAGGGGTTGGCATGGGTGGGGGGGGACCATTAGCCTCTCTTGGCTCTTGCCTCCAGGACCCCTGACCTGTCCTATCATTTCAGAATGCTGTGGTAACCTTGTCCTAGACCCCAAGGCAACAAAGTGCTGCTGCTGAGGTCGCTACAAACCTATTAGTAGAATTTAGTTCCCCCTGAGCAGGCTGTGGCAGGGGGCTGAGCTGGCTGATGTAGGAACTGTTTAATTCGGTTGAGTTTCTATCGTAAGGGACATAAAACTGGTTTACTCCTGTCGTAATAAATGATACACTTCTGCTACAGTTTATGGCCCAGTAGGGTACCACTTCTGACATGGACATCAAGCCTATACTTGCCTGCCATACATGAACCAGTCTACACTCTCTAGCATAACTGGGGATGGACAATCCCATCACCCTGGACTTCCTGCTGGCCACTAAGTCAGGGTGTGTGCAGTTGCCAACACCTCTTGCTGCATCTGGATTAAATGACATCTTTGGCTGGCTTGGCTCTGGATCAAGATCCTGGCTGCAGTCTGTCCTCCAGGCAGGTGTGATTGTTCTACTGGGAGTCGTAGCCACAGTCACTCTCATCTGATTTCACTCATAATAAATAGAAAGGGTTTTTGTCCAAGCCCCTGTCAGTACAATGACTGATGGGGCATCTGATGGGATGGTCTGTGCTTCTAAAAATAATTCTTAGGGACTTCCCTGGTGGTCCAATGGTGAAGATGCTGCGCTTCCATTGCAAAGGGCACAGGTTCCATACCTGGTCAGAGAACTAAGATCCCGCAGGCCGCGCCACAGTGCGGCCAAAAAATAGAAAAAATAAAATTAAAAGAATTCTTAGCTAGCTGGATCCATGAAAGGTCAGTAGGTGCAGGTGTAGGGGAATGGCTCTGCCATGGCGGTGACCTTGAACATCTCCATGGTGCCCACATGGGCCAAGGTTTGGCTGAAGTCCGAAATGAGTCTTGGCAGAATGTCCTGGGATTTTCCCTGGGACATAACAAGACGAGCAGCCTGAGGAGGAGCCGCCAAGAGGCAATTTTCCATCCGCCTCCCTGGCTCTGGTGCAGCTGGAATTCCCACCTTGATCACACTTAGGGTACAGCTGCAGGCTTCTGTGTAAAGTCTACAAAATTGCTTGGCTGTAGTTTAAAGTTGGTTCTTCAATGACAGAGCAACCCACAGTCTATCATCTGGCCCTTCTGGTTCAGTGTCAAACTGTGGGACTAAGGACATGGGAGCTGACATCACGCTGGTCTTACTTTTGCTGTCTCTGTAAGGACTACACTGCCTGAGTGAGTTTTGTTTCACTGCCTCTTTTCCAGCTGAATCTGTGGACATGTGACAAGCCAGCTTAGCAGCTGCCAGTGCACTGCTGCTTAAGAGCTGTCACCCAAGTGACATAAATGTGTTGAAATGTGAAGGAGGATATGCTTTCTCACACTTTGGCGTTTTGATAAAATATCTTCCCGGTGTCACCTTATCTTACAGTTTCCCACATCACCTCCCAGAGTCACATCGCCTGGATGCCACCTGTGTGGACTGTGGAACTCAGCAGGACATTAGTCATTGTGAACCCACTGAGGCAGGAGATAGATGGGCTCCAGGCTAGAAGTTTGCAACTGGCCTCCTGTTCATACTTCCTGAGGTGAGAAAAAGATGGGCTCCAGGCCGGACATTCACTACCAGCCTCCTGTCTGCATTTCAAGATCTGCACTTCAATGTAAGAAACAACAACAGGAATAGGGCAAATAGCCGGATATTGGACACTTCTATGGCAGGAACAGAGAGGGACTAAACCTTGTTAAAAGATCAAGAGGTCATACACTTCTCATCCTTGGGGCAAGGGAAACACTACACATATGCAGGGGATGCCAGACCATAATGAGTCTTGCTATTTTCCCTCCCAGACGCCTTTGCAATGGAATGATACCGACACCATCTTGACTGAGGGGTGCATTCGCACCCAGGGGAGGGTCCTGAGACAAATAAGCCATGGAGTCAAAGAAATACGACTGGTCAAGAAGAAGACAAAGACCCAGAAGACTGCCCCCTTATAAAGGATTTAAACTTCCCAAAGGTGTGACCCTCAGGACTCTCTCGTTGAGTTCGCCCATGCATCTTTCTGCATGTACTCTTCTTTCTTAATAAGCACTTTACTTTCCTCTATACCTTGTCTCCTTGTCAGATCCCTCCTTTCAAGGTAGACAGGGACTGGGGATTTAGATTCTGGCTGCTGGCCCTGTGGTCTAGCAGTTAAGATTCCTGGTTTCCACCCAGGCAACCACGGTTCGATTCCCGGTCAGAGAACTATAGTCTCGTTCCCAGCCGCTGCTCACTGCAAGCTACCACTCACTGCTGCGTGTGTCAGAAATCACCACCAGGAGCTTAGATGTGGAGTGTTACTTAAGAGATTCCAAAAGGGAAGACAGGAAACCATAACCATTTTCCTAGGAAAATACCCCAGTGAAAGGAAATTAGTTCATCTGTGTAAGCTTAGGACGCAGATCACAGACATTTTACAGTGAAAAGGGTATTTGGAGATTAATTAGGTCAACAACAGCCTAAGTCAAATGGGTATGTATTATTGTACCCATCTTACAGGTCAGGAAATGGAGACACCCAAATGTAAAGCAACTTGCCCAAAGTCTCAGTCATGGAGTTGGGACTTACAATGTCCCTTTCTTCCATGGAGTTGGGCCCCTTTCACAAGCTATAGTTGCTGGAGCAAACATCGGACAACTACAAAAATATGTTCTTACGCTTTTGTTAGCGATTCTTTTCCCCTTTCAAAGGTTAAAGCAGAGAGTTAAACACCGTCTGAAAGCAGGCAAATAGATGAAGTTTCTCACTCTTATGGAAAATGCATGCCCCACAAGTGAGACTGCATGGAGCGCTCTGGAATGTCACCAACACCAGTAGGTAGCCCTGGCAGTTGTTGTCATGCAATGACTGTGTATATAGACCACAGTCTCCTCACAGCACGCATGCATGAAGAGCTCCGTTTGCCTGCAGGCTGGTGTTCCCAGTTTGGAATGGCTTCTCCTTTGCGCCTGGCTGCCCTCTTGCTCCCAATCTCTGTTCTGAGTCTGTCACCCAATCCGTGCCTGTTGTATATTCAGATGTATATCTCGGTTTGTGAAGGAGAATTAGCAAGAGAACCAAAAGCTTATTGTATTTGCAGTTTTTGATCCTACACATTAATCAAACTTATAATTGCCATAACCATAGTTATATAGCAACTTATAATTAGTTATGTAAAATAGTCTCAATATTTGAGTAAAAAGCAAAATACTAGAAAGAGCTGGCTTCTTTACCTGGTGTTCCTATTTCTTTTCTGAGTTCCAGCATGGCTATTTGAAAAATCCCTATAATAATTATGAATTGCTTAGATTAAATTAAAGTAGTACTAACATGGTAAATTCTCACATGTTCACTTATGTCTTTTTAAATAAAATTAACTTTAACAATTTATGTTCTTAAAGGAGAATGTTGGGAATTCCCTGGCGGTCCAGTGATTAGGACTCAGCACCTTCACTGTGGGGGCTGGGTTCAGTACTTGGTCAGGGAACTAAGATCCTGCAGGCTGCACAGCCTGTCCAAAATAAAATAAATAAATAAATAAAGGAGAATGTGATCACAAAACTTTTTTTTCTATGTTATTGCTTTTTCCCCCCCTTTTATATACTGGGGTCAGTACAAGGAAAACAAAATAGCATTACTGAATTTTAGCTAAACCCTACTGTTCGGTGGAGGCTCTTGGTCTGAGACTTACTCTTCTGTTGTCAAAAGATGTACTTCTTTTGTCAAAAGTTCCAAACTGAGACTTTCTAACTGTGATACCTACCGAGGCTGAAAGAACCTGGGGAAGGGGTCATCTCTCTCACTTGTGATTCTCTGTTATTTAGTGCTGTGTCCATAATTGCCACCAGGGATAAATATACCCTGCACTTAGGACTGAGCATCATTTTATTTAAATTTTGAAATGTGCATCAATTTAAAGAAATATATTAGGGCTCCTACACTGGTGGTGGGAATGTAAATTGGTGCAGCCACTGTGGAGAACAGTATGGAGGTTCCTTAAAAAACTACAAATAGAACTACCATATGACCCAGCAATCCCACTACTAGGCATATACCCTAAGAAAACCATAATTCAAAAAGAATCATGTACCAAAATGTTCATTGCAGCTCTATTTACAATAGCCCAGAGATGGAAACAACCTAAGTGTCCATCATTGGATGAATGGATAAAGAAGATGTGGCACATATATACAATGGAATATTACTCGGCCATTAAAAGAAACGAAATTGAACTATTTGTAATGAGGTGGATAGACCTAGAGTCTGTCATACAGAGTGAAGTAAGTCAGAAAGAGAGAGACAAATACCGTATGCTAACACATATATATGGAATTTAAGGGAAAAAATGTCATGAAGAACCTAGGGGTGAAACAGGAATAAAGACACAGACTTACTAGAGAATGGACTTGAGGATATGGGGAGGGGGAAGGGTAAGCTGTGACAAAGCGAGAGAGAGGCATGGACATATATACATTACCAAACGTAAGGTAGATAGCTAGTGGGAAGCAGCCACATAGCACAGGGAGATCAGCTCGGTGCTTTGTGACCACCTGGAGGGGTGGGATAGGGAGGGTGGGAGGGAGGGAGATGCAAGCGGGAAGAGATATGGGAACATATGTATATATATAACTGATTCATTTTGTTGTGAAGCTGAAACTAACATACCACTGTAAAGCAATTATACTCCAATAAAGATGTTAAAAAAAAAAAAAACTAAAAACAGAGTTGCCGTATGATCCGACAACCCCATTCCTGGGCATATAATTCAAAAGATACATTCACCCCAATGTTCATAGCAGCACTATTTACAATAGCCAAGACATGGAAGCAATTTAAATTCCCTTGACAGATGAATGGATAAAGAAGATGTGGTACATATATACAATGGAACACTACTCAGCAATAAAAAAGAATGAAATAATGCCATTGGCAGCAACATGGATGGACCTATAGATTATCATACTAAGTGAAGTAAGACAAAGACAAATATCATATCACTTATATGTGGAATCTAAAATATGACACGAACTTATTTACAAAATAGAAACAGACTCACAGACATAGAAAACAAACTTATGGCTACCAAAGGGGAAAAGGGGTGGGGGAGGGATAAACTAGGAGTTTGGGATTAGCAGATATACACTACTATATATAAAATAGATAAACAACAAGGTCCTACTATATATATAGCACAGGGAAGTATATTCAATATCCTGTAATAAACCATAATGGAAAAGAACATGAAAAGAATATATATATATATGAAACTAAATCACTTTGCTGTACACCAGAAACTAACTCAACATTGTAAATCAACTATATTTCAATAAAGATTAAAAAAAAACATATTAGGTAATAACGTTCATTTTGTATATGGATATGGCAAAAGTAGTGATGGTTGTACATGAATTACTGAAGTCTGTACCACAGTTTTATCATATGAATATGTTTTCTATGTATATGTGTCACATATGTATGTTATATGTGTCATATGGAACAGATATAATATGAAATCCAAATATGTATACTTTTTATATATACCTTGCATGTTAAAACTCTGGAAATTATGAGGAAAGTATCAGTCTTTGGATTTCTTTCTTTCTTTTTTAGCTGCAGCTAAAATCTTTACGATGCAGTGAATTGAGAAGTCAACAGGAGAATTAGGCTATAAATTAACACATCACACACCAACTTCAGAGAATGGACTTCTGTGGCCCTTTGCCCATGGCTGTGTTTTGAGCATCACCTGCTTAGTAAGCTGGAACTCAGACCAGTTCTCTTGACTCCAGTGCTTGAATGGTTTAAATTATGCTATGTGCTTAGTAACTGGAAAAACCACATGTGATAAGAAAAACCTATGGCGATGGCAACAGAAATCGATTTATTCCATAGTGTTCACACAACATAAAAACATAAAAGGAAGGACTTATTCTGAACACTTTCGCATTGTTACATAATTATAAAATGTTGTAAGTAAAAAGAAGGGCACTTTACAATTCAAAATATCTCACTATAGTGTCAAAAATGGGGGAAGGGGTACATATTTACTCCATAGAGTTTTATTTTAATATTTATTTATTTATTTGGATGCACCAGGTCTTAGTTGCAGCAGGCAGTCTCCTTAGTTGTGGCTCGAGGGCTCCTTAGTTGCAGTTTGCCAGCTCCTTATTTGTGGCATGCGAACTCTTGGTTGTGGCATGCATGTGGGATCTAGTTCCCTGACCAGGGATAGAACCCAGGCCCCCTGCGTTGGGAGCACAAAGTCTTAACCACTGTGCCACCAGGAAAGTCCCTCCATAGAGTTTTTTTTTTGCAGTACGCAGGCCTCTCACTGCTGTGGCCTCTCCCATTGTGGAGCACAGGCTCCGGACGTGCAGGCTCAGCACCCATGGCTCACGGGCCTAGCCGCTCCGCGGCACATGGGATCTTCCCAGACTGGGGCATGAACCCGTGTCCCCTGCATTGGCAGGCGGACTCTCAACCACTGCGCCACGAGGGAAGCCCACCTCCATAGAGTTTTAAACCATTTTAATATATTCTATGAAATCCAAATGTTCAAAGGGCCAACCTTAAAATGTATAAAAATGTTGGAACTGTAATAACACTCATTACTAAAGAATATTCATTGAATATTTGCCCCAAGCCCAGCAAATGAGGGCTGTAACCCCCCACGTGGGCCTCTGACACCTGAGAGCAGCCAAGTCACTCAGTCTCTCTGTGAGGCAGAATAGTCATTAAGAAACAAAAGGTCTGCTCACAAAATCCTCCAACACATCTTTCAACTTTTTACTTGAAGAAAACAAAAACATTGCAGCTCACATATTTAGACAACTTTATCACTATTGCTCAGAGGAAAGGCCTGTCTTGGTCTAGTAGAATTCTACAGGAAGCCCTTGTGCTTGGTAAAGTGGGGAATATTCGGCTCTAGCAGCCCACTAATCTAATTAATAAAATGGTACCCTTTATACCACACTTGGATTATTAATTTTTCAGAGAATTTGAATGCAAAAAATAACACTAAATCAATATAATTTAGACGTTATTTCACAATTAAGAAAGTATCTCACAAGTCTGTTGAGTTGCAGGTGTTTATGTTCTATCACTTTGCTAAGAAACAGAGATATCCTTTGTGTATCACGAACTGTTCCCAGGCCATTTCAAAATCCTTGTTGGGTGCATTAGGATTTTTTAGGTGGTAAAAAGAAGGTTTTGGATTTTTAAAATTACTGTGGCCCTTGCAGCACTATTTACAAGAGCCCGCTCATGGAAGCAACCTCATCGACAGACAAATGGATAAAGAAGATGTGGTACATATATACAACGGAATATTAGCCATAAAAAGGAACGAAATTGGGTCATTTGTAGAGATGTGGATGGACCTAGAGTCTGTCATACAGAGTGAAGTAAGTCAGAAAGAGAAAAACAAATATTGTATATTAACGCACATTTGTGGAATCTAGAAAAATGGTACAGATGAACCGGTTTGCAAGGCAGAAACAGACACAGATGTAGAGAACAAACGTATGGATACCAAGGGGGGAAAGCAGGGGGAGGGGGTGGTGGTGGGATGACTTGGGAGATTGCGATTGACATATATACACTAATATGTATGAAACAGATAACTAATAAGAACCTGCTGTATAAAAAAGAAAAAAAGAAAAAAAATTACTGTGGCCTTTAAAAGAGTAGCAAGTTACTGCATTGTATGTACTGCCAAAAAAGTATCTGGGAATAACGATATAGCAGAACAAAAGCTGAAAATTGTTTTCAAGGACTAAGGAAAGGAGTGCATGGTACATGCTACATGTTCTCAGTTAAAATAGTCAACTGTGGTGAAATATCTTTGGGGGAAAAAGTAGAGATTTTTACAAATGCAGAAGAAAATGTTACTTCTCTGGGTCTAAGTACAGTAACAAGGACAAGGAAAAATATGTCAGAACAAGCAGAAAAATCAGGTTATATGCCTTGAGAATCAAAACCTCTAATTGGGGCTTCCCTGGTGGCGCAGTGGTTGAGAGTCCGCCTGCCGATGCAGGAGACGCGGGTTCGTGCCCCGGTCCGGGAGGATCCCACATGCCGCGGAGCGGCTGGGCCCGTGAGCCATGGCTGCTGGGCCTGCGCGTCCGGAGCCTGTGCTCCGCAAATGGGAGGGGCCGCAGCAGTGAGAGGCTCGCATAACGCAAGAAAAAAAAAAAACAAAAAAAAAAAACCTCTAATTGATTCTCACTAAGAGAATTACTGTGAATAACTAGGTGAGTTTGATAGCAGCATGAAAAACAGAAAGAGAATGAGAAAAGCAGGAAATAAATTCGAATAGCCACAGGAGTGGCTTTGACCATGAGCATGGTGTCAGAATTTCAGCAGTGACAGAAAAAGCAGGCAGACAGATGGCAGAGTATTTGCTGGAACCATAAGGAAGAGAGCCTTGAATATGTTATAATTGCTTTTGAACCCTTCAGCATTCATAGCTCTCTGTGAGGAAAAGCTCTGCTAGCCTTTGAGACTAATGAAGACCGGTTGTCTTGCTTTGGGAAATATGGGAGGTTTAAAATGGAAAAGCCTGGGCTTCCCTGGTGGCGCAGTGGTTGAGAGTCCTCCTGCCGATGCAGGGGACGTGGGTTCGTGCCCCGGTCCGGGAAGATCCCACATGCTGCGGAGCGACTGGGCCCGTGAGCCATGGCCGCTGAGCCTGTGCGTCCGGAGCCTGTGCTCCGCAATGGGAGACGCCACAGCAGTGAGAGGCCCACGTACCGCAAAAAAATAAATAAATAAATAAAATGAAAAAGCCTAGGGCTTCTCGATGAAAGAAATGTATGATGGGGCATTCAAACCCAAAGCAGCATTTTAAAAAACTGAAGTATAGTTGGTTTGCAATATTGTATTAGTTTCTAGTATATGGCAAAGTGATTCAGTTATATATATTTTTTCAGATTATTTTTATTTTCCATTATAGGTTATTACAATATATTGAATATAGTTCCCTGTGCTATACAGTAAATCCTTGTTGCTTATCTATTTTATGTATAGTAGTTTGTATCTGCTAATCCCAAACCCCTAATTTATCCTTCCTCTCCCTCCCTTTCCCCTTTGGTAACCATAAGTTTGTTTTCTATGTCTGTGAGTCTGTTTCTGTTTTTTTTTTTTTTTTTTT